>NC_143024.1:16602500-16967500 GCF_057628025.1 Oncorhynchus mykiss
GGCAGCTTCTTGATAATTGCCCTCTTCTTGACCATCCTCATCACTCCGAGGGCCAAGGTGACCGTCACCACGATGGGTAGACCCTCGGGGATGGCTGCCACCGCCAGGCTGGGGTAAGAGGGGAGGAAGAGGGAGGAGACGAGAGCGGAAAACAGTCTTTACTTGAAGAGAGTGCAAAGTGTGTACATTAGCATTCCTACCAACTTTATTCACAACACCTCACTTCACCTTCCAGGTGTGAGAAAAGAACACTTTCACTGTAATGTAAATACAGGTTAACAAGGTTAGCTGCTCACCCCGAGGTACTGACGGTGCAAAGAAGAGATATGGAACGATAAAATCTCTGATCTCTTAATAAAATCACTGTCTTGCTAAAATCACCACAATGACGTGACCCCAATTGTGTGGCTGTATTAAATTGTTTTCTTTACTTTAAAAAAATAACAAAATGCACTGACATGACAGTGTAATCTTAACCCTTACACTACTGCGCTCACCTCCGTATCCAGGCACATGACAACAACCATCAAATCCCCCATTACTCTCTGCTAACCTACTCAGATGTCACACTGAATAAATTAGTGTTATCAAAAGATCTTTCACATGGCATTCTACCCTGGGGAACACTAAACATACTGTGTTGTTGGATTAGACGTCTATGGTAGAGAACATGCCCATATATTGGGATATGTTGACAATGACAGAAACAACGGCAACACATCTTTTATACAAACACTGTACTATTTGCATATATGGAATATACAAATTGGGGCTCACCTGACACCGATGGTGAACATGTCTAATAAGCGTTTCCCCTGGAGCCAACCAACCAGCATGATCACCCCTGAAACCCACGGCAACACTCATTAGTGGTGGTTAGCCATGTACTGGCTGGGAGCATTAACACTATATAGACGGCATTAACACTATATAGACAGCATTAACACTATATAGACATCATTAACACTATATAGACAGCATTAACACTATATAGACAGTATTAACACTATATAGACATCATTAACACTATATAGACAGCATTAACACTATATAGACATCATTAACACTATATAGACATCATTAACACTATATAGACAGCATTAACACTATATAGACAGCATTAACACTATATAGACAGCATTAACACTATATAGACATCATTAACACTATATAGACAGTATTAACACTATATAGACATCATTAACACTATATAGACATCATTAACACTATATAGACAGCATTAACACTATATAGACAGCATTAACACTATATAGACAGCATTAACACTATATAGACAGCATTAACACTATATAGACATCATTAACACTATATAGACAGCATTAACACTATATAGACATCATTAACACTATATAGACATCATTAACACTATATAGACAGCATTAACACTATATAGACATCATTAACACTATATAGACATCATTAACACTATATAGACATCATTAACACTATATAGACAGCATTAACACTATATAGACAGCATTAACACTATATAGACATCATTAACACTATATAGACATCATTAACACTATATAGACAGCATTAACACTATATAGACATCATTAACACTATATAGACAACATTAACACTATATAGACAGCATTAACACTATATAGACATCATTAACACTATATAGACGGCATTAACACTATATAGACAGCATTAACACTATATAGACAGCATTAACACTATATAGACAGCATTAACACTATATAGACATCATTAACACTATATAGACAGCATTAACACTATATAGACAGCATTAACACTATATAGACAGCATTAACACTATATAGACAGCATTAACACTATATAGACAGCATTAACACTATATAGACAGTATTAACACTATATAGACAGCATTAACACTATATAGACGGCATTAACACTATATAGACAGCATTAACACTATATAGACAGCATTAACACTATATAGACATCATTAACACTATATAGACAGCATTAACACTATATAGACAGCATTAACACTATATAGACAGCATTAACACTATATAGACAGCATTAACACTATATAGACAGCATTAACACTATATAGACAGCATTAACACTATATAGACAGTATTAACTGGCTGGGAGCATTAACACTATATAGACAGCATTAACACTATATAGACAGCATTAACACTATATAGACATCATTAACACTATATAGACAGCATTAACACTATATAGACAGTATTAACACTATATAGACAGTATTAACACTATATAGACATCATTAACACTATATAGACAGCATTAACACTATATAGACATCATTAACACTATATAGACAGCATTAACACTATATAGACAGCATTAACACTATATAGACAGCATTAACACTATATAGACATCATTAACACTATATAGACAGTATTAACACTATATAGACAGCATTAACACTATATAGACAGCATTAACACTATATAGACAGCATTAACACTATATAGACAGCATTAACACTATATAGACAGCATTAACACTATATAGACAGCATTAACACTATATAGACAGCATTAACACTATATAGACAGCATTAACACTATATAGACAGCATTAACACTATATAGACATCATTAACACTATATAGACAGCATTAACACTATATAGACAGCATTAACACTATATAGACAGCAGTAACACTATATAGACAGCATTAACACTATATAGACAGCATTAACACTATATAGACATCATTAACACTATATAGACATCATTAACACTATATAGACAGCATTAACACTATATAGACAGCATTAACACTATATAGACAGCATTAACACTATATAGACAGCATTAACACTATATAGACAGCATTAACACTATATAGACATCATTAACACTATATAGACAGTATTAACTGGCTGGGAGCATTAACACTATATAGACATCATTAACACTATATAGACAGCATTAACACTATATAGACAGCATTAACACTATATAGACAGCATTAACACTATATAGACAGCATTAACACTATATAGACAGCATTAACACTATATAGACATCATTAACACTATATAGACAGCATTAACACTATATAGACAGCATTAACACTATATAGACAGCATTAACACTATATAGACAGCATTAACACTATATAGACAGCATTAACACTATATAGACAGCATTAACACTATATAGACAGCATTAACACTATATAGACAGCATTAACACTATATAGACAGCATTAACACTATATAGACATCATTAACACTATATAGACAGTATTAACACTATATAGACAGCATTAACACTATATAGACAGCATTAACACTATATAGACAGCATTAACACTATATAGACAGCATTAACACTATATAGACAGCATTAACACTATATAGACAGCATTAACACTATATAGACAGCATTAACACTATATAGACAGTATTAACACTATATAGACAGCATTAACACTATATAGACAGCATTAACACTATATAGACAGCATTAACACTATATAGACAGCATTAACACTATATAGACAGCATTAACACTATATAGACAGCATTAACACTATATAGACAGCATTAACACTATATAGACAGCATTAACACTATATAGACAGCATTAACACTATATAGACAGCATTAACACTATATAGACATCATTAACACTATATAGACATCATTAACACTATATAGACAGTATTAACACTATATAGACATCATTAACACTATATAGACAGCATTAACACTATATAGACATCATTAACACTATATAGACATCATTAACACTATATAGACAGTATTAACACTATATAGACATCATTAACACTATATAGACAGCATTAACACTATATAGACATCATTAACACTATATAGACAGCATTAACACTATATAGACATCATTAACACTATATAGACAGCAGTAACACTATATAGACATCATTAACACTATATAGACAGTATTAACTGGCTGGGAGCATTAACACTATATAGACAGCATTAACACTATATAGACAGCATTAACACTATATAGACATCATTAACACTATATAGACAGTATTAACTGGCTGGGAGCATTAACACTATATAGACATCATTAACACTATATAGACATCATTAACACTATATAGACATCATTAACACTATATAGACAGCATTAACACTATATAGACAGCATTAACACTATATAGACATCATTAACACTATATAGACATCATTAACACTATATAGACAGCATTAACACTATATAGACAGCATTAACACTATATAGACAGCATTAACACTATATAGACATCATTAACACTATATAGACAGCATTAACACTATATAGACATCATTAACACTATATAGACAGCATTAACACTATATAGACATCATTAACACTATATAGACAGCAGTAACACTATATAGACATCATTAACACTATATAGACAGTATTAACTGGCTGGGAGCATTAACACTATATAGACAGCATTAACACTATATAGACAGCATTAACACTATATAGACATCATTAACACTATATAGACAGTATTAACTGGCTGGGAGCATTAACACTATATAGACAGCATTAACACTATATAGACAGCATTAACACTATATAGACATCATTAACACTATATAGACAGCAGTAACACTATATAGACATCATTAACACTATATAGACAGCATTAACACTATATAGACATCATTATCACTATATAGACAGCATTAACACTATATAGACAGCATTAACACTATATAGACAGCAGTAACACTATATAGACATCATTAACACTATATAGACATCATTAACACTATATAGACATCATTAACACTATATAGACAGTATTAACTGGCTGGGAGCATTAACACTATATAGACAGCATTAACACTATATAGACAGCAGTAACACTATATAGACAGCATTAACACTATATAGACATCATTAACACTATATAGACATCATTAACACTATATAGACATCATTAACACTATATAGACAGTATTAACTGGCTGGGAGCATTAACACTATATAGACAGCATTAACACTATATAGACAGCAGTAACACTATATAGACAGCATTAACACTATATAGACGGCATTAACACTATATAGACAGCAGTAACACTATATAGACATCATTAACACTATATAGACAGCAGTAACACTATATAGACATCATTAACACTATATAGACAGCAGTAACACTATATAGACAGCATTAACACTATATAGACAGCATTAACACTATATAGACAGCAGTAACACTATATAGACATCATTAACACTATATAGACAGCAGTAACACTATATAGACATCATTAACACTATATAGACAGTATTAACTGGCTGGGAGCATTAACACTATATAGACATCATTAACACTATATAGACAGCATTAACACTATATAGACAGCATTAACACTATATAGACAGCAGTAACACTATATAGACAGCATTAACACTATATAGACAGCATTAACACTATATAGACAGCAGTAACACTATATAGACATCATTAACACTATATAGACAGCAGTAACACTATATAGACATCATTAACACTATATAGACAGTATTAACTGGCTGGGAGCATTAACACTATATAGACAGCATTAACACTATATAGACAGCATTAACACTATATAGACATCATTAACACTATATAGACAGTATTAACACTATATAGACAGCAGTAACACTATATAGACAGCATTAACACTATATAGACAGCATTAACACTATATAGACGGCATTAACACTATATAGACGGCATTAACACTATATAGACAGCATTAACACTATATAGACAGTATTAACACTATATAGACATTAACCGTCTGGGAGCATTAACACTATATAGACGGCATTAACACTATATAGACAGTATTAACTGGCTGGGAGCATTAACACTATATAGACAGCATTAACACTATATAGACGGCATTAACACTATATAGACATCATTAACACTATATAGACAGCAGTAACACTATATAGACAGCATTAACACTATATAGACAGCATTAACACTATATAGACAGTATTAACTGGCTGGGAGCATTAACACTATATAGACGGCATTAACACTATATAGACAGCATTAACACTATATAGACAGCATTAACACTATATAGACAGCATTAACACTATATAGACGGCATTAACACTATATAGACAGCATTAACACTATATAGACAGCATTAACACTATATAGACAGCATTAACACTATATAGACATCATTAACACTATATAGACAGCATTAACACTATATAGACGGCATTAACACTATATAGACGGCATTAACACTATATAGACAGCATTAACACTATATAGACATCATTAACACTATATAGACATCATTAACACTATATAGACGGCATTAACACTATATAGACATCATTAACACTATATAGACAGCATTAACACTATATAGACGGCATTAACACTATATAGACATCATTAACACTATATAGACATCATTAACACTATATAGACAGCAGTAACACTATATAGACAGCATTAACACTATATAGACAGCATTAACACTATATAGACATCATTAACACTATATAGACAGTATTAACACTATATAGACAGTATTAACCGTCTGGGAGCATTAACACTATATAGACGGCATTAACACTATATAGACAGCATTAACACTATATAGACAGTATTAACTGGCTGGGAGCATTAACACTATATAGACAGTATTAACACTATATAGACAGCAGTAACACAATATAGACAGTATTAACACTATATAGACAGCATTAACACTATATAGACAGTATTAACTGGCTGGGAGCATTAACACTATATAGACAGCATTAACACTATATAGACAGCATTAACACTATATAGACATCATTAACACTATATAGACAGCATTAACACTATATAGACAGCATTAACACTATATAGACAGTATTAACACTATATAGACATTAACCGTCTGGGAGCATTAACACTATATAGACATCATTAACACTATATAGACAGCATTAACACTATATAGACAGCATTAAC
Source organism: Oncorhynchus mykiss (assembly GCF_057628025.1). NCBI lineage: Eukaryota > Metazoa > Chordata > Actinopteri > Salmoniformes > Salmonidae > Oncorhynchus > Oncorhynchus mykiss. The sequence goes on from NC_143024.1 coordinate 16,609,489, forward strand.
ACTATATAGACATCATTAACACTATATAGACAGCAGTAACACAATATAGACAGTATTAACACTATATAGACAGTATTAACACTATATAGACAGTATTAACTGGCTGGGAGCATTAACACTATATAGACAGCATTAACACTATATAGACAGCATTAACACTATATAGACAGTATTAACTGGCTGGGAGCATTAACACTATATAGACAGCATTAACACTATATAGACAGCATTAACACTATATAGACATCATTAACACTATATAGACAGTATTAACACTATATAGACATTAACCGTCTGGGAGCATTAACACTATATAGACATCATTAACACTATATAGACAGCATTAACACTATATAGACATCATTAACACTATATAGACAGTATTAACACTATATAGACATTAACCGTCTGGGAGCATTAACACTATATAGACATCATTAACACTATATAGACAGCATTAACACTATATAGACAGCATTAACACTATATAGACATCATTAACACTATATAGACAGCAGTAACACAATATAGACAGTATTAACACTATATAGACAGTATTAACACTATATAGACAGTATTAACTGGCTGGGAGCATTAACACTATATAGACATCATTAACACTATATAGACAGTATTAACACTATATAGACATCATTAACACTATATAGACAGCATTAACACTATATAGACATCATTAACACTATATAGACATCATTAACACTATATAGACAGCATTAACACTATATAGACAGCAGTAACACTATATAGACATCATTAACACTATATAGACATCATTAACACTATATAGACAGCATTAACACTATATAGACAGCATTAACACTATATAGACATCATTAACACTATATAGACATCATTAACACTATATAGACAGCATTAACACTATATAGACAGCATTAACACTATATAGACAGTATTAACACTATATAGACGGCATTAACACTATATAGACATCATTAACACTATATAGACAGCATTAACACTATATAGACATCATTAACACTATATAGACAGCATTAACACTATATAGACAGCATTAACACTATATAGACAGCATTAACACTATATAGACATCATTAACACTATATAGACAGCATTAACACTATATAGACAGCATTAACACTATATAGACAGTATTAACACTATATAGACAGCATTAACACTATATAGACAGCAGTAACACTATATAGACATCATTAACACTATATAGACAGCAGTAACACTATATAGACATCATTAACACTATATAGACATCATTAACACTATATAGACAGCATTAACACTATATAGACAGTATTAACACTATATAGACAGCATTAACACTATATAGACATCATTAACACTATATAGACAGCATTAACACTATATAGACATCATTAACACTATATAGACAGCATTAACACTATATAGACATCATTAACACTATATAGACAGCATTAACACTATATAGACAGCATTAACACTATATAGACAGTATTAACACTATATAGACAGCATTAACACTATATAGACAGCATTAACACTATATAGACATCATTAACACTATATAGACATCATTAACACTATATAGACAGCATTAACACTATATAGACGGCATTAACACTATATAGACAGCATTAACACTATATAGACATTAACCGTCTGGGAGCATTAACTATAGATACAGTACCGTTCAAAAGTTTGGGGTTACTTAGAAATGTCCTTTTTGAAAGAAAATACCATTTTTGTCCATTAAAATAACAACATATTGATCAGAAATACAGTCTAGGCCTTGTTAATGTTGTAAATGACTATTGTAGCTGGAAACGGCAGATTGGCGAGTTTCAGAATAATTTGTTTCTGGTCATTTTGAGCCTGTAATCGAACCCACAAATGCTGATGCTCCAGTTACTCAACTAGTCTAAAGAAGGTCAGTTTTATTGCTTCTTTAAATCAGTACAACAGGTTTCAGATGTGCTAACATAATTGCAAAAGGTTTTCTAATGATCAATTAGCCTTTTAAAATGATAAACTTGGATTAGCTAACACAACGTGCCTTTGGAACACAGGAGTGATGGTTGCTGATAATTGGCCTCTGTACGCCTATGTAGATACTCCATGAATAATCTGCCGTTTCCAGCTACAATAGTCATTTACAACATTAACAATGTCTAGACTGTATTTCTGATCAATTTTAAATGGACAAAACAAGGACATTTCTAAGTGACCACACACATACACACACACATAATTAACTGGCTGGGAGCATTAACAGTCTCAGGGTTCTCCACAGGACTTTTAATAAGGTGGTGTTTTTTCAACACCTGTAACTGCCATTTCATGCAATCTAGAGCAAAAAAATGCCTTAATGATATCAAATAAAGTTACAAAAATATATAAATAATGATATATTTTTATGATTATATAGTGGCGCTGCCTGTCCGGAAGGTGGCGCACTGCCCGCCTTACATTCTTTGGGGGGGAACTCTGAGTATACAATATACCTGTATATACAGTATAAACTGGCTTGGAACCGTATATATACACACAGTATAAACTGGCTTGGAATATACTATATACACAGTATAAACTGGCTTGGAGCAGTATATACAGTTGAAGTCAGTTTACATACACTTAGGTTGGACTCATTCAAACTCATTCTTCAACCACTCCACAAATTTCTTGCTAACACACTATAGTTTTGGCAAGTCGGTTAGGGCATCAACTTTGTGCATGACACAAGTCACTTTTCTAACAATTGTTTACAGACAGATGATTTCACTTATAATTCACTGTATCACAATTCCAGTGGGTCAGAATTTTAGATACAATAAGTTGACTGTTTGGAACAGCTTGGAACATTACCGAAAATTATGTAATTGCTTTAGAAGATTCTGATAGGCTAATTTACATATTTTGAGTCAATTGGAGGTGTACCTGTGGATGTATTTCAAGGCCTACCTTCAAACTCAGTGGCTCTTTGCTTGACATCATGGGAAAATCAAAAGAAATCAGCAAAGACCCCAGAAAAAAATTATAGACCTCCACAAGTCTGGTTCATCCTTGGGAGCAATTTCCAAATGCCTGAAGGTACCATGTTCATCTGTACAAACAATAGTACGCAAGTATAAACACCATGGGACCACGCAGCCGTCATACCGCTCAGGAAGGAGATGCGTTCTGTCCCCTAGAGATGAATGTACTTTGGTGCCGAAAAGTGAAAATCAATCCCAGAACAACAGCAAAGGACCTTGTGAAGATGCTGGAGGAAACGCGTACAAAAGTATCTATATCCACAGTAAAAACAAGTCCTATATCGACATAACAAGAAAGGCCGCTCAGCAAGGAAGAAGCCACTGCTCCAAAACCACCATAAAAAAGCCAGATTACGGTTTGCAACTGCACATGGGGACAAAGATCGTACTTTTTGTAGAAATGTCCACTGGCCTGATGAAACAAAAATAGAACTGTTTGGCAATAATGACCATTGTTATGTTTGGAGGAAAAAGGGGGAGGCTTGTAAGCCAAAGAACACCATCCCAACTGTGAAACCGGGGGGGCAGCATCATGTTGTGGAGGTGCTTTGCTGCAGGAGGGACTGGTGCACTTCACAAAATAGATGGCATATTGAGGAAGGAAAAGTACGTGGATATATTGAAGCAACATCTCAAGACATCAGTCAGGAAGTTACATCTTGTTTGCAAATGGGTCTTCCAAATGGACAATGACCCCAAGCATACTTCCAAAGTTGTGGCAAAATGACTTAAGGACAACAAAGTCAAGGTATTGGAGTGGCCATCACAAAGCCCTGATCTTAATCCCATAGAAAACTTGTGGGCAGAACTGAAAAAGAGTGTGCGAGCAAGAAGGCCTACAAACCGGACTCAGTTACAGCAGCTCTGTCAGGAGGAATGGGCCAAAATTCACTCAACATTGTGGGAAGCTTGTGGAAGGCTACCCGAAACGTCTGACCCAAGTTAAACCATTTAAAAGGCAATGCTACCAAATACTAATTGAGTGTATGTAAACTTCTGACCCACTGGGAATGTGATGAAAGAAATAAAAGCTGAAATAAAATCATGCTCTACTTTTATTTTGACATTTCACATTCTTAAAATAAAGTGGTGATCCTAACTGACCTAATACAGGGAATTTTTACTCAGTAAACGTCAGGAATTGTGAAAAACTGAGTTTAAATGTATTTGGCTAAGGTGTATGTAAACTTCCAACTTCAACTGGCTTGGAGCAGTATATATAGACACAGTATAAACTGGCTTGGAGCAGTATATATACACAGTATAAACTGGCTTGGAGCAATATATCTACACAGTATAAACTGGCTTGGAGCAGTATATATACACAGTATAAACTGGCTTGGAGCAGTATATATAGACACAGTATAAACTGGCTTGGAGCAGTATATATAGACACAGTATAAACTGGCTTGGAGCAGTATATATACACACAGTATAAACTGGCTTGGAGCAGTATATATACACACAGTATAAACTGGCTTGGAGCAGTATATATACACACAGTATAAACTGGCTTGGAGCAGTATATATATACACACAGTATAAACTGGCTTGGAGCAGTATATATACACACAGTATAAACTGGCTTGGAGCAGTATATATACACACACAGTATAAACTGGCTTGGAGCAGTATATATACACACACAGTATAAACTGGCTTGGAGCAGTATATATACACACAGTATAAACTGGCTTGGAGCAGTATATATATACACACAGTATAAACTGGCTTGGAGCAGTATATATACACACACAGTATAAACTGGCTTGGAGCAGTATATATACACACACAGTATAAACTGGCTTGGAGCAGTATATATATACACACAGTATAAACTGGCTTGGAGCAGTATATATACACACACAGTATAAACTGGCTTGGAGCAGTATATATACACACAGTATAAACTGGCTTGGAGCAGTATATATACACACACAGTATAAACTGGCTTGGAGCAGTATATATACACACAGTATAAACTGGCTTGGAGCAGTATATATACACACACAGTATAAACTGGCTTGGAGCAGTATATATACACACACAGTATAAACTGGCTTGGAGCAGTATATATACACACACAGTATAAACTGGCTTGGAGCAGTATATATACACACACAGTATAAACTGGCTTGGAGCAGTATATATACACACACAGTATAAACTGGCTTGGAGCAGTATATATACACACACAGTATAAACTGGCTTGGAGCAGTATATATACACACACAGTATAAACTGGCTTGGAGCAGTATATATACACACACAGTATAAACTGGCTTGGAGCAGTATATATACACACACAGTATAAACTGGCTTGGAGCAGTATATATATACACACAGTATAAACTGGCTTGGAGCAGTATATATACACACACAGTATAAACTGGCTTGGAGCAGTATATATATACACACAGTATAAACTGGCTTGGAGCAGTATATATACACACACAGTATAAACTGGCTTGGAGCAGTATATATATACACACAGTATAAACTGGCTTGGAGCAGTATATATACACACACAGTATAAACTGGCTTGGAGCAGTATATATATACACACAGTATAAACTGGCTTGGAGCAGTATATATATACACACAGTATAAACTGGCTTGGAGCAGTATATATACACACACAGTATAAACTGGCTTGGAGCAGTATATATATACACACAGTATAAACTGGCTTGGAGCAGTATATATACACACACAGTATAAACTGGCTTGGAGCAGTATATATATACACACAGTATAAACTGGCTTGGAGCAGTATATATACACACACAGTATAAACTGGCTTGGAGCAGTATATATATACACACAGTATAAACTGGCTTGGAGCAGTATATATACACACACAGTATAAACTGGCTTGGAGCAGTATATATATACACACAGTATAAACTGGCTTGGAGCAGTATATATACACACACAGTATAAACTGGCTTGGAGCAGTATATATACACACACAGTATAAACTGGCTTGGAGCAGTATATATACACACACAGTATAAACTGGCTTGGAGCAGTATATATATACACACAGTATAAACTGGCTTGGAGCAGTATATAGACAGTATAAACTGGCGTGGAGCATACAGTATGTCTATAGAAAATACCTCTTGGAGAGGCAGACAAGAACATGCAATACCCTTTGGTAACGTTACCAATGTTCTTGAATGTTCTTGTCTGCCTCTCCAAGAGGTATTTTCTATAGACACATATATAAATATTTGCAAATAAATTCATTTTAAATCCTACAATGTGAACCTATCATGAAAATTACAGGCCTCTCTCATATTTTTAAGTGGGAGAACTTGCACAATTGGTGGCTGACTAAATACTTTTTTGCCCCACTGTGTGTGTGTGTGTGTGTATATATATATATATATATATATAGCGACTTACAGTCATGCGTGGATACATTTTACATATGGGTGTTCCCTGGGAATCGAACCCACCAATCCTGAAGTTGCAAGCGCCATGCTCTACCTACTGAGCCATTCAGGACCATAAGAACATGTGCACATTTGAGAACAACAAAAAATATGTAGTACCTATGATTCCAAAGGAATAAAGTGAGAGCTGTTTTCCAAGAAGGTCCATGCTTTTCTGTAAAGGTGTTTTAGGGGCCTCCTCTGCTTGCATCATCTTAAAAACCTCTCCAAATTCAGAATTTTCTCCTGTGCCTATGACGATACCCTATAAAGACAAAAACAAAAAAGTTACACAATGATATAAGACGTTATTAATCACAATCTGTAACTTTAATTTCCAGCCAGAAGTGCTGCTCCATAATTTATTGGTAAACTGTTGGGATGGGTCATGTGACATTGTGGTCAACCATGACCTTCAACAGACATCCTAGGTACCTTGGCTTTGCCACATCGCACCAGGGTTCCCATGAAGGCCACATTGCTGCGGGAGGTGATGTCATTGTTGGTGGGCTGGTGGGACGTGGACTTGGAGCAGGGCGTGGTCTCTCCCGTCAGACTGGACTCATCCACTGATAGGTCAGTTGCCTGGGAGAGAGAGAGGGGTGAAAGGGTTGCCAGTCACTTCAGCAATTATTTTGCTGCCAGCTTTTTGTTGTTGTGTAGAGCTAGTGAAGTCTCACCCTTTGCAGATCTATATTTATGTGTAAGAGTGAGGACGACAATATCTTTTACAGCTTCTGAACAGGTGTGAGTGTATAACATACCTCAAAGAGTCGTAGATCAGCTGGGACTCTCTCCCCAACAGAGAGACAGACCGTGTCTCCAGGGACCAACTCCCGAGCCAGCATGCGCTCCAGATGTCCTTCCCTCACACTAGAGGGGGGAGAGATGGAGAGAGACAGAAACGGGAAGAACAAGACAGTGAGCGAGACAGAGAGCGAGACAGAGAGCGCACGAGAAGAGAGAGAGACAAACAGGGAGAACGAGACAGAAGACGAGATAAAGAAAGAGCGAGACAGAGAGCGAGACAAAAGATAGAAAGCGAGACCGAGAGAGAGGAGAGGGAATTGAACTGTAATCAGCAATGACCATGCTAATGCTACAGTATGCAAGCTATCCTGCACTATGCTAGTTCCACCACCAGCATCCAAGGGCAACAGCTTGTAGCAGCCTGGGGATATGGAAGAGAGAGTGTGTGTGTGTGTGTGTATTTTGAGGGGAGGGGGGGATCTTGTGTTTGAAGTGCAAATCTGGCCCTCTGGATCCTGTTTGAAGTGGAAATTACATCCATATCTCCATGTCCCCTTTACACTTCTTTCAGGAGGCACCAGTGCTTTCTTTATCCCAGGATGTGTGCACTAAGTCTATGGGAGTGACGATGGTCCTAAGCTGCTTCCACTGTCATGTTTGACTGTCATTCCATATGTAGATACAATTAGTGATGGGTGAGTAAGAAAAACATAGCAGAGAGCATTGGGGCTGAGAGAGGCAGTGCTCACCAGTGGCATTCTGGAGGCACAAGTTTTCCCAGCTCTTCAAGGGACTTCTCGGAGCGGTATTCCTTCAGAGAAACAGAGCGAGCATAGCTGAAACAACTCTCTACGAATGTCTTTGATCAGTTCTCATGCCCCTCATAAATGATGGAACAGCAATGCATTTCCAATGTTCTCTCTACGGAGACGAGCCCCACACACACACACCCGTCTGTTCTGTACCACTGTGATCCATTTGGCATCTGGCTTTGTGCTCTGAGAATACACCATGACATCTGCACAGAAACACACTGACTGACTCCCTGTCACAACTAACACAGTTCACAGAGTGAAGGCAAATACAGAAGTCTCACCTGGACAAAGGCAACTGTAACCACTATTATAATGGCCTGTCAAGGAGAAAAAGAGGGATGGGGGAGAGAGAGAGATATATAATAGGTTAGCGCTTAACTCCCCATTCTCTGTAGTACCCAGTCTAATCCGTTGTCAGACACATTTCTGGAGCACCATAGAATTACTCACATTACTAAATGGTATACTATAAATAACCTGTGTGGTGATGGGGTTCCTTACCACTGTGATGCTGATGGCATCATCAAACTGGTGCATGAGCACACTGATGACAGCAGAGGCCAGTAGCAACATGATGAGAGGATCCTTAAACTGGGGGAGGGAGAGAGAGAGAGAGAGAATACCATCATTGAGCTGCTGCACTGCACGATCAATACCAATGTTCCACATCTGATGTGATCCGTAGTGACTTGTGTGAGTGTGTGTGACTGAATGAGTGAGTGTGTGACTATATAGAAGAGACACAGAATAAGGGTCTCTGTACAGAGAAAGTCAGAAGCCCATTCATTTGTCAAACAAGGTCCTGGAAGCTGCCGGAAGGTTGTCACACACACATAAGGTATACTGTATCTCAATGACACAGTAATACTTTCAATGACACGGCAAACCTCCAACACAGTCAGAAACTACATCTCCTCTACATGTGAAACTTCTCTGGCAGGCAGAGCGAGAGTAATTGCTGAATGTAGCCTGGTTCCTTTGGCGGACAGAGAGACAGAGAGAGACCAAGGGAGACAGACAGAGAGAGAGAGTAATGGTTGAATGTTGCCTGGTTCCTCTGGCAGATAGAGAGAGAGACAGAGACACAGAGAGAGACAGAGCGAGAGAGAGTGTAATGGCTGAATGTAGCCTGGTTCCTCTCTGGTTTCTTCCTAGGATCCTGCCTTTTAGGGAGCGTTTCCTAGCCACCACGCTTCTACATCTGCATTGCTTAGCGTTTGGGGTTTTAGGCTGACTTTAGAGGCGAGGGGAGACTGACTGATCTACAAATCACCTTGCATCATAAATAACTACTTAATATTATTTGCAGATCAGTCAGTCGGTCACAATGGACATCATGGCTTTGATGCTCTCAAATACGGCCACTGACTGCAAAGTGGGAGGACAGGTCCAATCTGTCATGTCTGGGCAAGACACTAATTAGCCAGCCAATGGCGCTGTCGCTCCCTTTGCCAGGATAATTGAGGCGGCATGGCGAGCGGACAAAGCGCTGAGTCTACAGTAATTGTGTTCAATACTTACATAGGGGTTCAAAATCAGGTAGGAGTGACAGTGTTTGATTAAAGGCCTCCAGAGCCCTGGTTTCCTGGTTACTTCTGACAGGAACAAGATCAGGTAGGAGTGACAGTGTTTGATTAAAGGCCTCCAGAGCCCTGGTTTCCTGGTTACTTCTGACAAGAACAAGATCCCCCTATAGGCCCATTACCTTCCTAAATGCTGACGTCACACTCTGGGATTTATCCTGTACACACAATTACCTCTGTAGTCAGTAGGGCTCCCTGTAGTCTACTAGCATCTGGAATTCAACTGCTCTGCAGTTACTTGTCTGTTCTGCCTTTCACATGAATTAACACAAGGACATCACAGTCTTTGACCACTATGTACCCACTGTTGGACTCTCAGAGAGATGGATTCAACACCACTATGTACCCACTGTTGGCCTCTCAGAGAGATGGATTCAACACCACTATGTACCCACTGTTGGCCTCTCAGAGAGATGGATTCAACACCACTATGTACCCACTGTTGGCCTCTCAGAGAGATGGATTCAACACCACTATGTACCCACTGTTGGCCTCTCAGAGAGATGGATTCAACACCACTATGTACCCACTGTCGGCCTCTCAGAGAGATGGATTCAACACCACTATGTACACACTGTTGGACTCTCAGAGAGATGGATTCAACACCACTATGTACCCACTGTTGGCCTCTCAGAGGGATGGATTCAACACCACTATGTACCCACTGTTGGCCTCTCAGAGAGATGGATTCAACACCACTATGTACCCACTGTTGGCCTCTCAGCGAGATGGATTCAACACCACTATGTACCCACTGTTGGCCTCTCAGAGAGATGGATTCAACACCACTATGTACCCACTGTTGGCCTCTCAGAGAGATGGATTCAACACCACTATGTACCCACTGTTGGCCTCTCAGAGAGATGGATTCAACACCACTATGTACCCACTGTTGGCCTCTCAGAGAGATGGATTCAACACCACTATGTACCCACTGTTGGCCTCTCAGAGAGATGGATTCAACACTCTATGTACCCACTGTTGGCCTCTCAGAGAGATGGATTCAACACCACTATGTACCCACTGTTGGCCTCTCAGAGAGATGGATTCAACACCACTATGTACCCACTGTTGGCCTCTCAGAGAGATAGATACAACACCACTATGTACCCACTGTTGGCCTCTCAGAGAGATAGATACAACACCACTATGTACCCACTGTTGGCCTCTCAGAGAGATGGATTCAACACCACTATGTACCCACTGTCGGCCTCTCAGAGAGATGGACCAATAGGTACAGTGCTTTTTAGAGCGCAGTCTGATAACAGTGATAAATGACTCTTCACGCCACCAGTTTATCCTTTGGGATGCTAAAAATTGATGAAAATCTGTAGCGGCAACGAGGTGCAGCGATGGGGGAGATAATGATGATGATGATGCCAAACTAAAGCCTTGTGCTGCTTTCTCACTTTGCTGCTAAAAATACTGGTGAGAAGATCACACACACAAAATTTGGATCTGAGCTTATAATGGTATCATCCAAGAGACAAGGGAGAGATGGAACTGATGGTGGGATCCTCCAGGAGACAGGGAGAGATGGAGCTGATGGTGGGATCCTCCAGGAGACAGGGAGAGATGGAGCTGATGGTGGGGTCCTCCAGGAGACAGGGAGAGATGGAGCTGATGGTGGGGTCCTCCAGGAGACAGGGAGAGATGGAGCTGAGCTGATGGTGGGAGCCTTCAGGAGACAGGGAGAGATGGAGCTGATGGTGGGATCCTCCAGGAGACAGGGAGAGATGGAGCTGATGGTGGGGTCCTCCAGGAGACAGGGAGTGAGGGAGCTGAGCTGATGGTGGGATCCTCCAGGAGAAAGGGAGAGATGGAGCTGAGCTGATGGTGGGAGCCTCCAGGAGACAGGGAGAGATGGAGCTGAGCTGATGGTGGGATCCTCCAGGAGACAGGGAGAGTACCACATTGCTGCTCTGTTCTGTACAGATAACCTGCCTGACTGGCACAGCCCAAACTAGTGACAGATTAAAGACCCGAATGCTTGTAGCTCTTCACTCAGTGTGTGTGTGTGTGTGTGTGTGTGTGTGTGTGTGTGTCAATACTGCTTATGACAGATTTCACACACACACACACACACACACACAAACAAATTAGCTAGCTAGACTGGACCATCTCTGGTAGTTCAGTAACTCAGTAAAGGCATGTCAGGCCTCAAGCCATAACACAGAGGAGGAATCTGATCTGGCAACAGAGGAGGAATCTGATCTGACAACAGAGGAGGAATCTGATCTGACAACAGAGGAGTCAGGGGAGTGGGGGAATGGCACCCTCCCAAGTCAGACGATAGGGAGGGATGAATACAATAGTGGTGAATGAATACCCTGATTAATATTCTAGATAATTGTTATATGTAATCTTGAGTAGTGCCCTGTACTGGGCAGTACTGCCTTTCTATGGACGCTGACCCTGTCACCTAGGGGAGTTAGGTTTGGGTCTTACGCATTTTGGGACAAATGGTGTTGAGAAAATACCATAAAATGGAGAATGGAGAATGGAAAATGGTGCTACTGATAACCAGATCAGAGGCTGTTCTGGTTCAATCTGGCTAGATCCAAAGTGCCTCAGTACTTAAAAAAAAAAATATATATATATATTTTTTTTAAAAAAGGATTTCCCCCCTGCAATTTAAACCAACCAAAGCTCCGAAGTACAGCAATGGTTCATGGCATAATTACGTATTTTTCTATATGTTTCCATGGCAACAGGAGGGTGCATCTCACGTCAACCACGTGATGAGTAAGTGGCTGATCTTTCATCTTCAGCAGGGTGTCAAAGGGGGTGAAACAAAGAAGGAACAGAGAGAGAGAGGGGGTGAGAGAGACAGGGGGGAGAGAGCGGGTGGGGGGGAGCAAGAGAGAGGGGGGAGAAAAGAGAGGGGGGGAATGAGAGAGAGGGGGGGCGCGAGAGAGGGGGGAGAGCAAGCGAGAGAGAGGGGGGAGAGCGAGCGAGAGAGAGGGGGGAGAGCGAGCGAGAGAGAGGGGGGGAGAGAGATTGAGAGAGAGGAGAGGGGGGGAGAGAGATTGAGAGAGAGGAGAGGGGGGGGGGGCAGCATCCCTCATTCTCTCCATCTCTCAGTGTGAAGGAGAAAAACAGCCTCTCAGGGCGGCAGCTCTATATTTATCCGACCGCTCATCACTTTGCTTCTGGCCATGGAAGACAGAAACCAGGCAGAATAGAGCGGCCCAGTTTTTTCCTCCTCTTCTCTCCCTCCCTCCCTCCTACCCCAGAGGACACTGGGAGCTTTTGTCCTTGCAAAAGAAGTCAAGAGCAATCCAAGAGCGGGGCGGAGGAGGACAGCAGGTGATCTGTGATATTTCACATGTACTAAACACTACAGCATGTAGGGAGGGAGCTGCTTCTGAAACCTGAATCCCTACTGCAGCTTCGGCTTCAGCACTCGCTGGAAATGTCTTGTCAGTGGTGGGATGCTGTGCTAGAACTCCTGTATCAAAGCCAGGATGTATCAGGTGAGGGTGTTCCCCTTTCTGCTTATTTAGGCTTCACACACATGTACTACAACGCTATAATAACGGTATGAATTTCAGCTTTCGGTAGCTTCCCTTCACTCTTCAGGGAATTGTACTTTTTCAGCTTGACGTTGACAAGCGATTTGTAGTTCTATCCTTCACTCTCCAGGGAGTTGTACTTTTTCAGCTTGACGTTGACAAGGGATTTGTAGTTCTATCCTTCACTCTCCAGGGAGTTGTACTTTTTCAGCTTGACGTTGACAAGGGATTTGTAGTTCTATCCTTCACTCTCCAGGGAGTTGTACTTTTTCAGCTTGACAAGACATTTGTAGTTCTATCTGCCACTCACCTGGGAGATGTACTTCCTCCAGAGAGGCTCCTCCTCATTGATGTCGAACTCATTCCAGCCATGGTAGGCACGGCGACGGGTGACCTCACTGTGGGTCAGGCCGTACTGCAGGTCAGCCTGAGGGAAGGAGCATGGTTACCAACAACAACGGTGTTAGGTGACTAGCGTGTGACGATGAGATGAGGGACTCACCCTTCAGTGTGCTGGTGCTGTTTGACAGTTCAGTGATGCTGACTAGGCCTAACTTGTGTCACCTAGCCATCTTAAGATGGATGCACTAACTAAGTCGTCTGGATAAGAGTGTCAGTTAAACGACTCAAATGTCTATGCACTAATGGTAATGGAATAAAATGTTAGTAAATTGTACATTTTTCACTGTGCCATACGTACCTGCAGGACACACGTTACTTCGTTCACTGGTAATTCACTGGCTTTTTTTGAAGTTAGTACTGGAACCATGGTCTCATCTTCACATTGGGGTTGTCTCTCAGAAAGCTGCAACAGACAGACAATAACATTAGGAGAAACAAGACATATCCATTATCCTTGTATATAGCCCCGGTATTGGTATTTTATCATGTTACTATTTCCTTTAGTTTATTTAGATAATTTTTCTTACTTTTTTAAAATTCTGTATTGTTAGTGAAAGGCTGGTAAGTAAGCATTTCACAGTAAAGTCTACATCTGTTGTATTGCACATGTGACAAACAATTTGATTTGATTTAACACAATCAAAAATGTAATCCCTTGCATAATTAGTGTAGTCCAGGCAGCATGATGCTAAAACTACACCCACAGAGATTAGATGGTAGCCCTTCTCATCACGCCATAGCCTTTGCTATATCATAGCTTGAAGATGAAGGCTGCACTTCGCTCCACTATGCTGATGTTCTGCCGTTAGGTCAGATGTTCTACTGACCCCCAGGTTCACCAGGCAGCATGATGCTAAAACTACACCCACAGAGATTAGATGGTAGCCCTTCTCATCACGCCATAACCTTTGCTATATCATAGCTTGAAGATGAAGGCTGCACTTCGCTCCACTATGCTGATGTTCTGCCGTTAGGTCAGATGTTCTACTGACCCCCAGGTTCACCAGGCAGCATGATGCTAAAACTACACCCACAGAGATTAGATGGTAGCCCTTCTCATCACGCCATAACCTTTGCTATATCATAGCTTGAAGATGAAGGCTGCACTTCGCTCCACTATGCTGATGTTCTGCCGTTAGGTCAGATGTTCTACTGACCCCCAGGTTCACCAGGCAGCATGATGCTAAAACTACACCCACAGAGATTAGATGGTAGCCCTTCTCATCACGCCATAACCTTTGCTATATCATAGCTTGAAGATGAAGGCTGCACTTCGCTCCACTATGCTGATGTGCTGCCGTTAGGTCAGATGCTCTACTGACCCCCAGGTTCACCAGGCAGCCAAACAATATCACTCATACAATGTCACCAAGATCAGGCATACCAGGACTAAGGCTCAAACATGTTTCATGACAATCAACAAATCAACAGCTTTTTTGTGATAGTTTTTTCAAAAGACAAAAAAAGCATGCTGGGAAAAGAGTACTTCACAACAATGTACCATGTGCCAACTGGTTGCAATGCAGAGCTAGGTTATCTAATCCATCAACTGAGGTCCAGCAAAAGGCAGTCTGCTGTGCTCCCTCTGCCAACATAGACAGTCAACACCTGTGGTTACTCGTCAGTCCTCCTCGTCAAACAAACCATCTCACTCTGTTACCGTAGAGAGGATTGTAGGCAGGCGATGACACAGCAACCGTATGACAGGCAGGGGGATGAATGACCTGTTCTGTGCATCTTCATCTCTCCCGGCCACACCTCCTGGTCCTGCCCGTAACATCTACTGCTAAAAAGGTATCCAACCAACATCTGTCTGTGTGTCTCACAACTCCCCCAGAACAACCAAAATCCCACTCCTTCTCCTCCCTCGCCTGGTGTCTTCCCTCTCCTCTCCACCATTCAGATGAGACAAAGTATCTTACATAAGTAAGGAGGCTGGAGAGTGTTCTGTTAGCCTGAGAGGATTCCATCTAATTAAGAGTGACAAGAGCTTAAACCTGGATCAGATTCTCTCTGTCTGTCTCCCCTCATCTTCACTCCCTCTCCCCTTCTCCCCCCCTCTCACTCCACTTGGTGTAGAATAATGAATGAAAAGGTCACACTTCTTTCTGTGGAACTGAAGAGCTCTAGAAGAAAAGCTGTAGAGAAGGAGAGGGCCTAGAGGCATGGAGGAGTGAATGAGTAGAGAACCCTCGCTCCTCCTCTCCTCGTCCTTCCTCTCTCTTTACCATCTTCCAACCGCTCTTTACTGCTCTCTCTCTTTAGTCTTCCCCCTACTCAGGTTCTGACAAGAGGCAGAAATTCCCCCTCTACAGGGTTACTCATTTCCTGGCCAGCCAGATAGGCCTGCAGGTCTTCCAAACAAGTTGTGTTCTCATCTATAGATTTAGAATAATGAGGCAAGTCAAAAACCTACTGCTCGATCAATCAAAAAAGCCAACAAAACAAATGTTTATCTATTTTACACAGAAAGACACTATAGTTAGCTAAATGAAGAGATTAAGTGTCCTTCTTATACCAGGGGAACATCCCCAGAAAGGGTTTGCATTCACTTGGTGTAATATAACCTAACAGACACATACAATTGAATACACCCTAACAAACACACAATCTATCAAAGCTCTCCAATAGTGCTGAGCGATGTCTTTTAAACAACTAATTGACCTGTGGTTTTTTTCTGTGAGCTCAATGCACAGTTTCTCTAGAGATGAATCAGATCCAAGTCTGAACCGTGCGATGTAATGGGGGGTTGTAGTTTCCCACAGGCCAATAATCTACATAGTTTAGAGCATAAAACGTGGTAATTAACTACAATGACCATAATCCATTGCGCATCTTCTTGTCCGGTCTGTGTTTATTTTACGCCTGCTACAGGAGAATAATGCACTATTCTGAGGGGATATAGAGAGCCGCTGTTGCATCACGGAGGTATCATCTAAGTGATTGATAGTTGATAGTCAGCAGTCATAAAAGTATGTCTTGTTTACTTTGAATAACTACTCAAATATCTCTATAGAGATGACTTGGAATGAAATAATAAAGTCATCAAATTAAAAAAAAGTGTAATATACACTAATATTTTATTAAAGTAAAGTGTTGTGAATAACTGATAAGCAGTAATGGACAGTCACTAAAATCACGGGACTTTTATTAATTGTTTTATTCTGTGTTGTTACAGCATTTCAACCCACATAATGCATAGTGCATTTAATATTGTTTAAAAAAAATAAAAACCCTTGATAATTATTTATTTTAAATCGAACAGACCTCAAAAAGCACTAATCACTCAGCACTACTCTCCAACCCTGGTCCTGGAGAGATACCCTCCTTTAGGTTCACACTCCAACCCTGGTCCTGGAGAGATACCCTCCTGTAGGTTTTCACTCCAACCCTGGTCCTGGACAGCTACCCTCCTGTAGGTTTTCACTCCAACCCTGTTCCTGGAGAGCTACCCTCCTGTAGGTTTTCACTCCAACCCTGTTCCTGGAGAGATACCCTCCTGTAGGTTTTCACTCCAACCCTGGTCCTGGAGAGATACCCTCCTGTAGGTTTTCACTCCAACCCTGTTCCTGGAGAGATACCCTCCTGTAGGTTTTCACTCCAACCCTGTTCCCAGGGAGCTACCCTCCTGTAGGTTTTCACTCCAACCCTGTTCCTGGAGAGATACCCTCCTGTAGGTTTTCACTCCAACCCTGTTCCCAGGGAGCTACCCTCCTGTAGGTTCACACTCCAACCCTGTTCCTGGACAGCTACCCTCCTGTAGGTTTTCACCCCAACCCTGTTCCTGGAGAGATACCCTCCTGTAGGTTCTCACTCCAACCCTGTTCCTGGAGAGATACCCTCCTGTAGGTTCTCACTCCAACCCTGTTCCTGGAGAGATACCCTCCTGTAGGCAGTGGCAAGTTGATACCGTGAGAAAGGGGCTTTGAAAGAAAGATGAGGTTGGTGATAGGGCTAGGTTACTGCTGTACGCTGACTCACCTTCCCCTATGCTCACTACCAGCTTCTTAGTGTAAACACAGAGCCAAATCAAACAGAAACGGAGCTATACGTCAGCGTTCCTACTCTCGCTTCAGAACAACTGTGATTAGGAAGACAAAGGAGGAAGGATTTTCCCTACTACAATTTGATCATAAGTTAATTCATCCACTCCATCCTGTGTCCCTGACTGTGTCAATCCATCACATTTCACTCCACATCACCTTGTCAATCCATCTTGTTGGAGACCCCTGCCATAAACTAACCCTACATGGACACAGTGACAGACTAACCCTACGGACACAGTGACAGACTAACCCTACGGACACAGTGACAGACTAACCCTACGGACACAGTGACAGACTAACCCTACGGACACAGTGACAGACTAACCCTACGGACACAGTGACAGACTAACCCTACGGACACAGCGACAGACTAACCCTACGGACACAGCGACAGACTAACCCTACGGACACAGTGACAGACTAACCCTAAGGACACAGTGACAGACTAACCCTACGGACACAGTGACAAACTAACCCTACGGACACAGTGACAGACCAACCCTACGGACACAGTGACAGACCAACCCTACGGACACAGTGACAGACCAACCCTATATGGACACAGTGACAGACCAACCCTACGGACACAGTGACAGACTAACCCTACGGACACAGTGACAGACTAACCCTACGGACACAGTGACAGACTAACCCTACGGCACAGTGACAGACTAACCCTACGGACACAGTGACAGACTAACCCTACGGACACAGTGACAGACTAACCCTACGGACACAGTGACAGACTAACCCTACGGACACAGTGACAGACTAACCCTATGGACAGTGCAACAACAGTGCTGTTAATTTGACTAAACTTTCTAACCCATTGGCAAACCGCATTTAGGCTATGTTACCACCAAGCAAACAAAGAGAACTTAGTAACCTAGCCCACAGAGAACTCAGTAACCTAGCCCACAGAGAACTCAGTAACCTAGCCCACAGAGAACTCAGTAACCTAGCCCACAGAGAACCAAACACACAGAGCAATCTGTCTCTCACACACACACACACACACACACACACACACACACACACACACACACACACACACACACACACACACACACACACACACACACACACGGTGTTGGGTCCAGGTCCATTATAGGACCAAGCAGGCCAGGGTTCAAATGCATAGAGTATTTAAATATTTGTATTTAAAAATAAAAATGTGTCTGTGTATTTGAGTATTTTCAAATACATGCCCAAACATCAAGTTTATTTACAAATACATTCCAATATTAAAAATACTTGTATTTTCAAAGAGAAAATATCTAAATACTTACAACATGTCTTTGAAATAAGGCCTTATTGAAATAGCCTAAATGGTATTTAAACCCTGGTCTGTTTACAGTAGTGCATTCATCACAAGGTAGCTAGGTGAGAGAACAACACACTACAGGTGTTGTTTCCTGGTCTAGGTCAGTCATTATCTTTATAAATCAGGCTGCTACCTGTCAATATAAACAGGTTGAGTGGCTGAATCACAGTCTGGGGAATCTGTTTCTCCCTCTTTCTCAAGCAAACAAAGAGAAAATCAGTGGCCTATCACACAGAGAACCAAACACACAGCTGCAAATTGTCTCACGCACACCCTCTCTCACAAAAAGACAGGCTAGACTTGACAGACTGCACATACTATTATAGGTGTAGTTACCGGGTCCGGGTCCTGGATGGCCATTATCGTTGTAGATCAGTACCTGTCAATATCAACAGGTTGACTGGCTGAATTAGTTTGTCTCTCTCTCTCAAGCTAATAAGAGGCAATAGGTACAATCGGAGTATTGTGCTTCCACAGGGTCTGATCTGAACATGGTCAACACACGCCTACTTTAACACACGCCTACTGAGTAGCCATAGGGAGGAGGAGCACCAGGATCAAATAGGAGCAATCAGCTCAAATATGGAAAGGAAAGATCGGATCAAACAAGACCTGTTGAGAGGTCAATGGAAAGGAGAGATCAGATCAAACAAGACCTGCTGAGAGGTCAATGGAAAGGAAAGATCGGATCAAACAAGACCTGTTGAGAGGTCAATGGAAAGGAGAGATCAGATCAAACAAGACCTGTTGAGAGGTCAATGGAAAGGAGAGATCAGATCAAACAAGACCTGTTGAGAGGTCAATGGAAAGGAGAGATCAGATCAAACAAGACCTGTTGAGAGGTCAATGGAAAGGAGAGATCAGATCAAACAAGACCTGTTGAGAGGTCAATGGAAAGGAGATATCAGATCAAACAAGACATTGTGAGAGGTCAATGGAAAGGAGAGATCGGATCAAATAAGACATTGTGAGAGGTCAATGGAAAGGAGAGATCAGATCAAACAAGACCTGTTGAGAGGTCAATGGAAAGGAGAGATTAGATCAAATAAGACATTGTGAGAGGTCAATGGAAACACCACACGAATGCAATAGAGTTCAAGAGATGGCCATGAGTTTTTGGAACACTACAGGAATCGAGCTGGGCGGTACGGGCAAAAATCCATATCGCAATAAATTGCCCTGAATTGATGAGATAACGATAAATAGAATAATAGGTTTATGACATTTAAAAATATATATATGATATACTAGTTTGATGGTTGTAGCCATCAATTGTCCCATTAACAATCACCCATATTAGTAAACTTACTTCAATTCAAACTTCAAATGTTTCTAGTATAGGCTCGTAATGAACAATATCAGCAAAATGCCTGCGGTAAGTGATCGGTGTTGATCATTTTTGGTTTACTGTCCCAGCTCTATACTGGAATGTTTTGTACTAAAATATACAAATATTATTATCTGACATTGTCCAGACGTTCCAGGTAGAGGGAAGGAGTGTGCAGAGAACATTTCAATAACAGCTAGCCAGGCTAAGATGCTTTCATAGTGACTCAGCGAAACATAGAAGCCATGCCAATGAACAAACAAAGACTGCTCTTTGCACCGATAGAGGGCTGCTAGGGACTGTCACTGTTACTTGTGGGTAAGTCTGCAGTCAAGACAGAAGAAGAGACAGAGATTGGAAAATTCCTACAAATCGCATGACTTCCGCTTGTTTCCACCCAGAACAATGCTAGATGCTAGAGGTCGACCGATTATGATTTTTCAACGCCGATACCGATTATTGGAGGACCAAAAAGGCCGATACCGATTAAATCGACCTATTTTTTTTTGTTGTTTTTTTAAATAATAATGACAATTACAACAATACTGAATTAACACTTATTTTAACTTAATATAACACATCAATAAAATCAATTTAGCCTCAAATAAATAATGAAACATGTTCAATTTGGTTTAAATAATGCAAAAACAAAGTGTTGGAGAAGAAAGTAATATGTGCCAATATGCAATATGTGCCATGTAAAAATGTGTGCCATGTAAAAAAGCTAACATTTAAGTTCCTTGCTCAGAACATGAGAAAATATGAAAGTTGGTGGTTCCTTTTAACATGAGACTTCAATATTCCAAAGTAAGAGGTTTTGAGTTGTAGTTAATATAGTATTTATAGGACTATTTCTCTCGATACCATTTGTATTTCATTAACCTTTGACTATTGGATATTCTTAGGCACTATAGCATTGCCAGTGTAACAGTATAGCTTCTGTCCCTCTCCTCGCCCCTACCTGGGCTCGAACCAGGAACACATAGACAACAGCCACACTCAAAGCATCGTTACCCATCGCTCCACAAAAGCCGCGGGGGGAATAACTACTCCAAATCTAAAAGCGAGTGACGTTTGAAACGGTATTAGCGCACACCCAGCTAACTAGCTAGCCATTTCACATCGGTTACACCAGCCATCAGGCTGATAGGCTTGAAGTCATAAA
The DNA here is from genome assembly GCF_057628025.1 of Oncorhynchus mykiss. Lineage (NCBI taxonomy): Eukaryota > Metazoa > Chordata > Actinopteri > Salmoniformes > Salmonidae > Oncorhynchus > Oncorhynchus mykiss. The sequence continues at coordinate 16,630,888 of NC_143024.1, forward strand.
CAGCACTGTACTTGCGAAGAGCTGCTGGCAAGACGCACTAAAGTGCTGTTTGAATGAATGATTACGGGCCTGCTGCTGCTCAGTCAGACTACTCTATCAAATCAGACTTAATTATAACATAATAACACACAGAAATACGAGCCTTTGGTCATTATTATGGTATAATCCGGAAACTATCATTTCGAAAACAAAACATTTATTATTTCAGTGAAATATGGAACCGTTCTGTATTTTATCTAACGGGTGGCATCCCTAAGTCTAAATATTCTTGTTACATTGCACAACCTTCAATGATATGTCATAATTACGTAAAATTCTGGCAAATTAGTTAGCAATGAGCCAGGCAGCCCAAACTGTTGCATATACCCTGACTCCGCGTGCAATGAACACAAGAGAAATTACTAGGCAAGTCAGTTAACCCACAGTTCCTAGGCCGTCATTGAAAATAAGAATGTGTTCTTAACTGACTTGCCTAGTTATATAAAGGTATAAAAAAAATATTTTACAAATATCGGAAATCGGAGCCCAAAAATACAGATTTCCGATTGTTATGAAAACTTGAAATCGGCCCTAATTAAATCGGCCATTCCAATTAAATCGGTCGACCTCTACTAGATGCTATTGTTAAAAAAACACAATAGCATGGGCGTTATAATATTTACCGTCAATGAAGATTGTAGCCTAACTCTTCAGCCTATGAAAGAGCTCACCTTGCAGGTCATTCTTAAGGATTTGCAAAGAAAAAAACATTTCATCCAACGTTTTCTACATAGCAAAACACGCCTATACACAACACAGGGGCACAAAGAGAAACTGTTGAAAATGACTAGGATCATTAATGTTCTGACCTTGCAATACAGAGGCAGGGACTCAGGTGCCCTTAAGAAAGGCCTTATTATGTCCTTCTACAATGTGTTCAGAGGGGCCATTGTTGAACAAGACAATAGCGATTGAGATACGCAACCTGACAAGGGTTTCAGAAAAAGCCCACCCATTACCTACTGTAGGAAGTCGCTGGCTTCAGCCCACCCATTACCTACTGTAGGAAGTCACTGGCTTCAGCCTACCCATTACCTACTGTAGGAAGTCGCTGGCTTCAGCCTACCCATTACCTACTGTAGGAAGTCGCTGGCTTCAGCCCACCCATTACCTACTGTAGGAAGTCGCTGGCTTCAGCCCACCCATTACCTACTGTAGGAAGTCACTGGCATCAGCCTACCCATTACCTACTGTAGGAAGTCACTGGCATCAGCCTACCCATTACCTACTGTAGGAAGTCACTGGCATCAGCCTACCCATTACCTACTGTAGGAAGTTGCTGGCTTCAGCCCACCCATTACCTACTGTAGGAAGTCACTGGCATCAGCCTACCCATTACCTACTGTAGGAAGTCGTTGGCTTCAGCCTACCCATTACCTACTGTAGGAAGTCGCTGGCTTCAGCCCACCCATTACCTACTGTAGGAAGTCGTTGGCTTCAGCCTACCCATTACCTACTGTAGGAAGTCGCTGGCTTCAGCCTACCCATTACCTACTGTAGGAAGTCGCTGGCTTCAGCCCACCCATTACCTACTGTAGGAAGTCGCTGGCTTCAGCCTACCCATTACCTACTGTAGGAAGTCACTGGCATCAGCCTACCCATTACCTACTGTAGGAAGTCACTGGCATCAGCCTACCCATTACCTACTGTAGGAAGTCACTGGCATCAGCCTACCCATTACCTACTGTAGGAAGTCGCTGGCTTCAGCCTACCCATTACCTACTGTAGGAAGTCGCTGGCTTCAGCCCACCCATTACCTACTGTAGGAAGTCGCTGGCTTCAGCCTACCCATTACCTACTGTAGGAAGTCGCTGGCTTCAGCCTACCCATTACCTACTGTAGGAAGTCACTGGCTTCAGCCCACCCATTACCTACTGTAGGAAGTCGCTGAAGTAGTTGAGCGGCCTTTCAGGTTATGTTGATATAGGCCTTGTTTTACTGTGGATATAGATACCTTTGTACCTGTTTCCTCCAGCATCTTCACAAGGTCCTTTGCTGTTGTTCTGGGATTGATTTGCACTTTTCACACCAAAGTACGTTAATCTCTAGGAGACAGAACGCATCTCCTTCCTGAGCGGTATGACAGCTACGTGGTCCCATGGTGTTAATACTTGTGTACTATTGTTTGTACACAAGTCAACTTAGTGTATGTAAACTTCTGACCCACTGGAATTGTGATACAGTGAATTATAAGTGAAATAATCTGTCTGTAAACAATTGTTGGAAAAATTACTTGTGTCATGCGCAAAAACTACAGTTTGTTAACAAGATATTTGTGGAGTGGTTGAAAAACAAGTTTTAATGACTCCAGCTAAAGTGTATGTAAACTTCCGACTTCAACTGTAGGTATTCGGTATAAACATGCAATCTAACCATGTGTAGAACAGAAACAGGTGATGACAAATGTTGATCTGTGGTGCAAATGACAGATCTGCTTGAGGGGGCATGAGGGGGCATGAAAATAGTGTGCTGCTGAATCTAGTTAGGTTAATAATAGAAAGTGGGCTATCTTGGACACTGGGCAGGGTCTGCTGGTCCAGTGTATAGACTCAATGCCTGAGGGCCAGATAAATGATTAGACCACAGGCTATTACCGTCCTTCTCTCACCCTGGGATTTACTGGCATGGGGGGGGGTTGGGCGGCGGAAAAAAAGAAAGAAAGCATTCTGGTAATAGAGGCCCAATTTGCCTAACAAAATGTGCACAAACTAATAGCGAAATCACAGACGCTATTAGCTAAATGTTAACGAACGAACGAAAACAAACAAACTACTTGCAAAGACAGGCAAATCCAGCTCCTAATGCTATACAAGCATAGCCAGTAGCTACCGAATGTCATTTACAAGAAAGAGTGAATGAGAGAAATTGTGCAAATTAACAAAGTTGTGATGAAGGCTTTTCTGAAGGAAGAGCAGCGTGTTTTTGGGTGGCTCCAGAGTGGCGCAGCGGTACTGCATATTAGTGCAAGAGGTGACACTACAGTCCCTGGTTCGAATCCCAGCTGAATCACATCTGGCCGTGATTGGGAGTCCCATAGGGAGGCGCACAATTGGCCCAGCGTCGGTCGGGTTTGGCCACCATGGTAAATAAAAATGTCTTCTTAACTGACTTGCCTGGTTAAATAGAGTTTAAAAACAGAGGAGAGGGGAAGAAGAACAGAGGAGGAAAAAAAAAACAAGTCGGAAGCACAGGGAAAAATGGCAATGTACAGATAACTCACCCAGAACTTTTTGATTTCTGGCAGAAAGACATTATAAGATATCAGATGGCAAACATTTAATAGTGAATTGTAGTGTAAATTCATCTCATGTGCGCTGCAGATTTTGCAATTTTCAAATACCCCGGTATAAAGTACAGTGCATTCGGAAATACACCGTAGGGACGGTGCCAGGTTTCCTCCAGATATGACGCTTGGCATTCAGGTCGAATAGTTCAATCTTAAGTTTCATCATGAACTAAGAGTCCTTTAGGTGCTGCCATGTGCCTTTTACTGAGCAGTGGCTTCCGTCTGGCCACTCTACCATAAAAGCCTGATTGGTGGAATGCTGCAGAGATGGTTGTCCTTCTGGAAGGTTCTCCCATCTCTACAGAAGAACTCTGGAGCTCTGTCAGAGTGACCACTGGGTTCTTGGTCACCTCCCTGGCCACTGTGTTCTTGGGGACCTTCAAAACTGCAGAAATTTTTTGGTACCCTTCCCCAGATCTGTGCCAAGATGCTATCCTGTCTCAAAGCTCTACGGACAATTCCTTCGACCTCATGGCTTGGTTTTTGCTCTGACATACACTGTCAACTGTGGGACCTTATACAGACCAGTTTATGCCTTTACAAATCATGTCCAATCAATTTAATTTATCACAGGTGGACTCCAATCAAGGTGTAGAAACATCTCTAAGATGATCAATGGAATCAAGTCGCACCCGAGGTCAATTTCGAGTCTCATAGGAAAGGGTCTGAATACTTATGTAAATAAGGGAAGGTTTAAATGTTTTATACATTTGCAAAATGTTCTAAAAAACTGTTTTTGCTTTGTCCTTACAGGGTATTGTGTGTCCATTGATGAGGATTTTAATTTGAATTTAATCAATTTTATAATAAGGCTGTAACATAACGTGGAAAAAGTCAAAGTCAAGAACGCACTGTATATACAGTATCCCACCAAAGCCTAACACAAGTTCTAGGTGCTGCTGTCTGGAACAGGGGTCTGGAACAGAGGTGGGTTTAAGGCCACAGTGAGTGACAGCAGTCAGGCTGGGAAAGAGAAAGACAGGACTGGTAATAGAGACATGTCAGTCCACAAGGGAGTGATTAGACAGGTGGAAAGGGGTGGATTGAAGGATTGTGAGAGTGAGGATAAAGCTGTACAATTTAAGCCCTAAAGACATGGAGTTACAGGGAGAAAAGATGGACAGAGAAATATGGTGAGTGCAAGAGAGGGGAAGAGGGACAGTGAGAGCGAGAGAATATGGTGGGCCTGGGGAGTTGAGAGAAAAATAGAACGAGGACAGCGAGAGAGCGAGGACAGACAGAAGAGCAAAGAGAGCGAGGACAGACAGCAGAGCAAAGAGAACAGACAAGAGCAAAGAGAGCGAGGACAGACAGAAGAGCAAAGAGAGCGAGGACAGACAGAAGAGCAAAGAGAGCGAGGACAGACAGAGCAAAGAGAACGAGGACAGACAGAAGAGCAAAGAGAGCGAGGACAGACAGAAGAGCAAAGAGAACAGACAAGAGCAAAGAGAGCGAGGACAGACAGAAGAGCAAAAAGAGCGAGGACAGACAGAAGAGCAAAGAGAGCGAGGACAGACAGAGCAAAGAGAGCGAGGACAGACAGAGCAAAAAGAGCGAGGACAGACAGAGCAAAAAGAGCGACGACAGACAGAGCAAAAAGAGGGAGGGGGCTTGGGCAATGGCTGTACCAGTCCCGCCTCCCATTTCACTTTGCCACCACACCCCTCTCCCTCCCTTTGACAGGCAAACATAAAGAGCAAACACACTAACTCCACACCTATTCCCAACAACACGGATACAGCCCCCTTCCTGCCCGGCATCCTATCTGGACTGAATAACTTTACAGGGTCAAGGATGGTTGACTTTATTATAGGCGCCTAGCCGCCTACTATTTTGCTTTTGTTAACCTATCACCACGGCAACTTGCAGAGAGCAGATTTCATAACACTGCATCGAAGAATAAACACAGGTGGTAGCCTAGCATACTCAACTGAACAACTTGAGTTACAGTGGGCACTGACACAGCCTAGCTCATTTTAAGGATACCATTCTCATCCTAAACAAGTAAAAAAATGTTTCTGCCGTTAAACAAAGTGGTGTGCATCTGACCTGTGAACGGAGAGCTTTTACTCATGAGTCAGGTTCTTGCCAGTTAGACACTGGCGGAATTTTCAGTTTGCAAAACAGCGCTGAAAGGCTCTGGCATTACTCACAATACTTTGCAGTGGAAATGAACTAAACCGCTTTTTATGACGTCTGTGAGATGAGGGCACCAGGTCTAATTTTTCAGGACAAGTGATTATCTTAGACACCCACTGTAGGATATGGCTGTTAATGCCTGTTTCATAACTATTTAATTATTTTGCGTAAACTCATCACCAAGGCAACATGCACTGAGCAGATTTCATAATACTGTCTCTCTTTGCATCAGAGAACAAACACCCTGACTAACCTGGTACATGACCCTCTCAGAAACACCAGGTAGCTTAGTCTACTCAACTGAATCAACTTCAGTAACAGATGGCATGCATACTAGGGAAGGTCATTTCGGGGACATAATATTATTATCCTCCTCCACTAAAGAAAACAAAGTTTCCCACACAAAGTAGTGCATATGTGTGTGTGTTCGCAGTGTTTCCCCTGCATGCATTTAGCAGATGGTAAAATGTTTTCAGTTTAAACTTCAAAACGACTAAAACCAGATATAAATTATGTCAAAAATATAATTGAACAATGTATTTTTAAATAACATTGTCTTTGAGAACTAACAACACAAAAATTGTTAAACTAGACATTCAGGGAGAACCTAAAATGTAAAAAATAAAAAATGGCATGGGACCCATTGATTTTGTTATAATGTTTAAGTCACTCAGATAGCATAGGAACATGACATAAGCCATGGCAAAATGGCTTCTGTAGGATGTGTAGGAAATTAGATTTAACACAGAAACATGTTGTCTCTGCAGCCAATAGGAGGGCTGTGGTTAAAAACGTTGTGGGATAGGCTAATCAAAGTTCAAAAAGGTCAATATGAACTCTTGTCCATCGTTTATAGGCCCAGTTATTAACACAGGTCTAGTTTATATGACGTTATTAATCTATGTAAATGGTGCACACACCAACACGTACATCTAGCTATTGCCAAACTGGTCATTGGAAGTGTTGCAAATGTGCAGGCCTAATTATAAACACGGTTTAGCTAAGTACACAGTCTAAATGCATCACAAAAGTATTTATATACATTGTCAAGGCAATTTTGAAGCTACAGCACTTAGCCTAGTCTGCAGTTGGCTTACTGTGCACGCCACGCTAGTTGAACATTTTTCTGTTGTAGTAATGGGTGGTCCTCTTTGACCCCAGAGGCTCTCTCTCTGAGAAAGAATAGCATGTTTGTCGATAATGATAAACTTCAGGTTGCTCTCTCTCTGATGTAGGCTGTCTGTCTGTGAATGACTTGATACACCCATGCAGCCCCATTCAAATGACTATGTATGTATGTGTGTCTGTAGGCTAATTGTTCGTGTTTGTTTACATGGCTGGTTGCATTGCCTTGCTGGATTCTGAATTTAATTCAGTCAATTGGCAAACACCTCCTGAATTAAATTCAGTCAACATCCCCTGAATTAAATTCAGTCAACTTTATGAACCTGTCAGAAACAAAAACACAATGCTCGATAACAAGGACACCGTGAACACTGAATGCAACCAGGCTTAGCCAAAGCTACACCCTCGTGGTTAGTGTGTGTTGTGCTATCTAGGTCATTGCTCTACCTACTATTGCATTGACACATTTTATTGATCAGCAAAATTCAACATGTTGTTTAGTTGCTTGCAAATAGATTTGTTTAACATTGTAAGAAGAACAAAACTATTCGTGTATTTAAGGTAGTATCACCAGGGGGTTAGTAACATCGCCGTTCCGTGCTAGTGGAAAACGACAGCAATAAAGTGGGCCGGCCAGGGCAATATAACGCTAACTTTACTTTATATAACCGTCATAGATAGCTATGAGGATATGGTTGTTGGGCTATGGCAAACTACAAGCTCTTGTACCTAGATAGCTATTGTTGGTTTTGTTGTTCTTTGACATGAAGCTGCACATGTATCCCTGAACCAGCTCAAAGTTCGCTGTGACAACAAACAACTAACGTTATCCTGTATGACAGCAATTTATACATGGCAAGTAAACAGTATTTTTAGCGACACAACACCACGCTCACCTCTCGTGATCATGGAGCTCTCGACAGTAACATTATACTGTACTGTAGCTAGCTAACGTTACATTGTCTTTCCTTTGCGCCAGCTCCCCCCACTGTCCTTTTAGAACAAAACCATTGTCAACACATTGCTTTATATCTAAATACAACTCACTATTGGGTATATACTATGTTTTAAATATATGAAGATATGAATATAACATTCAGAAATCCGGAAACTTACCAGCCGCTCCTGTTTCTTCAGCATCTTCCGTAAAATCCACTGTCGCTTCTCTCTGACGGACGGTCACCGGTGAGATCAGCACGCTAGTCGCGTAGAAGGGGCGGGGATAAAGGGCTGTATTTGAATCATCTAAACAGTTCCTCTCCTCGTCCCTTTTTCTCGTTTATTGACATTAGGCAACTTATCAGACGAAAGCATCAAACAAAAAACATGTAACGTTAGGCTTCTAACATATTGCTTTCGCATCTAGTTTGTGTTTTGAAAGTGAAATCTAGAACCGGAAGTGACGCTTGTTTACGTGTCTATGCACCCTGCGGAGGGATATTATATATATATTTTTGTATCTTATTGGATTTTACAGGAAATGCTACTTTCCTTCAACTGTCAGCTGAACCCACGGAATAAGCTAAATCTCGACGCTCAATTTATATATTTTTTCAAATTGAGTCGTCTTAGCAAAATGCATGGGGATGACATATTAGAACCGATGAAGTTAGCTAGATGCTAACCAGATACGAAGCCAAACAGCACTACACCGCATCTCAACCATCTGGTAAACAATACCCTGCACTGTAATTTCATCAACGTCACGTGCATTCTGTGTTCCATTTGTATTGTAAGTATATCAAACTGCATGTACTATTCGGTTTTTATGCATTTTTCTTCTTTGTTTAGTAGACTGACATATTCATGCGCATGTTATTGCACTGTCATCATCACAGTGTACCGTCCTTACATGATGAGCCAATGCATTTGATCCCAATTTCATGGCAGAGTAAGTAGCACTTAACGAGTTTGAAAGCAGCTAACTAGATATCAATTTGTAGCCAGTACTGTAACCACAGTTATTATTTACCTAGCTGTGCTATTTACATTCATACATACTGTTGCTGTTGTTATACATACACATGTTTAGCAATGTTATTGCGGGTATGTGACAAATAAAATTGGATTTGATAGCCCACCTTTGTGGTTGCTCTCTGTAACTGTGTAGCGAATCCTTTTTTTATTGTATGGGAAGGGTTTCCGGCTAGGTGTATTGTTTATTTTGAGCCGGGTAGTTTGGATACTGGATGCTGATTGGCTAAAACAGCATTCAGCCGTGTGTATGAGAGACCATATACCACGGATATTACAAAACATTTATTTTTACTGTTCTAATTATGTTTGTAAGTATTTTATAATATCAATAAGACACTTTGGGTGTTTGTGGAATATGACCAACATACCACAGCTAAGGGCTGTATCCAGGCACTCTGCTTTGCGTCTTGCATAAGAACAGCCCTGTGTTTGATTGTTCATGTCTATGTCAACCCAGGACCCTGGTCAGAGTGAAGCAGAACCATGGGGAATCAGCTGGCAGGGATCGCTCCTGCCCAGATCCTATCTGTCGACAGCTACTTCTCTGACATCAATGATCACGAGTACGACAAGAGCCTGGGCAGCACCCGCTTCTTTAAGGTGGCCCGCGCCAAGCACAGGGAAGGCCTGGTGGTGGTGAAGGTGTTTGCCATCCAGGACCCATCTCTACCTCTCACCAGCTACAAGCAGGAGCTGGAGGAGCTAAAGATCAGACTGCACTCGTGCCAGAACTGCCTGCCCTTCCAGAAGGCCTCCCTCACTGAGAAAGCAGCCATCCTCTTCCGCCAGTATGTCCGGGACAACTTGTATGATCGCATCAGCACGCGACCCTTCCTCAACAATGTGGAGAAGCGCTGGCTAGCCTTCCAGATCCTCACCGCCGTAGACCAGGCGCACAAATCGGGCGTGCGCCACGGTGACATTAAGACAGAAAACGTGATGGTGACCAGCTGGAACTGGGTGCTGCTCACAGACTTTGCCAGCTTCAAGCCCACCTATCTGCCTGAGGACAACCCAGCTGACTTTAATTACTTCTTTGACACGTCTCGACGGAGGACATGTTACATCGCCCCCGAGAGGTTTGTGGATGGGAGTATGTTCACCACAGAGAGCGACCAGAACACCCCTCTGGTGGACCTCACCAGCAACAGCCAGAGGAGCAGGGGAGAGCTCAAACAGGCAATGGATATCTTCTCAGCAGGTAACTTTCATAGCTGAAACATATTTTCTGTTTAAGGGCAATAGAGAGAGAAAAGTGGATGCCATGGACTCTGATTGACATTGAGAGTGTTTAAACATCTAATGGACATGCAAATTCCCTGGCTGTTATTTCATGTGTTTTTTAGGTTGTGTGATCGCAGAACTCTTCACAGAGGGAGTACCACTGTTTGATCTCTCCCAACTTCTGGCGTATCGCAAAGGACACTTCCAGACAGAGCATGTTCTCATGAAAATAGAAGACCATTACATCAGAGAACTAGTAATAGTCTATATGTTTTATCTTCACGTGAAGATGTTCTTGTGAAATACTAAATTCATCCAGAGCACCAATTGTTAAGTGTACCGCTGTCTCCTGGTAACCACCAAAACCCTCTTTTCGCCTCCTAGGTGGCCCAGATGGTGCAGCGGGAGCCGGAGAAGCGTCTGACTGCGGAGGAGTACCTGAAGCAGCAGAGAGGTAACGCCTTCCCAGACATCTTCTATACCTTTCTGCAGCCCTACATGGCCCAGTTTGCCAAGGAGACCTTCCAGTCGGCAGACGAGCGTGTGCTGGTCATCCGCAAGGACCTGGATAACATCCTCCATAACCTCCGCGGGGGAGGGTCAGGTGGGTCGACGGAGAAGCCTGAGAAGGGGGACCAGGAGTCTAGTGTGGTGTCGACCAAGGAGGAGCAGGGTCTGGTGGTGCTGGTGTCTGTCATCACCTCCTGCCTCCAGACGCTGCGTTCGTGCGACTCCAAGCTGGCGGCTCTGGAGCTGGTGCTGCACCTGGCGGGCCGCCTCAGGGTGGAGACGCTGCTGGACCGCATCACGCCATACCTGCTGCACTTCTGCAGCGACCTGGCGCCACGGGTTAGGGCCCAGGCCGTACGCACCCTAGCCAAGGTGCTGGCGCTGGTGAAGGAGGTTCCCCGTAACGATGTCAACATCTACCCAGAGTACATCCTGCCAGGCATTGCCCACCTGGCGCAGGACGATGCCACCATCGTCAGGCTGGCATACGCAGGTCAGTTGGGCTGACAATGACCACGGGTCGCTCTAAATATGATTACACACTTAATTGTCCAAAGGTTGACAGTATTTATGTTGTTTGTAATGCCTATCCATTCGCCTCTCTCCTTTTCTCAGAGAACATAGCCCACCTGGCTGAGACAGCTTTGCGTTTTTTAGAGCTCGTTCAGGAGAATAACCTGAATATGGAGCACGACTTGAATGGGGAGGACACAGAGGAGACCCTCCACCCCAACGAGAACTACGACTCTGGTAATTTTAAGGCCTCCTCTCTCTCAAATATCAGATCGGAGGTAGAGGTTTATCACCGAAACATGGATACTGAATGCCCCACCGAACGCTCCCTTGGGAAAATTATATTCTGTTCTGACTTCCTGTTCCTCCTGACAGAGCTGCAGGCGCTTCATGAGATGGTGCAGCAGAAGGTGGTTACGTTACTGAGCGACTCGGAGAACATCGTCAAGCAGTCTCTGATGGAGAATGGCATCACGCGGCTCTGCGTCTTCTTCGGCCGGCAGAAGGCCAACGACGTGCTCCTGTCCCACATGATCACTTTCCTGAACGACAAGAATGACTGGCACCTCCGGGGAGCCTTCTTCGACAGCATCGTGGGTAAGGGGCAGGACTGTGTCACAGACACGGTGCCCACACTTAGTCACTCAAATATGCTAATGGTCAAAGCTGGATGTGTACATGCAGGAAGTCTCCGAGATATAGAGATCCTAAAATGTATTTTCTCTTCAATGACCCGTCTTTCGCTTTCCACTCTCGCCCTGCCTCCCCCTCCTCCCCACTTCCTCTTGGTCTCTGTCTTTTAATTTTCTCTTTTACTCTCCCTCTTTCCATCTCTCTCCCTCTCTTTCCATCTCTCTCCCTCTCTTTCCATCTCTCTCCTGCTCTTTCCATCTCTCTCGCTCTCTCCCTCTCGTTCCATCTCTTTCCCTCTCTCCCTCTCGTTCCATCTCTTTCCCTCTCTCCCTCTCGTTCCATCTCTTTCCATCTCTCTCTCTTTCCATCTCTCTCTCTCTCTCCATTTCCTCCAGGTGTGGCGGCGTACGTGGGCTGGCAGAGCTCATCCATCCTGAAGCCCCTCCTGCAGCAGGGTCTGAGTGATGCGGAGGAGTTTGTCATCTACAAGGCCCTCAACTCTCTCACCTGCATGTGCCAGCTGGGCCTGCTGCAGAAACCACACATCTACGAGTTTGTCAGTGACATCGGTGAGATGGGTAGAGAGGAGCTTAGAGACGGCAGGAGAAGGATAATGTTGTTACTATACTATGTATAAAAGGCACTTTTTGTAATGAACTTTTCCCCTTATTTTGAAAGCCCCATTCCTGTGCCACCCCAACCTGTGGATCCGCTACGGGGCGGTGGGCTTCATCACCGTGGTGGCCCAGCATCTCAACATAGCAGACGTCTACTGCAAACTGATGCCTCACCTCAACCCCTTCATCACCCAGCCCATCATACAGGTAAGACTTCCACACACGCTCACTTACCATCTTCACGTGTAACACATTGAAAGAATCTCCCAGACTCTTATTAAATTATGTTATGTGGTGCTATTCTATGGTGTGCTGTACTTTGCTATGCTTGGTTATGGTGTGCTGTATTGTGCTATGTTATGGTGTGCTGTACTGTGCTATGTTATGGTGTACTGTGCTATGCTATGGTGTGCTGTGCTGTGCTATGTTATTGTGTACTGTGCTATATTATTCTGTGATGTACTGTGCTATATTATTGTGTGATGTCCTGTGCTATGTTATGGTGTACTATGCTATGTAATTGTGTGCTATACTATGTTAGTGTATACTATGCTATGTTGTACTGTGCTATGTTATGGTGTGCTGTACTGTGCTATGTTATGGTGTATTATGCTATGTTATGGTGTACTGTGCTATGATAAGGTGTACTGTACTATGCTGTGTTATGGTATACTGTACTATGTTATGGTGTACTGTGCTATGTTATGGTGTGCTGTACTGTGCTATGTTATGGTGTATTATGCTATGTTATGGTGTACTGTGCTATGATAAGGTGTACTGTACTATGCTGTGTTATGGTATACTGTACTATGTTATGGTGTACTGTGCTATGTTATGGTGTGCTGTACTGTGCTATGTTATGGTGTGCTGTACTGTGCTATGTTATGGTGTATTATGCTATGTTATGGTGTACTGTGCTATGATAAGGTGCACTATGTTATGGTGTACTGTACTATGCTATGTTATGGTGTACTGTGCTATGTTATGTTATGGTGTGATACTGTGCTATGTTAAATGAGGCTGTGTTTCCTCTCAGATTGATAAAGAGATAGTACTTCTGAGTGTGCTGAAGGAGCCAGTGAGCCGCTCCATCTTCGACTACTCCCTGCGCTCCAAAGACATCGCCAGCCTCTTCCGCCACCTGCTGCTGCGGCAGAAGAAGCGCAGTGGCTCACTCCCAGAATGCCCCATTCCGGAGGACCCCGCCATTGCCCAGCTGCTTAAGAAACTGCTCTCTCAGGTCAGAGGGCGGGGTGATGTCTCAACGTTACATGGATGGGAAATGTAATGTTTCCATATAATGCACAACGTTTGACCATTATTGTTATGATGATGATGATGATCACAACGATGGTGATAATTGTTTATTCTAGGGGATGACGGAAGCTGAAGAGGACAAGCTGCTAGCACTGAAGGACTTCATGCTCAAGTCCAACAAGGCTAAGGCCAACATGGGAGACCAGAGCCACCTGGGGGAGGCAGTCCAGAGCGGGGTCATTGACCTGGCCACGATGGGCATCATGGGACGCCAGGTGGACCTGGTCAAACCTAAACAGGAGGCCGAGGACAAGAGAGGTAGGGACGCCACTGACACCTGGTGGTGAAAGTACACCCCTGTAATAGCAGAGGGGTACACAAACCCAAAGGCTGCATTTACACAGACACCCCAATTCTGATCTTTTGCCCAATTATTGAAGAAAAAAAAAAACACTTGTGTGTAGACACTGAAAAGATTGGATCGGTTGATTTATAGTTGTTATATTTTCCCCATGTTTGATATCAATGACCTGTCATTTCTGTTTGCAGACTTCATCGCCACAGCATCTGGTATATTGCTGGTGTGGTTTAGCCTGTAATGATGTGCATAACAAATAATCCCATACAGACATCATTTCCCCCAGATTACCCACATCGCCTCATTACATTTAATTCACTAGATGGGTTAAACTGCATCAGGACAAGCAGAGTTTTCGCATTTTCTCATTACCTCTGTGGCTGTCTACACACGACAGAGCAGTACATGTTAGTGTTCAGTTCAAACCTTTATTTGGCTATTCCTGCGGCAGCACACAAACATCTTCTTTCCCTGTAGTCAAATAAAATGTCTGACTGGTCTTGAGTTTTGTTAACATACCAGGCAGACTCCCCCTAGGGAAAATCACGTTTTGTTAAAAAGGCGTGTGTGCTCTCTGGCAGTAGTGTAAACAGTGGATCTAAGGCCCTTAGTCTGTTTAAGTAACACTATACCGGGTTAAATCCCATATGGGTCTAGACTCCATGGTATTCAATAGAAAGTATTTATTCAGGGACATACTGAAAGATTGTGTTGTGTATCTACGCCATAGGATAACAGGTACAGTATATTAGCATCTAACCTGTTTGGCGTTTTGGAGTGTTTTTTTCATAGGCACTGTTAGTAGCTTGTCTGACACAATTTACCCTGGGCTAAAAGTAACTGTGTGTTGCAGCTGGTATGTTTCAATCGCATGGAACTGTCCTTTTGGAGTGTTGGACTGCTGCTGGTGACTAATTTAACTACTCACTATAACATGTCCTGTGATTAGCATATCTCCCAGCTCCCAATTGCTTCACGTAGTCTGGTGGTCTTAAAACCTGTTGTATCTGCATTGGCCTTCAACTCCTTTTAATGCCTGCCGTCTCCCGTTAGTATTTTCATTAGATGTTTGAAACCGTAGTGCCTTCTCCATGGCTTATTGGAATAGCTGAAAATAGGGAGCTCCCTTCAACTTAATGACTATTTAATCCAACAGTCCCCAAGCTTTTGACCTCCAGTGCTGAATGCTTCTTAACTAGTGTTTCTTAGCTTTTTCTGTATTTCTCTTTCTGTCTTCAGCCCGGAAACACACCAAACAGGACTCCAACATGAATGAAGAGTGGAAGAGCATGTTTGGCTCTCAGGAGTCAGCGGCTACGGCACCACAGCTCCCCACGGTACATAACGGGTTAACCTATGATGTCTGCTAAGAATAAGCGGGGACGAGGGTTGAATGATCTATTGATTAATATACTAATTGATTTATTTTATAGCCTGGTCCAGTCTGGTAGTCTACCTTCTATCTCTGTGTACTCCACCAGGTTCCTGAAGGGGCGGGGACTCAGACCAGGAAGACCACAGCCTCCCTTGGTGTCCCTGTGGGGCAGTCTGCAGGCGCAGTCTCAACCTATCAGCGTCGTCTCAACACGTGCAAGGCGGAGCTTCAACATCTGGTGCAGCAGAAGAGGGAGCAGTGCAGCGCAGAGCGCATGGCCAAGCAGATGATGGAGAGCGCTGAATGGGAGAGTCGTCCGCCTCCGCCAGGTAAAGTAGTGCCATAAAGTAGTGCCATGTCCCTGTAAAAATAAAATAAAGTCAAACTATTGACTCCACAAGGTATTCTTTTTTGGTCATTATATTATTGAATATACCACTAGAGGTGTGTTTCTTGCCAATTTGGACTAAGCACAGCAGAAATGTCAACAAGCAGTAGGTTTAGTCAGGGCCCCTCCACATCCACATTGTTGTTGTTTTGCTCTGCAGGGTGGCACCCTAAGGGTCTTCTAGTGGCCCACCTCCATGAGCACAAGTCTGCTGTCAACCGAATCCGTGTGTCAGATGAGCACTCCATCTTCGCCACGGCCTCCAACGACGGCACCGTCAAGGTCTGGGACAGCCAGAAGATGGAGGGCAAAACCACTACCACCAGGTACGCCAACCAAATAGTAACCAATAACCAACCAGTTAACCAAGTAGTAACCAATAACCAACCTGTTAACCAAGTGGTAACCAATAACCAACCAGTTAACCAAGTAGCAACCAATAATCAACCTGTTAACCAAGTGGTAACCAACAATCAACCAGTTAACCAAGTAGTAACCAATAACCAACCAGTTAATCTAGTAGCAACCAACCAGTTAACCAAGTAATAACCAATAATCAACCTGTTAACCAAGTGGTAACCAACAATCAACCAGTTAACCAAGTAGTAACCAATAACCAACCAGTTAATCTAGTAGCAACCAACCAGTTAACCAAGTAATAACCAATAACCAACCAGCTCCAGTTTAGCTAAAGCTGGAATCTGTAGCGGTGAAACTGACACGTCCGCTCGCAGTACTACAACAACAAAGACGTTACTTCAAACATATTTTGCACATCATTGAACGTGCGACAGAACAGCAGATTATGTACTGTGATTTTTGTTCACCACGATGCAGGATGCTCCGCTGCCACATTTAAAAACAATAACAAACGAGCCTGCGGCCACCAGTGGTGCTGCTTCACCTTATGCAGATCTCAGCTTTAAGGAGTGGCTCTGGGGTGGGTTAGACCGTCATTGGGGTGGCTTAGACCATCATTGGGGTGGGTTAGACCATCATTGGGGTGGGTTAGACCATCATTGGGGTGGGTTAGACCATCATTGGGGTGGGTTAGACCATCATTGGGGTGGGTTAGACCATCATTGGGGTGGGTTAGACCATCATTGGGGTGGGTTAGACCATCATTGGGGTGGGTAAGACCATCATTGGGGTGGGTAAGACCGTCATTGGGGTGGGTAAGACCGTCATTGGGGTGGGTTAGACCATCATTGGGGTGGGTTAGACCATCATTGGGGTGGGTAAGACCATCATTGGGGTGGGTAAGACCATCATTGGGGTGGGTAAGACCATCATTGGGGTGGGTTAGACCATCATTGGGGTGGGTTAGACCATCATTGGGGTGGGTTAGACCATCATTGGGGTGGAAGGGGTCGTATTTTAGAAGTGCTCTTACAAAGGATCTTGAGACTTTCTCTGCATGTGTAGAGTGATGGCAGTTCCAGATTGGTGTGTGTGTAGATGGTAGGTCCAGATTGGTTTGTGTGTAGATGGTAGGTCCAGATTGGTTTGTGTGTAGATAGTAGGTCCAGATTGGTGTGTGTGTAGATGGTAGGTCCAGATTGGTTTGTGTGTAGATGGTAGGTCCAGATTGGTGTGTGTGTAGATGGTAGGTCCAGATTGGTTTGTGTGTGTGTGTGTTTATTTATTTTTTATTTTACCAGGCAAGTCAGTTAAGAGCAAATTCTTATTTTCAATGACGGCCTAGGAACAGTGGGTTAACTGCCTTGTTCAGGGGCAGAACGACAGATTTGTACCTTGTCAGCTCGGGGATTTGATCTTGCAACCTTTCGGTTACTAGTCCAACGCTCAAAACACTAGGCTACACTGAAACCAAACTATAGTTTTGCAAAGTGGTTTAGGACATCTACTTTGTGCATGACGCAAGTCATTTTTCAAACAATTGTTTACAGTCAGATTATTTCACTTAAAATTCACTGTATCACAATTCTAGTGGGTAGGAAGATTTAATGATGTAATGTTTCAACTAATTAATCTGGTTATGTTCTTAACTTTTTTTATTCTAAACCAATTAGATATTTTGTTGACAGTTATGTTTAAGTTCCCACTAGTGGACAATTTCAAACTGCAAAAAATCTTTGGTGTTAAGGTTAGCCTCCACATAAACACATTTTTCAGATATTTTTAGTTCCTCTCAGATAATTTTACATCAAATATGATCTCTTAAGAGATTCATGTGCTGATATGTGCACATGATAGTATATTTCATGAGCATTCATTACTAGTTCCTGCCAATTTCAAATCACATTTTATTTGTCACATACACATGGTTAGCAGATGTTAATGTGAGTGTAGCAAAATGCTTGTGCTTCTAGTTCCAACAATGCAGTAATAACCAACGAGTAATCTAACCTAACAATTTCACAACAACTATATTATATACACAAGTGTAAAGGGATGAGGAATATGTACATAAAAATATATGAATGAGTGATGGTACAGAATGGCATTTCACATGACTGGGAAGGGGTGGAGCCATGAGTGGGCCTGGGAGGGCATAGGTCCACCTACTTGGGAGCCAGGCCCACCCATTGGGGAGACAGGTCCTGCCAATCGGAATTAGTTTTTCCCCACAAAAGGGATTTATTACAGACAGAAATACTCATCACTCAAGACATTTCAGCTTTTCATTCAGAATTCATTCAGGCTGTATCACAACAAAATGTGAAAAAAGTCAAGGGGTGTGAGTACTTTCTGAAGGCACTGTATATGGAAGTGTATTAAAACCTGTTGCGACTCTAAGGGCAGTATTTTCATTTTTGGAAAAAAAACTTTCCCGTTTTAAATGGGATATTTTGTCAGGACAAGATGCTAGAATATGCATATAATTGACAGCTTTGGATAAAAAATACTCTAACGTTTCCAAAACTGTAAAGATATTGTCTGTGAGTATAACAGAACTGATGTTGCAGGCGAAAGCCTGAGAAAAATCCAATCCGGAAGTGCCCCATATTTTGAAAGCGCTGCGTTCCAATGAGTCCCTATTGAGCTGTGAATGTGCTATCAACCAGATTACGCTTTCTACGTATTCCCCAAGGTGTCTACAGCATTGTGACGTAGTTTTACGCATTTATGTTGAAGAATAGCCGTAGGCGGCTACATTGCGTAACTGGTCACCTGATGACTCCCAGGGTGACTCTCGTGTAAAATACAGAGGTAGCCATTACTCCAATCTGTCCTACTGAAAAACGAATTGTCCTGACGGATATATTATCGAATAGATATTAGAAAAACACCTTGAGGATTGATTATAAACAATGTTTGCCATGTTTCTGTCGATATTATGGAGATAATTTGGAATATTTTTCGCCGTTTTCGTGACTGCAA
This sequence comes from Oncorhynchus mykiss, assembly GCF_057628025.1. Classification (NCBI taxonomy): domain Eukaryota; kingdom Metazoa; phylum Chordata; class Actinopteri; order Salmoniformes; family Salmonidae; genus Oncorhynchus; species Oncorhynchus mykiss. The sequence goes on from NC_143024.1 coordinate 16,649,674, forward strand.
TTTCCGGGCGATTTCTCAGCCAAACGTGAAGAACAAACGGAGCTATTTCACCTACAAAAATAATGTTTTGGGAAAACTTTGGCTCTCTACCTGGGAGTCTCGTGAGTGAAAACATCCGAAGCTCATCAAAGGTAAACAATTTAATTTGATTGCTTTTCTGATTTCCGTGACCAAGTTACCTGCTGCTAGCTGGACAAAATGCTATGCTAGGCTATCGATAAACTCTAGCTTTGGCTGTAAAGCATATTTTGAAAATCTGAGATGACAGGGTGATTAACAAAATGCTAAGCTGTGTCTCAATATATTTCATTTGTGATTTTCATGAATAGCAATATTTTCTAGGGATATTTATGTCCGTTGCGTTATGCTAATTAGTTTCAGGCGATGATTACGCTCCCGCATGCGGGATGGGGAGTCAGTAGAGGCTCATCGGAGGAGGAACAGACATCAGCTCACCTTTTCACTGATGTGCTATACCTGTGTTGACCATCTTAGATTTCCTTGGAATGCACTTGGATAAGGGCGTCACTCTGGATAAGGGCGTCACTCTGGATAAGGGCGTCACTCTGGATAAGGGCGTCACTCTGGATAAGGGCGTCACTCTGGATAAGGGCGTCACTCTGGATAAGGGCGTCACTCTGGATAAGGGCGTCACTCTGGATAAGGGCGTCACTCTGGACAAGAGCGTCTGCTATAAATGACTAAAACGTTGATGGAAAAACGAATGAACAACAGGCCTCAATCCAACCTGTGTGAATGTTTTGATGCTGTCTTACAGGTCAGTGCTGACGTACTCCCGCATCGGGGGCCACGTGAAGACGTTGACCTTCTGTCAGGGGTCACACTACCTGGCTGCTGCCTCAGACAACGGTTCCATCCAGCTCCTGGCCATCGAGGCCAACAAGCCCCCCAAATCACCCAAAGTTAACCCCTTTCAGACCAGGTATGTACTATCCATCAGGGGTTGATCAAGCATAAAGTTGGTTTTATTTACTGTAGTTGATATAATTATTATTTATTGGATTTATATAACGCTTTTCTACCGAGGTACACAAAGCACTTTGAAGCTGGAGACTTATATTTCCCTCACTAACTTTAAACATCAGCCATCTGAGCAGCTAACCGATCGCTGCAGCTGTACATAGTCCATCTGTAAATAGCCCACCCAATCTACCTACCTCATCCCCATATTGTTTTTATTTACTTTTCTGCTCTTTTACACACCAGTATCTCTACTTGCACATCATCATCTGCTCATTTATCACTCCAGTGTTAATCTGCTAAATTGTAATTATTCGCTACTATGGCCTATTTATTGCCTACCTCCTCACGCCATTTACACACACTGTATATAGACTCTTTTTTTTATTGTGTTATTGACTGTACGCTTGTTAATTCCATGTGTAACTCTGTGTTGTTGTATGTGTCGCACTGCTATGCTTTATCTTGGCCAGGTCGCAGTTGTAAATGAGAACTTGTTCTCAACTAGCCTACCTGGTTAAATAAAGGTGAAATAAAATAATGAAAAATAAATCAACTTTACATAGTAGGGGGAAACTCACCTCATCCACCACCAATGGGCTAGCAGTATCATGTAGTTATCATTATCATGCAGTAAATTCTGCATTATCATGTAGTTATCATTATCATGCAGTAAATACTGCAGTATCGTGTAGTTATCATTATCATGCAGTAAATACTGCAGTATCATGTAGTTATCATTATCATGCAGTAAATACTGCAGTATCATGTAGTTATCATTATCATGCAGTAAATACTGCAGTATCATGTAGTTATCATTATCATGCAGTAAATGCTGCTGTTCATGTGGTTATCATTATCATGCAGTAAATACTGCAGTATCATGTAGTTATCATTATCATGCAGTAGATACTGCAGTATCATTTTGATGCCACAATGTAATAATTACTTACTCCACATTTGACTGTTATATCGACTGTCCTCTCAGGTTCCTGGACCAGAAGGATGACGGCTGCGTGGTGGACGTCCACCATTTTAATTCTGGAGCCCAGTCTGTGCTGGCCTACGCCACGGTGAACGGCTCCCTGGTGGGCTGGGACCTGCGCTCCAACTCCAATGCCTGGACCCTCCGCCACGACCTCCGCCTGGGCCTCATCACCTCCTTCACCGTGGACATGCACCAGTGCTGGCTCTGCCTGGGTGCGTGGGTGTTGGTGTGAGCACGTGGGTGGATGTGGGTCATGTGTGGTGCATGTTGTGTGTATGAAAATGTTGAATGAATTTCATCTGAAAACTGCATTGAAAACTTAAACAGAGTTGTGACTTATCTGACATGCACTTAACAGGAGTCCACTGAATCCTATTCTGATTCGTCCACACACAGGTACAAGCAACGGCACTATGGCATGCTGGGACATGCGGTTCCAGCTCCCTATCTCAAACCACTCCCACCCTACCCGAGCACGAATCAGACGGCTGCTCATGCACCCGCTTTACCAATCCTCCGTCATTGCTGGTGAGACTCGATGTCATCATATTTTTAATCTTTATTAACAAAACCTTTCTTTGAGGGGCAAATCAAACTATTATTTGTGTGTTTTGTTGCTGTTTTGTAGCGGTCCAGGGCAACAATGAGGTATCCATGTGGGACATGGAGACTGGGGACAGGAAGTTCACGCTGTGGGCCAGCTCTGCTCCCCCTCTCTCAGAGATGCAGCCGTCCCCCCACAGTGTCCATGGGATCTACTGCAGCCCTGCAGACGGGAACCCCCTCCTCCTCACAGCCGGCTCCGACATGAGAATCAGGTATGTTTGCAATACTCTCGACTGGACTAACCATCCTTCTGATATATTTAACCCAGTTCTGACCATGTATGTTTGCCGGATGACATTTAAGTTTGTGTGTGACAATTTGGCTTAGCCAAGAAGTGTGTTGGATGGCGTTAGCTTGTTTGTTTTGTCAGTCAAGTCTTATTTCTATACTGTGTTCTGTGTTATTACCAGGTTCTGGGACTTGGCTTACCCAGAGAGGTCCTACATCGTGGCAGGTGGAGCCAATGAACCGCTGCACTGTCCCTCAGTCCTCTACAGCCGCAAGATCATCGAGGGCACCGAGGTTGTACAGGTATGCCCTGATAGGACGGTGGCAGTGTATTCAGTGTATTCCTCTAAGCACCTGGTCCTACAATGAGGTGTTCAATACATAATTTCTGTCCCCGGGAGAGCAATTTATGTGCAGTGTTATAAACATGTATGAATAAGAAACCACAAGACAGGTAGAGATTGACCTACATTCCCTGTCCTGTCAGGAGATCCACAGCAAACAGAAGAGTGGAGCCACAGAAGATGCACCACGCAGGGGCCCAGAGTCCCTCCCCGTGGGCCACCATGACATCATCACTGACATCGCCACTTTCCAGACCACACAGGGCTTCATCGTCACTTCGTCCAGAGACGGCATCGTCAAAGTCTGGAAATAAACTGCCCCTTTCAGGCCCTCGCACTCTCGCTGACACACACTCACACACCCAACCAACCACACACACTAGTCCTCAACATCTTCACCCCAGAGTTTTGATCTATGTTGTAGACTTTTGTACATAGTATATTTTAAAGCTAATTAATATAAGAGAAGCTTCTGGAAATCCTGTCGCAAAATACGAGTAGATGTTAACCCTTTGTTTGTAATGACATTCACTGAAGTCACAATTATGCAATGCCTGATATCTGTTTATGTTAAACTGCTCAAGAAGTGTCAATAAAGTTTGGTATGATGAATGAACCCTTTATGAACTGCTATTATGAACTCTATAGTTTTTAGTGTTTATTGAGCACTATAGTCTTCTCTCATAGTCTCAAAGTTGTAACGTTAACAAACCAGGCCATGACCAGGACTGAAACCAACCCTTTGCATTAACAGTGTCCACATTCTCAAACCATAGCTGTTATCAATGACTGTCGCAAGTTTAATTTGTATATCAAAACACAACAGCATATCCATTCAGGGCAGGATTAATGCAGGGGCTTACCGGGGCTGAAGCCCCTGGACCCAGGCCCGTAGGGGACCCAATAGGCAGCAAAAATAAGGAAATATATACAGTATTATACAGTCTGTAATTACAGTGGGGCAAAAACGTATTTAGTCAGCCACCAATTGTGCAAGTTCTCCCACTTAAAAAGATGAGAGGCCTGTAATTTCCATCATAGGTACACTTCAACTATGACAGACAAAATGAGGAATGTAGGATTTTTAATGAATTTATTTGCAAATTATGGTGGAAAATAAGTATTTGGTCACCTGCAAACAAGCAAGATTTCTGGCTCTCACAGACCTGTAACTTCTTTAAGAGGCTCCTCTGTCCTCCACTCTTTACCTGTATTAATGGCACCTGTTTGAACTTGTTATCAGTATAAAAGACACCTGTCCACAACTTGAAACAGTCACACACCAAACTCCACTATGGCCAAGACCAAAGAGCTGTCAAAGGACACCAGAAACAAAATTGTAGACCTGCACCAGGCTGGGAAGACTGAATCTGCAATAGGTAAGCAGCTTGGTTTGAAGAAATCAACTGTGGGAGCAATTATTAGGAAATGGAAGACATACAAGACCACTGATAATCTCCCTCGATCTGGGGCTCCACGCAAGATCTCACCCCGTGGGGTCAAAATGATTACAAGAACGGTGAGCAAAAATCCCAGAACCACACGGGGGGACCTAGTGAATGACCTGCAGAGAGCTGGGACCAAAGTAACAAACCCTACCATCAGTAACACACTACGCTGCCAGGGACTCAAATCCTGCAGTGCCAGACGTGTCCCCCTGCTTAAGCCAGTACATGTCCAGGCCTGTCTGAAGTTTGCTAGAGAGCATTTGGATGATTCAGAAGAAGATTGGGAGAATGTCATATGGTCAGATCATATCAAAATATAACTTTTTGGTAAAAACTCAACTCGTCGTGTTTGGAGGACAAAGAATGCTGAGTTGCATCCAAAGAACCCCATAGCTACTGTGAAGCATGGGGGTGGAAACATCATGCTTTGGGGCTGTTTTTCTGCAAAGGGACCAGGACGCCTGATCCGTGTAAAGAAAATAATGAATGGGGCCATGTATCGTGAGATTTTGAGTGAAAACCTTCTTCCATCAGCAAGGGCATTAAAAAAGAAACGTGGCTGGGTCTTTCAGCATGACAATGATCCCAAACACACAGCCCAGGCAACGAAGGAGTGGCTGCGTAAGAAGCATTTCAAGGTCCTGGAGTGGCCTAGCCAGTCTCCAGATCTCAACCCCATAGAAAATCTTTGGAGGGAGTTGAAAGTCCGTGTTGCCCAGCAACATCCCCAAAACATCACTGCTCTAGAGATCTGCATGGAGGAATGGGCCAAAATACCAGCAACAGTGTGTGAAAACCTTGTGAAGACTTACAGAAAACGTTTGACCTCTGTCATTGCCAACAAAGGGTATATAACAAAGTATTGAGATAAACTTTTGTCATTTACCAAATACTTATTTTCCACCATAATTTGCAAATAAAATCATTAAAACGTCCTACAATGTGATTTTCTGGAATGTATTTTTCTCATTTTGTCTGTCATAGTTGAAGTGTACCTATGATGAAAATTACAGGCCTCATCTTTTTAAGTGGGAGAACTTGCACAATTGGTGGCTGACTAAATACTTTTTTGCCCCACTGTATATATTTAGTATTTTTTTTACCGGCACCGCCAACGATGGGATGATTCAGGAGCCCACTCTCAAGGAGTGTAGACAGCCTGCTGCCGCTCTGCTAATCATCAAATGAGGGGAGGAGGTAGGGGGCCCACATGGGTAACTGGGGGGTCCTGCCTTGATTGGGTAACTGACTAATACATCATTTCTTTGTGTGAGTCGGGCTGGGCTCAAGAGGCAAAAACAAATGCAAATAAAAAATTGAAATCTTTAAAAAAGAAATCCTGCACAGGAGCCCACACCAACATAAAGTGTTTTATAGGGGTGTTAGGCCACGAGCTGCCAGAACAGCTTCAATGCGCCTTGGCATAGATTCTAGAAGTGGACCTAAACCATGCAAGGAAAATGCATCCCACACCATAACATATACTTTGTATCCCTCATTTACTCAAGTGTTTCCTTAATTTGGGCAGCTACTGGTATGCCTACAGCCGGGAAGGGCACAATTTGGGCAGCATATGCACCAAATATAGGCTACAGCTTGTTTCGTTGTGGCCATAGACAGATAATCCATAGAAGAGTTTTGGAATCTCTTACCCTGGCAATTTGACTGTTATACTCATGGGTACTAGCAATAGTCCTGATTTGAATGGGAACAGCCATCTATGGATTACATTTCTATGGTAGGTTGCTGCTGTAGGTTTGCCTTTTGCAGATTAAAAAATAATATTGTGGGAAAAAAACGTACAGTGTGGAAAGCAAATGCATACACCTGAAAGAAGACTAATCAGCCTGTAAAACCAATATAAATAAATTAAACTCCCATTTTTTTTGTGAACAGCAGCACTGTTTTAAAAAGTAGCTCATCTTGAGATAGGCTATCGCCACGACGACGCGTGCATCGGCCATCACCGTGAGTAGCCCTTGGCTTCATCATCATTAGGTGAGTCAGTGTTCCACTGAAAATGGTATTTAGTAACTTACTGTATGTATACATACGCATGTATTTCCTTCTAATATTGGACATATCTGTGTCTCTTCATTGGCCTGGGCTATTGTTATGATTTCTTAATCCGGCCCAGTATCCATTCAGAATCAATATCAGTAGAATAAGGTCATAAGAGCATCAAAAATACACTGACCGCTAGGGAATTTGTGTAGTTTTATTTTCAACACTTAGCATCAAATCAAATGTATTTGTCACATACACATGGTTAGCAGATGTTAATGAGAGTGTAGCGAAATGCTTTTGCTTCTAGTTCTGACAATGCAGAAATAACCAACGAGTAATCTAAACTAACAATTCCAAAACTACTACCTTATACACACAAGTGTAAAGGGATAAAGAATATGTAGATAAAGATATATGAATGAGTGATGGTACAGAACGGCATAGGCAAGATGGAGTAGATGGTATCGAGTACAGTATATACATATGAGATGTAGGGTATGTAAACAAAATGGTCAAGTTAGAGGAAACAGACACACAGTGCAACAAATCCTATTTACAAACACTGAGCGGATGACATACAGCCTGAATTTACATGTACGGTTAACATCCAAGTTAACAGTGCATTGCCTGGTGCTTGACTTGGTTTGGTAGCTGTTGATCTGTGATGATGGAAAATAGCCACAAGAGACAACAGGTTATTTCATTGCTTTAAAGTCCTTCTCACAAAAGCAGCAGTGCCCTTATGCATGTTTGTTGCATGACTGCATGAGAGTCAGATCCGTTACTTAGGTCTGCTTGAACAGACTTGAATAAAAGAGAGAAATATTCATACTTCTGTTTCAGTAATTTCCATTTTTACCCAAAAGGAGAACAACTAAATGCTAAAGATAAGGGCCAGAGTTATTTACACAGACAGTGTTGTTTTTGATGTTTACACCTTGAATGAGACATTTGTTTGGCTGGTTTCTGGCGTGATCTTCTTCAATTCACTCTAATCAGAATTTTACATGTGTGGAGTTCCTCCTCAGACAGAGGCCTTCACAAGCCTCCTGCGTCTCGAAACGGTTAGCGTTGCCGCCACAGCCGCCATACCAGAAACGGGAGCACTCGCTCTGTGTCGTGTCAAAGTACCACTTCAGAGTGTAGTTCTCACAACCTCCCTTGTCCTGTTTGAAGAAACATGCATCTGGGGAAGAGGGAGAGGAAACGGAGCAAAGGGGAGAAATGGGAGATAGAAAAAAGGGGATAGGATTCAGGAGAAAACAAAAGAAAGGGGGGAGAGGAAAGAGAGAGAGGAGAGGAAAGAGAGAGAGGAGAGGAAAGAGAGAGGAGAGGGGAAAGAGAGAGGAGAGGGGAAAGAGAGAGGAGAGGGGAAAGAGAGAGGAGAGGGGAAAGAGAGGAAAGAGAGAGGGGAGAGGAAAGAGAGAGGAAAGAGAGAGGAAAGAGAGAGGGGAGAGGAAAGAGAGAGGAAAGAGAGAGAGGAGAGGAAAGAGAGAGGAGAGGGGAAAGAGAGAGGGGAGAGGAAAGAGAGAGAGGAGAGGAAAGAGAGAGGAGAGAGGAAAGAGAGAGAGGAGAGGGGAAAGAGAGAGGAGAGGGGAAAGAGAGAGGAGAGGGGAAAGAGAGAGGAGAGGGGAAAGAGAGAGGGGAGGGGAAAGAGAGAGGGGAGGGGAAAGAGAGAGGGGAGGGGAAAGAGAGAGGGGAGAGGAAAGAGGGGAGAGGAAAGGAAAGAGAGGAGAGGAAAGGAAAGAGAGGAAAGAGAGAGGGGAAAGGAAAGAGAGGAAAGAGAGAGGGGAGAGGAAAGAGAGAGGGGAGAGGAAAGAGAGAGGAAAGAGAGAGAGGGGAGAGGAAAGAGAGAGGAAAGAGAGAGAGGAGAGGAAAGAGAGAGAAGAGAGGAAAGAGAGGAAAGAGAGAGGGGAGAGGACAAAGCCAAAGGTTGAGACTCATGCCTTTTACACTATTGTACAGACCCGAGCCTGCTGTCTTTTCACATGTATTATTGCATACACAATTAGAGAGAGATGTGGTCCTTACCCTGGTTAAGAACTGTACTTTCCTCTGTCCTCAGGAGGGTTGTGTGATCTGTGAACACATAACATTAGAAGAAAATCTCTGGCGTAGTGCTGTGAATGATGACCTCGCAGCTGACATGACAACACGACAACACGACAACACGAAACAACATGACAACTGACAAAAATGGCATCACAACTTTTGTCATTTCAAACCTGCAATTGCCATACTGTTTAAACAAGGTATATTACAGTCACTAATGTTAGGGGTTCAGCTCATTAGAATTATCTCAACTGAAAGCCTCCTGATTTGAGAATGCAAATAGAACAACTAGTGTTCTCTTCTCATGCAGCATTTTGTGATTCAGCATTTGACAAACATCACAACAGTCGTTGTAACTCAGATTGTGGCTAACAGAGCTCTACATCTATGACCTCCACATGATGTTCAGTAGAGGGCTGGGGGGACTTCCTGGAAGTGCCACACGTCTCAAAACATTCGTTTTCCGTGCTAAAACGGTTGGCGTCAGTGTCGCAACCGCCGTACCAAAAAGGCAAGCATGCACTGTTGTAACTTTAATGTGTTACAGAGTTAATGTTTAAGTTTATTCTTTGAGCTGTATCTAAAGATATTTCTTTAGATTTATTTGCATATGTAATTGTATTGGGTTGTGTTGAATTACGCTTTTTGACTGCAAGTCCCAGAATGCATTGCGAGAGGAAGGAGAGAGAACGCGCCAATTATGTGCAGGTGCAGTGGATTGTGGCTGTCTTTCCGATAGCATCTTACCTGCATTGCTCTGTACCAAAACAATTGTTGTTAAATGTAACGTAAACAAGTATTCTTACTAAAAGAAGCTTTCGTATCAAACCCGACGTCCCGAGTCATTACTTTGAAGTTAGTTCATCTAAAATGCACAGAGCATTTTGTTAAAGTGCCATCGCTGGCCATAGTCCCCGCAGTTAGTGTCACTGTCCACATCCAACTTACAGTGGGCTAAAAGCAGAACAAGCAGGTTTGTAAATGGGGAGGAAGATATGCAGTATGAGGTTGCAAACTGAGACTACTCATGCAGTGGGATACGAGGGAACGTGAGGGAGAGAGGGAAATAGAAGTTCTGTTATAAATGTGGGGTTACTGATTACCATTAGAGTTTGGCTGTGGCCGGGGGGGTGAAGTGGCTCCATCTCCCCTGGAGAAGGCATGTATAGTGTCAACCTGGTCAAGAGCTATCTGAGTCGGAAATACACCAGTGTGCTCCAGGAACTCCTCCTCATCTGTGTACTCCTCTTCCACTTTCCACAGATCCCACTCTGCCTGTCCTTGTCCCTGTCCGTGTTCCTGTCCCAGCATCAGATCACACTTGAGTTTGAGATGGGCAGGAGGGTAGCTGTTCCCTCCCTCTGAAATAGTGAGGGAGAAGTGAGAGAGTTAGGACACACAGTAACACTGCCTTGGCAGCAGCTAATGGGGATCCCTAATAAATACAAATGCAAATGTTAAAATGTATGATTTGTTCTGGCATAATTATCTCTCCCTCAAGAGACAACCAGATGAAGAAGCATGCTATTGTTCCTTACTACTGAGGACCCTGAGGAAGGCCCTGAAGAAGCGCTGTGCGTAGCCTCTCTCCCACTCCTTCACATGCCACAGATGGAGCAGGTGCTGCTCTGACGGCGTGCTCGCCAACTCCTCCACCTGAGTGCTGTTGTAATGGTCGCCCACTGCGATCACAAACAGGGAAACGCCCTGACACTTGGCCTTCTGGGAAATGTAGGCCAGCTTGGCCTGGTCCCAGTGGGCTGTCTCGGCCCCCACCACAGCCAGCACCACTCTACTCTTCCTGGGCCTGGTGGCCTTGAGGAACACCTTGCTCAGAGCGTACTCCAGGGTCTGCCCCAGAGACGACACTCCTCCCTGCTGCTGCATGCTCCTCAGGTGTGTCTGTAGACCAATGTGGTTGTGGTACTTCTGCAGGTCAAACTCTACCGTGACGGCCTGGGAAGTCTGGGGGAGCAGAGAACTACTGGTCTGGAGAAGGGCCACTCTGGCCCGGCCGTCAGCCACGCTGGGTTTGGGGCTCCAGGCTACCTGCTTCACCACTGAGCCCAGAAGCTCCTGGACGCCAGCGTACTGATCGGCCCGGATCTCCCTTGAACCGTCCACCACCAGGGTCAGGTCCATATCCACCACCAGGGGCCGCTGAGCGTCAGTAAAATCACACCCCTGGGCTGGTTTACAGTGGTCTGATGGACACACAGAGTGTAGTAGTAGTACAGTAGTAGTACAGTAGTAGTGCAGTAGCATCAGTAGTAGTAGTACAGTAGTAGTACAGTAGCACAGTAGCCTCAGCAATAGTCGTACAGTAGTAGTGTAGTAGCATCAGTAGTAGTAGTATAGTAGTAGTGCAGTAGCAGTAGTACCAGTAGTAGTAGTACAGTAGTAGTACAGTAGCAGTAGTACAGTAGCATCAGTAATAGTAGTACAGTAGCATCAGTAGTACTGTAGTAGTAATAGTATTAGTAGTGCAGTAGCATCAGTAGTAGTATGAGGAGTAGTACAGTAGCATCAGTAGTAGTAGTAGTACAGTAGCATCAGTAGTAGTACAGTAGAATCAGTAGTAGCACTGCAGAAGTACAGTATAATCAGTAGTAGTACTGTAGTAGTACAGTAGCATCAGTAGTAGTATTAGTTGTAGTACAGTAGCATCAGTAATAGTAGTAGTAGTAGTATTAGTAGTAGTACAGTAGCATCAGTATTAGTAGTAGTAGTATTAGTAGTAGTACAGTAGCATCAGTAGTAGTACAGTATAATCAGTAGTAGTACTGTAGTAGTACAGTAGAATCAGTAGTAGTAGTAGTAGTACAGTAGCATCAGTAGCAGTACTGTAGTAGTACAATAGAATCAGTAGTAGTAGTAGTAGTAGTAGTATTAGTAGTAGTACAGTAGCATCAGTAGTAGTGTATTAGTAGTAGTAGTTGTAGTATAGTACAGTAACATCAGTAGTAGTAGTAGTAATGTAGTAGTAGTAGTACAGTAGCATCATTAGTAGTGTAGTAGTGTAGTACAGTAGCATCATTAGTAGTGTAGTAGTAGTAGTAGTACAGTAGCATCAGTAGTAGTGTATTAGTAGTAGTAGTAGTAGTATAGTACAGTAACATCAGTAGTAGTAGTAGTAATGTAGTAGTAGTAGTACAGTAGCATCATTAGTAGTGTAGTAGTGTAGTACAGTAGCATCATTAGTAGTGTAGTAGTAGTAGTAGTAGTAGTAGTAGTACAGTAGCTTCAGTAATAGTGTAGTAGTAGTAGATAATTATTTATGCCCAAGGGGAATATTGGTTCTACAGCAGAATTAACCATAAAAACTAAGACATACATTGATACCAAATAAGACTATATTTTATTTTGTCCCTGTGTGCTTACCGTAGCAGATGACGCAATTTTTGATTCTTGTCAGCACAGCATTTTGGTCCTGTGACCTATCCACCAGCCGAACAAGGATGAAGCTGCCCGTGTCATCAGCCTGCGCCACAACAAAACAAAAACATACATGGGCTGCATTTCAATTCACCAGCCTTTCCGCTGCCCTGTTCACTATCCCATAACCAGAAAGCATCTGTTTGCAATTGTACCTCAAAAGCCCGTTGAACATCGGGGGAGTTCTTCAGTGCGATGACAGCAGGAGCGATGTTCAAGGCCTTGAACTCCATGGCGGCCGTGACGATGGCAGCGCTGTCCACAGAGGGCCCGTTGGTGAAGAACACTGCCACCTTCCTCATCGTCAATGCTTTACGGGTTCGCTTGAAGACATGGCGCCCCACAAAGCGCATGGCCTCCCCAAGATGGCGCTGGTTGGACTTTCGTTCCAGTGCAATGTTTTGGATGGCCTCCAACAACTCCGGCTTGCGTTGGTAGTCCTGGAATCGGATCAGGTACTTGGTGTTGGCACTATAGGATACCACGGCAACACGTGCACCCGTCGGGCAGTTGCTCTCGGCGATGGCAACGTCATCCAATATGGAGAGGAGAGCGGAGCGCATCCTCTCAAACGTGGCAGGCTCCACATCCTGTGACATATCCAGAGCAAAGACCAGCTCTGTGGGGTAGGCTGGGCACGCTGCCTGGCCTGGGGGATAGAGTGAGAGAGGGACAGAGAGAGACAAGGGGAGAGGAAGGGAGAGAGGGACAGAGAGAGAGGATAGAGGAAGGGAGAGAGGTACAGAGAGAGGGAGAGAGAGGGAGAGAGGTACAGAGAGAGAGAGATGGGGAGAGGGAGAGAGGGGGTGAGGGGGGCAATGGTATTTTTAAATGACACCCATTCATAACATCACTTTGCCAAGAGTTCTGGTTTGATTACACCAGAATCTTCAGTCAAGTACATACATTTATTTGGACGATGAAGGGTTAATGGAGACATACCTTGAGAGCATGCTGTTTGGGGGAGAAAAATATCATAGTTTAGAGACAAAATTAGGAATGAATTCATCTTTGCTTATGAAAACATGACCTTACCAGCAATAAAGCAATTGACACAGCAGATCTTTTCTTACAAAAAATATAGAGTAGGAATACCAAGAGCTTACCACAGTTATCACGGATATAGGTGGTCAGCTGGCATTCCTAGGGAGACAAATAAAATAACATGTTAAATAGCTCTCAAGATTCTCTACATAAAATGTTTTAGAGTTAAATTGGAACAAAAATCAGACAGAATACACATACAGACATGGCTCTCTCTCCTGGTCTGCCTCTAGAGCCCTAGATAGAAATAGAGAATTAGTCAGAAATCCACATGGAAACAGTGAATATCTTACCAATACTTATATCTTACAATACAACCAAAACTACAACTACTATTATTTTCACTTGAAACAAATAACAATAATAAAACAACTAATACATGAGATTTGTAAAGTTCCTTTAAAAGATCCAAAAACGCAAATGAAATACTAACAGTGTGTCCCGGTGGTCCAATGGATCCGGGATCTCCTGACTCACCCGATCTGCCCGAGTTCCCCTGGTTCAATCACATCGTAACATATGGCCATTTTAACAGAAGATTGTATACATGTCAACACATATTAGTACCTGTGGCACAAGCAAATGTCACACATAAGCAGTGGTGTTAGACACTCTTTGACTCAAGCATAGAGACTCTATGTGTGAGTATATACAGTTCTGGAGGGTGACACTTTAGTCCCACGAAGATAGTTTGTAGATGTTCAATAACTGTCAACAACATATCAACTAACTATCCACTAACCCTAGCCCTTACCCTTATTCTAAAACTAACCCTTACCCTTATTCTAAAACTAACCCTAGCCCTTATTCTAAAACTAACCCTAGCCCTTACCCTTATTCTAAAACTAACCCTAACCCTTACCCTTATTCTAAAACTAACCCTAACCCTTATTCTAAAAGTAACCCTAACCCTTATTCTAAAACTAACCCTTACCCTAACCCTTATTCTAAAACTAACCCTAAATCAAAACCTAACCCTATCCCTAACTGTAACCTTAACAAGCAGTTGCTTATCAACAGATAGTTTGTTAACAGTATGACCATATGTAGAGCATCTACACTGAGTGTCCAAAACATTAAGGACAGCTTGCTACTATTGAGTTGCACCCCCTTTCGCCCTCAGAACAGCTTCCATTCGTTGGGGCATGGACAGTACAAGGTCTCCAAAGCGTTCCACAGGGATGCTGGCCCATACTGACTCCAATGCTTCCCTCAGTTGTGTCAAGTAGGCTGGATGTCCTTTGGGAAGTCGACCATTCTTGGTCCAGAAAACTGTTGAGCTTGAAAAACCCAGCAGCATTGCAGTTCTTGACAGAAACCGGTGCGCCTAGCACATACTACCATACCCTGTCCAAAGGCAATTACATCTTTTGTCTTGCCCATTCACCCTCTGAATGGCACACATGCACAATCCATGTCTCAAGGCTTAAAAATCCTTCTTCAACCTGTCTCCTCCCCTTCATTTTCACTGATTTAAGTGGATTTAACAAGTGACATCAATATGGGATCATAGCTTTCACCTGGATTCACCTGGTCAGTCTATGTCACGGAAAAAGCAGACGTCAATGTTTTGTACACTGGGATTATCCAAATAAAGTGTGACCGTTCTGGGCACAAAAAATGTAGCGGTATTGACTTAACAATTACAGCAATGCATGTGCAACAGGACACTCTGGGGTCTTCTAGCGATAGTGTGTGTGAGTCTCACCCCTCTGCCTCGGTTTCCTTTGGGGCCTGGACCTCCTTTGACTCCAAAATCACCACTTTCACCCTGAAGATGACAAACAGGAAAAGGGGATTGTTTACTTTTTGTGAGATTCAGAATGCAATGTGCCATGATTGGATTCCAGCCTTGTTCTCTTATCCATTCTGAAAGGGGAGATTTTATATCAATAACTGACCTGTAATCCAGGGTAACCATGGAAACCAGGCTCTCCCTTTAAAGTAATCACAAAACACAAGGAATAATTTATTAGTGTCCATCAAACATGTCTGGAATACAAATCTACTGTATATTAAAATCCTTTCATTTGAATGAAAAGATAATAGGCAGAATCTAGCACACAACCAGATCTGATTAGTGAAGGTGCTGGAGGAATAAAACGACACTAGAGAAGTAGGAAAAAGTCTCTGAACACTTCCAGTCAGATGCACATTTATTTCATTTAGCTGAGCTTTCGGTCAGTCGACCATCATTTAGATGAAAATAGACATTTTATTTTATAATCTACTAAGTACATGAACAATATTTTCCAAAGGGGAAAACCTCATCAACTACTAGGATGTCTATGGACAGCAGCTGTTGATCTGAGTACTGAGTAAGTGTACCTTACCTTCATTCCCTGGGGTCCGGGAGGCCCATGGCCGTCACTGCCATCAAGACCCTGTATTAAAGAAAACACACCATCACGTCCCATTCTTACATGACCTTACAAACACATACAGTCTTGCAGTGTGTGTACAGCATGTGTGTGTGTACCTGCAGGTGAAGTGTGTAATGACAAGGCAACACCTTACCGGCATCCCTCTTGGCCCAAGTGTTCCAAGGGCTCCGTTGACTCCGAGGTCCCCAGGTTGGCCCTGTGAGGAAACCACACAGTATTGGGTTGGAAGAAGGGCTATAAAACATTATTTTAAAGGCATTTTTTAATGTATACTTTCTATGTGTAATATGTTTCTGTTGCTCTGCAGGCCTGGTAACAAATTGTCCTACCAAGACGGCCAATGTTTTGTATTGTAATGTATTACATACAGTGCCTTGCGAAAGTATTCGGCCCCCTTGAACTTTGCGACCTTTTGCCACATTTCAGGCTTCAAACATAAAGATATAAAACTGTATTTTTTTGTGAAGAATCAACAACAAGTGGGACACAATCATGAAGTGGAACGACATTTATTGGATATTTCAAACTTTTTTAACAAATCAAAAACTGATAAATTGGGCGTGCAAAATGATTCAGCCCCCTTAAGTTAATACTTTGTAGCGCCACCTTTTGCTGCGATTACAGCTGTAAGTCGCTTGGGGTATGTCTCTATCAGTTTTGCACATCGAGAGACTGAAATGTTTTCCCATTCCTCCTTGCAAAACAGCTCGAGCTCAGTGAATAATTTTGCACGCTCAATTTTTCAGTTTTTGATTTGTTAAAAAAGTTTGAAATATCCAATAAATGTCGTTCCACTTCATGATTGCGTCCCACTTGTTGTTGATTCTTCACAAAAAAATACAGTTTTATATCTTTATGTTTGAAGCCTGAAATGTGGCAAAAGGTCGCAAAGTTCAAGGGGGCCGAATACTTTCGCAAGGCACTGTAACTGTAGGTCAAAGGTAATGGAATATTTAGAAGATGCAGAGTTTGAGGGTTTGAGAGGACGAGCGTACTAAAAGTCCTAATGGTCAATAGGGAATTATAAATAGGAGTTGGGTTTCAGTTCAACATCTGTTTAGAATCTGTCGAATGTCACTCCTGAACTCAGAGTGACATGTGCTACGTTCTGTACATGGAGTCTGGGGCAGGATACTATTTATTTGGCCATTGGCCAAGTTGTACTGCAAGGACTTCAGATTGGTCAACCCTAAACTAGGATGGGGGTTATTAAATGGCATCTTGTTCCTTTGTTCAGTGGGGAAAAGCTGAGGACAGGGGAGACTGAACATCTGAACATCTACCTCCCAGCATAACATCTTGATTTATCCTTCTCAAATAAACCTATTTTTCTCATCCCTGATTTGCTTTGTAGTTTGTGTTATTGAAGAATAACATAAATTGCTAACAAAGGCAATGCACCTTCTGTCCATTCATCCCTCGTCTTCCTGTTGATCCTTTGCCACCCATAGTTCCAGGTGTGCCCTGAGGGAAAAGCCATTCATACGCCATCATTACATGTCAACATCACATAACAGTAGGATTTATGTATCAGGCATCCTCAATGTGGTGAGATGGGATGGAAGTAGAAAGGTAAAAAAAGTGACCTGAGGTCCAGGTAAACCCTGCAGGCCCCTGGGTCCGGGCTGGCCCAAGTCTCCTCTTATACCCTGTGCACACAGGAGAGAAACATGTTCAGCAACAGTAGGTATTGGGGGGACTGTTCCAAATGCAACAGAAGTGCATCAGTAGTAGCATTACTGAGGAGTTGTGGATGAGGGGAATGGGTATATATTACTTACCTGTGGTCCAGAAGGGCCAGGAATTCCTTGGAGGCCTACATCTCCTGGATCCCCTGGTGTTCCCTAGACACACACACAGGCAAACATACACACAAAACACACATACACACACAAAGAACACAGTAATGGGTACATACAGTAAATATAGATAGTAATCCTAGGGACTGTTATTCATGAAGTAGCTGCCTACTGTACATTTGGACCAGGGAGACCTCTTCTTCCTTGAGGACCCTACAAAGCAGGACACAGGACATAATCATCACTTGACAATTGACCAAAAAGGTGAGACAACATCAGTATAACAGGACAAGGACAGCTTAGCAGAAATGAAACTTCGCTCACTGGGTTTCCAACGATTCCACTTTCTGCTCGACTGCCCTCTTCTCCTCGGTCTCCCTGTCGGTGTGGAAAGGGAGACAAGAGAGAAAAGGTGTTTTTGAGGGAGAGAGAGGATGAGAATAACAGCAGTGTTGTCACCCTCCAGGACGGTAAGGGAATCCTGCTTTACTCACTAGAAAGAGCCAGTCAAAATGATCTGGTACTTGCAAATGAACTTGGTGAATAAGCGATTCTGATTCTTAGATCAGTACATTGACAGTGGCCAACTACAAGCTACATACCGGTAGTCCTGGGTTTCCCCTTCCTCCTTTGGGACCCGCGACAATGCTGTCCACTCCAGAGTCTCCCTAAAAGACCAGAGACTAACTTTTAGTAGCAGTTAGAAAATAAGATATAGAAACACAGCATTTGTTACAGTCTAAACCACAACTGTCAAACACATTCCAAACTCGTTCCGAGTCTCTGTGGGTTTTTGCTCCTCCCTTGTACCTGATTGATGAATTAAGGTCACTAATTAGTGAGGAACTGCCCTCCTCTGGTTATCTAGATCTTAATTGAAAGGAAAACCTAAAACCAGCAGATACTGGTCCTTGAACCATCGTAAATCATTTGCACTGTTAAATGGCGTCCATAGTTTATGTGACTTACAGGGTCACCTCTAAGTCCACGCTGCCCCTTCACTCCTGGCTCTCCTATGAGGCCGCTGTTGCCCTGCAAGAGAACCCACCATCAATAGGTTAGACATTAGAGAAGAGAATCTAGTAAGAGTAGGATATTGGGGACATAGGAGAAGTATATTGGTGACAGGAGAATGACATTAGTGATATAGGAGAAGTAAACTGGTGACATAGGAGTACTATACTGGTGACATGGAAGTAGTATATTGGTGACATGGGAGTAGTATACTGGTGACATAGGAGTAGTATACTGGTGACATAGGAGTAGTATACTGGTGACATGGAAGTAGCATATTGGTGACATGGAAGTAGCATATTGGTGACATGGAAGTAGCATATTGGTGACATGGAAGTAGCATATTGGTGACATGGAAGGAGAATATTGGTGACATGGAAGTAGCATATTGGTGACATGGAAGTAGCATATTGGTGACATAGGAGTACTATACTGGTGACATGGAAGTAGCATATTGGTGACATAGGAGTAGCATATTGGTGACATAGGAGTAGTATATTGGTGACATAGGAGAACGATATTAATGACATAGGAGTAGTATATTGGTGACATAGGAGAACGATATTAATGACATAGGAGTAGTATACTGGTGACATGGAAGTAGCATATTGGTGACATAGGAGTAGTATATTGGTGACATAGGAGTAGTATATTGGTGACATAGGAGAATGATATTAATGACATAGGAGTACTATACTGGTGACATGAAAGTAGTATATTGGTGACATAGGAGTAGTATATTGGTGACATAGGAGTAGTATATTGGTGACATAGGAGTAGTATATTGGTGACATATGAGTAGCGTATTAATGACATAGCAGTAGTATATTAATGACATAGAAGTAGTATATCAGTGACCTAGGAGTAGTATATTGTAGAATATGAGAAAATGTGTTTACTGGTCTTCCTGGGTTTCCTCTCTCTCCTGCAGCTCCAGCTGTTCCAATCAGACCCTGTTCACCGTCAACCCCATCAAGGCCTTGGTCTCCATCATTACCCTGCCATGGTAATGTGCACACTGATTCACAACACACTAAACAACAGCAGACGTTTACATCCACACAATGAAAAAAAGAAAGCACCATGGTAAACCTGGTTTTCCATCGGTTAAGACAAAATACCTAGTATACTGCACATAGAAAGGTTTCTACTGTACACTACATTTAGCTGTGTGAACGTGGTATCAACAGCTTCATTCACTTACCCTGTCCCCTCTGTAGGCTCTTGAGCCCTGGAAGAAAACAGAGATCAGATCAGATGGGATTATTTTAGATTGGTAACTCCAGCGCATAATGGTTCGGAGATCAGATGGGATTATTTTAGACTGGTAACTCCAGCGCATCATGGTTCAGAGATTAGATGGGATTATTTTAGACCGGTAACTCCAGCGCATCATGGTTCAGATATCAGATGGGATTATTTTAGACTGGTAACTCCAGCGCATCATGGTTCAGAGATCAGATGGGATTATTTTAGACCGGTAACTCCAGCGCGTCATGGTTCAGAGATCAGATTAGATGGGATTATTTTAGACAGGTAACTCCAGCGCGTCATGATTCAGAGGTCAGATTAGATGGGATTATTTTGGACAGGTAACTGCCCCAGGGTCATGGTTCAGAGGTCAGATTAGATGGTATTATTTTGGACAGGTAACTGCCCCAGGGTCATGGTTCAGAGATCAGATTAGATGGGATTATTTTGGACAGGTAACTGCCCCAGGGTCATGGTTCAGAGATCAGATTAGATGGGATTATTTTGGACAGGTAACTGCCCCAGGGTCATGGTTCAGAGATCAGATTGGATGGGATTATTTTGGACAGGTAACTGCCCCAGGGTCATGGTTCAGAGGTCAGATTAGATGGGATTATTTTGGACAGGTAACTGCCCCAGGGTCATGGTTCAGAGGTCAGATTAGATGGGATTATTTTGGACAGGTAACTGCCCCAGGGTCATGGTAAAAGGTGATCTAAAAGCAGATGTTTCGAAGACATCTAATGGGAAACATTCCAGACCAGACGGTCTATAAACATAGATTTTTGGTTAGTCAGTAGTTCATCTGCTCACCTTGAGGCCTCTCCTCCCAGAACAGCCCTGTAGTCCCTGTGGGCCAGTGGGACCTGGTGGACCTCTCTCGCCCTGTGGCAAATCAGAGAGCGAGGACAAGGGTCATTGGTTTTAAGGTCAAAGGTCACAGGTTATTAAACTGACTTGTAGACCTTGCCCACCATCCACGATTCATATGTTTTGATTTGTCAGATGTCTGAATACCACACTGAGAATTATTCTTCCCTCCCTGAAAACACACACTTACAATTCCCCCCTCCTCGCCAGGGAAGCCAGGGTGTCCTTTCAGTCCTGGCTGACTCTGTAAGGAGAGAAACGAAAAACAAATGAGGAAACTGAAACTGGCAAAGGGAGGACTGATGAAGTACATAGGCCCACATCTTCTTTACAGTATTTTAACAGTGTTAAATTACTGTGTCACGTCACATCTTAAACACTGTATAATTTTATAAAGAAGGCTCAGAGGGCCTCACCTTTGTCCCTGGGCGTCCTCTGTTGCCACGGATACCCTCATGTCCGGTGCACTTACACATCACATTGCAGCACTCCCTCTCAGCCACTGTGTCCTGGAGAGAGAAAGGGAGAGGGGGAAGAAAGAGGGGGAGAAGGAGAGAGTGGGATAGAAAGAGAGAGAATGAGACCATGTGTTATTAAATCCAATATGTCATTTGTTGACATACCCTCATAATTGGAGACACCTTTGGAGGCACTCATCTCAAAAGCCAATCTAAAAACAACCAATCACGTCACTGGTCTGTTTTTCTTGTCTCCAGTGGCTCCTGTTGCTAAGTACATTTCTAGCAAGTGACGACTCTATTTCATGGTGTACTATATCCCATTTCCCATGACCCCAGAGTTCTAGTTTTGATGCTTCCAACCTGACTGACAATTCCTTTCTGTCATTTCTGACATCCTTCAACAATGTTTCTGTTTAAAAAAGCAGAAACATTTGTCATTGTACTGTCATTGCACTGTATGACCCAAAATACTCAGACATATCAGAAATACTTCTCTATCCCTACAGCTGGGAATATGACTGGAAATGGAATTACTGTAGATAGAGACATAAAGGACTTACATGTCAGCCCAAAGAGTCTTAGCCAGTCTAAGTGACATACAGTATTACTACAACACAGGGAGATACAACTTAAAGGGTTGTTCTGATTCTGTTGTCACAAAATGATGAACCACTTACTATTTGTGTCAACAGGGTGTTTCCCAAATTGTGCATGCCAATGTTGAGGGGCTGCTTGTAGCCAAATCCTCGCCCAAACTCCACCATCTGAAGAAGGTTGGCATTTTGGACCCCTTCTAAGGCGACTGTAAGCAGGGCGTTGATACCTTTTCCGGAAATGTGACATGGAAGACAGAGATAAAAGTATAACCGATTTTAATGTTCATTTTTGTCTCATGAATGTTCTTAAATTTGTCCGTTTCGGTGGGTTTCCCCTGGTTCTTTAACCTTTAGTGCGGAGAAGTTCCGACTCTTGCTCCAGTTTCACCACGTCATCATCGAGTCCATCTGAGAAGATCACCAGCACCTAAAGGACAAAGTAGTTGTGACATTGTTATTACACTGTGATATAACCAACAAAATATGTTATGAAATGAACATTTTTGGAGTCTGGGATCAACCACACAGGAGACATAATGTTTGGGCCCACCTTCACGCCAGCATTAGATTTCTGAAACTTATCACTGAAGGAGCGCAGGAGGAAGGAGTTGAAGTATGTTGTCTGGGAGGTCTGCAGGGCCATAACCTTCTCCACAATTTTCTCGTCGTACTTCTCGAAGTTGTAGTCGTAGAGAACCTTTCCGTCCTGCTCTACCACGCGGAAGCCAATGTTAGTCTCAATGGAACCATCTCCCGCCACGCAGCACAGGCCCTTCAGGTTGGACACATAGCGGATGATCTGTGGCAGGAAGGCCTGTAGCTGGGCTTGGCCATCGAAGAGCCCCTGGGCGGTGGCCCTGCGTGTAATATCGAACCCCATGGCGATGTCTATGGTGCAGCCTATTGGACACAGACACACTCATTATTACTTATCATCCAAATGAACCCCTTTAACAAGTTCAAAAGCTTTATGTGTTAGGTTTACTCAAGGATAATATGAGACAGTGTAAAATAGGCTGTTTTTCAAACACTAACAAGCATTCTTTGACGAGGGTTTTACATTGAGTCAGGAGAGACAGAGGAAATAAAACGTGCATACGGTTTACTCACCCGCTGGAGTGTCTGGTACCTTGGAGGAGCATATAGTATCCACCACCTTCTTCTTGATCTTGTCCAGGCTGGCAAAGTCCTGCACAGAGAAGACCCTTTCCGGGTTGAGAGTGATTTTCCCAAGCTCAACAGGTTTGTGGTCTTTCCCGATACCGATGGCAAACACCTCAATGTTCATGGCCTTGAGCTTCTCTGCTGCATCAACAACATCATCATCTGAACGTCCGTCAGTGATCACAACCAGGTTCTGAGAGACCTTGGCATTGATACGGCTCCCTCTAGCTGGTTGGAAGTACTCTTTACGGACGTAGTTCAAGGCCTTTCCGATGTTCGTTGTGTACCTAATATGCATCATATTGTTTATCTGGTTGTTCACCTCTGCTTCTGTGTAATACTCATTCAAGAAGAACTCCTTTTTAGGATCACTGCTGAACTGAGCGACTCCCACCCGGAAGGACTGCTCTGCAATGTTGAAGCTGGAAACAAGGTCTGTGGCAAACTTCTTCATGATAGTGAAGTCGGTGGTGCTGATGCTCCCTGAGCTGTCAATCAACAGGACCAGATCCCCCTGCGTTTTTTCACAGACTAAGAGGAGAAGAGAAGACGTCAGATCATGTTGAACCATCTAATTTCAAAATGCTTATGCTACAAGGCTTTGTACTTTCAGCTTAGATGTTTTTACAGTTGGATTCTGTCTTACCTGGTTTGCTGGTTTGGCAGAATTCAAAGGAAATATTTTTGTGCAGCGTGTCTAGTTTATGGAAGTCATCCACAAAGAAAACCTTATTCGTGTCCCCTGCCATGAGCTCAAGCGCTTGCTTATTTGCTCCAACCACTCCGATGCTATAGACTATGATCCCATTGTCCCGTAGCTCCTTGGCTGGCCCAGCTAGGCTATTGGGATTAGTAGCCTCACCATCTGTGATCACCATCAACCACTGGGGAACATTTAGGGCCTTTCGCCCACCGTACTGTGCACCAAAATAACCCAAGGAATACTTGAGTGCCTTTCCAGTGTTGGTGTCTCCACTGGGCTCTCTAAGCTTTGTGATGGCACTATTGACGTCTCGCTTAGATTTGTATTCGTTGAGTGTGAATTTAGACTCTGGGTTGTCTGAAAAGACAATCAGACCATAGCGGGTCTGCTTCTCCCCAACAGAGGTTTCATTGACCACGGACATCATGAAGTTTTTCATTATGTCAAAATTATCTGAGCTGATGCTGGTGGAGCCGTCCACCAAGAAAATTATGTCTGCGATCTCCGTCGTCACACACTCTGGTGGAAGAGAAGAAGAGATAGAGGAAAATATCAATGTCAAAATCTAAGAAATGTGAACTCATTGTTGCTTTTAAGTAATGTTTCTTGAACCAAGTGACACTCACCTCTCTCCGGATCACAGATTGCCAATGCCAGTTGGCTATCCAAAGCCTTGAGTGCATCAAAGTCCCTCTCGGAGTAGACCCTCTCCTGTGCGCCACTGATCTCCAGTAACTGTGTATTGTTGGCATTGACCACCCCAATAGCGTAGATGATCACACCCTTGTCTTGAAGTTTCTTGGCTGGAGACATTACCTCATCCTGCGCCTCACCATCGGTTACAACAATCAGGAACTGCTTCACGTTAGTGCGCCCTCCTTTCGGTGGGTCAAAGAACTGTGAGGTGTAGGACAGGGCTTTGCCGGTGTGTGTGCCCCCGCCTATCTGTTGCATCGTTTGTAAATCCTGCAACATGTCTTCCTTATCGTTATGCTTGTTGAGAGGGAAGATCACCTGTTGGCTGGTGCTGAACTGTATGATGCCCACATGCACTTTATCCAGGCCTATGTCAGATTTGTTGATGATGGATTGCATGAAGACCTTCATCTTCTGGAAGTCTGGGTTGTTAATGCTACCTGAGCTGTCGATCAAGAAGAGGACGTCCCCCTTCATGTCCTTGCATACTATGAATAGAGAACAAATATTAATTTAGCTGTTGTTATAACTCAATGTGTGCTCATAATCAATCCCTGGCAAGAGACAAGGTGTTTCATATTTTTACTGAAATCAGAAAATAAATAAGATGTAACACTTAAAAACAATAGAGATGCCCTTACTATCAGGGGAGCAGATATCTGTGATGATGTCATTTTTTATTGGTTTCAGAGCGTCAAAGTTGTTGACAAAGAACTTCTTCTCTTGGCTGCCAGCAATCTCCAGCAGCTGTGTATCGTTAGCTAGCTTCACCCCAATGGCATATATGGTGATGCCCTGCGCCCTCAGCTTTGCTGCTTGATCCTTCACGTTGTCTTCAGACTCTCCGTCTGTGATGACAATGAGGTACTCGCGAACTTTGTTACTACGAGTGGCCTTAGCCCGATCAAAGTGGGGACCCATAGAGTTCAGCGCTAATCCGGTCTTTGTCCCGCCTCCAAGTTGGATGATACCATCCACTGCTTTCTCCACTGAAGGTTTGTCAGGGTTGGTTGTCAAATCAAACTCAAGAGCTGGTGTATCAGAGAACTTTACCACACCCACGCGGATATGATGCGGTCCGATGTGGAATGTGTTTATGAATTTGTTAATAAATGTCTTCATGTCAGCAAAGTCTGGATATTTAATACTCCCTGAGTGGTCGATCAGGAAGAACATGTCTGCTTCATCTGTCTGCAAACAGCCTAGAATCAAAAGAGAAAAGAAAGCACTAGTGTCATCTTGGAGATCACATTATATCTGTGTCAACATTCTTCTACAATTTAAACAACAAGAAGCATTGTTACAGTCATTTTGATCTCACTTTGCTTGGCAGTGTATGTCCTTGCGTTGTCTTTGACTGCTTTTTTAAGGATGTTGTAGCACACGCTCCTCTTCAGGCTCTTCTCCAGGGTCTTGAGCTTGGCATAGCTGTCCACATGCAATACGTGCTTGTTAGGGGGATCTGAAGCGATCTGTCTCAGCTCGTTCTCGTCAGCATCCTTGATCCCCACTGCATAGACAGTGACACCAGCTCTGCGCAGTGCAGCGGCATGAGAAGTTACGTTGTCCTGGGACTTTCCGGTGATGACTATAGCCACCTGCTGCACCCCCTGTTCTTTCCGGCTGCCCCTCTCCTTGATAAACATCTTCTCCCTGGCATACTCCAGGGCCTCGCCAGTGTATGTGAGACCGCGTCGGTAGGGCAGGATCTTGATGAACTGAAGGATATCTGTTTTTTCTTTGAAGGAGTTGAGGTAGACCTGGGCCAAGGCCTTGTTGCTATAGAGGACGATGCCCACCCTCACCCTGTTGCAGTCTATATCTAGGCCCTCCACTATCTTGTGGATGAATCCACGAACCAGCTGGAAGTTTGCAGTACTATTGCTCGAAGACTCATCAACTATAAACACAATGTCAGCCAGTGAAGCTTCACTGCAATCTGCAATAGATAGGAAATTGTTAGTCAACAGCAATCTGTTATCCTTTGTGTATAATGAACAACTATTTCACAAGAGATCAGATATTCACTTAATTCAGCAAAAATCCACAAATGCCCTTACCGTCAGTCACAGTGACCACCTCTTCAGTCTCAAAGACAGTCTTTAGCACAGAGGTGATGGATGTAGTCTGGTAAAAGAATGGCGAGGTGGCCATTAACTTTAGCTCTGGAAGTGTAGATTCACCCAACCCGATAGACACAATGGTTGTCCCTTCAGATTTGATAGTACGTGCCACCTTCATCACGTTATCCTTCGAATCCCCCCCTGTCACCGTGACTAGAAACTGCCGGTAGCCTTGTTCATTACGGCCACCAGACGCTGTGGTGAAGAAGTGTGCACGGGCGTATTCCAGGGCATCGCCCAGGTGACGAGACCTGTTGGGACGCAGCGGCAGCCTGAATTTCCTAAGAGCTGCCAAGTACTCTTCCTTGGTGTTGTGGGTGTTCAGTAAGAACTCCACCTTGGTGTCCTGGGCAAACTGGGCCCGACCCAGGCGCATCGTTTTAGTGCTCGGGTTGAGTTGGTGTACCAGTCGCATCAGAAGGGTCCTGACCAGCTGGAAGTCTGCCTGCATCATATTGCTGTCCACCAGGAAGAAGATATCAGAGAACTTTGGGATTAGAGCTGAAAAAATAAAGAATAATTGCTATGACAACAGTGTGAATGTATGTCATATTTTATTTTCATTTTTAGAAATGGTCCTTTGAATGTTGACTTTAATGTTGGCACAAGCGGCCGTAACCAATGTCTGCTTCTCAAGGTTGCATACTTTTGCTTAGAATGGTATCCCATGGTAGAACAACTTGGATTACATAGTTTGCAAGTTCAACATTCACAATTTGTTACAACATACAGTATGTTTCCTTATAAAAGTCCCTTACCCATCCTCTGGTTCTCCATGGTAACACAGACAGTCTGCAACAGACCCTGAGAAAGTGTTTGTAGGGCCTGGAAATGTTCTATGTTGACCACGAAATGCTCATGGGGCCTGTTAGCGATATCCTTCAGCTCGGTGATGTTGGCTGCTCCAACTCCAATAGCAAACACAATGACCCCTTGCTGCCTTAGCGCCTTGGCTGGCAGCGTTACCTTGTCCGCAGACGCCCCGTCGGTGAGCACCACAGCAATCTGAGGCACCCTCTGATCAGCGCGGCTACCGTTGGCCTTGGTGAAAAACTCTTCCCGAAGGACAGTAATGGCTTTGCCGGTGGCTGTGCCTCCCTCGAGCTGTACAAGCCCGTCCACATGCTCCAGTAGGGCCCTTTGGTCCATATGTTCCCCCAAATGGAATTGCTTCTGGATCTCATTACTGAACTGGGCCAGTCCTATGTGAACCTTGTCCGCTCCGATATCCAGCCCCTCGATGAAGCTGTGGAGAAACCTCCGAACCTCCTGGAAGTTGTCTTTGCTGATGCTGGAAGAGCCATCCACAAGGAACACAATGTCAGCCAATGTGGCGTTGAGGCACTCTGGAGATTAAGGAAAATAATAATATAATTCATTTTGTAAAGAATATTTTTCAAATGGAAACAATAAATTCACTGTTATAGTACCTTGTACCACTTTGGATATTGATCTCTTTGCCTCATCTACGGTAGTACATAGCCCCTGGATGAGGCTCTGGGAGATCCCCTGCAGCGCAGCAAAGTCCGACACGCTGTACACGTGCTGGTTGTGAGGTGTAGTGGCAATCTCCTTCAGCTGATCTTCGTCTGCTTCTTTGATCCCGATGGCGTACAGCGTGACGCCCTGCTTCTTCAGCTTAAGGGCATGCAGCCCCACATTGTCCATTGATTTACCGTCAGTGATCACCACGCCGATCTGGGGCACGTTCTCATTCACCCGGCTCCCTGCGCGGTCAACAAAGAGCTCGTTCAGTAGGAAGTCCAGGCCCAGGCCCGTGTTGGTTTCACCACCCATATAACGCAGGTTGTTAATGTACTGCAGGATGTCCTGTTTGTCCTGGAAGGTGTTGAGGAGGAACTCGGTGCGTGGTGTGTTGCTGTACTGGACCAAACCGATGCGCACCTGGTCGGGGGCCACGTCAAAGCTGTTGACCAGCGTGTACAAGAACTGGCGAATCTGTTTGAAGTTCTCTGAGCCGATGCTCCATGAACCGTCCACCAGGAAGACGATGTCGGCCACAGCCTCTTCCTTGCAGACTGGGAGGGGAATAAAATAGTCGTCAGCCAATGGAATTCCGTACAAGTGTCTAAACCACAAGGTTTTTTGTGCATTGGATGAGCAATGAAAGCAATTAATCAATAAATCAATCTATTAATCAAATATTATTTTTATTGTGCTTTTATAAAAACCCATTTCTTATAACTGCTCAGCAGTCTAAAGCCCTAAAGAGTTGGTCATAATTTTGCATTTGTGTGGTATTTCTTCAATGCTTCTATGTTTATGCCATTCTGGACTGTGGTCTGCATTCTGGAATGATTCAGATGTCAGGAGACAAACATGCTTACCTGTTTTTTGTGCTCCGTTAACCAGAAAACATGTTGCTATGGTGAAGATGGCCAGGAGGCCCTGTGTCCCCTCCATGTTGGAACGTTTCTCTAGTCTCTCTCCTTGAACATAAACATGGACAGATCAACTGTTGGAACACAGAAAGTTGCTGTTTATCAGATCAAGTTGTGTTGACAACAGATTCAACTGAAATGTGGTTAGATCTAATTTAAACATAGCATCCTGTGACATCCTGGCCTTCATTTATAAATGTTTCTTACACGATAACAGATTATTTTGCTCTACTCATGCTCATGCTCAGGGTTGGGGAGTAGGATTACATGTACAGATACATCTGAAAAACGACATGATTACTTCAAGGATTATTTTTAAATTCAGAATGGATGTTTCTGCGAAATAAACAAATCTAACACTTCTGTTTTTTTTCAATGACATTCAAATCAGCATTGAAAAAAAGGAGCAAGTTTAAGTTTGTTCTACCTGAGCGAATCTGACCAAAAATCAGAGACCAATATGATGGCACACCAAATGTGTTTGATGGATTGCGGAAAAAGAGCAGGAATGGGCTTCTGTAGTCTACAGTCAAAGCTATGTCTTCCAATGGTGCGACTGCTGTCGGCTTCAAAAGATTATCCAACTTGAATGCTTGGCGGTAAGGATGACAGCAGTGGTCTAGTCCACGGCGATACGGATATCACTTATTATTGATATCTACATAGCGCATTGATGTGAATCACACTGCTGCTCTCTCTTTTAGCTATTTGCGCCTTATGGATTGTTGTTGTTGTGGATGGCTGTTCCCAAATCTATACGTGTATTTGAACCCAATAAATGTTTGAATTCAAGAAGTTAAAGCTGCCTATCAATCATTGTTTTTGAAACCAGTGGACAGCCGGTGAAAAATGTGGTCTTGCAACATCTGCATAATGCGGATCCCAGTCTATGGAATAAAGGTGGGGCTTTTATTGCTCAATCTAATTCATGCTAATCCCAAAAAATTCCATAGGCCTAATGGACACATGCTCAACCTTGTACACTTTTAATAGACTTACAAGGGACAATCTGTAGTTGCTACATCCATTTTTAGACTTATAAATTGTATGTATATGTGCCTCATGAGCTTAATTCAACTGTCACACTTGTCATGACGTTGCCCTCTTTGGGTACAGCAAGCCCCATCCCCCTCTCCCTGCCTCCTACAACTCGGCTGCTGTGGTCAGAGAGGTCGTAAATTCCTGGAAGAGATTATCTCCTCATGGCCACAGTATAGTGACAGAGTGAATTTTCAGAACAAAGGAATTTCTTCCAACTCACAGAACTTGAGGTCTGAACAACATTTATGTTCCGGAGAAGGTATAAAAGATCGGTGAAGAATCCAGCTACGAACTGGTCCGTTTGGTACAAGTTTGTAAAACTCATGAGAGACGGTGCGGCCACATTACCATAACACTGTTAATATAATAGCCTCAGATATGAGGTTTACATCTAATTGTTGTATAAGATGAACGAGTGAGGATGATACTGTAAAATTGTGTAATGTGATTTTGGACTGTTTAATGAAGGAAACTCCAATTCCCTTTTGAGTTTTACTAAATCAGAGGACCGCCCATGAGCCCAGTTCGGGTCGGGCATCCTGGGACAGGCCCTTTTCTGCAACTCACGAATAAAACCCCAACTTTGAGAAGTTTTCAACAGACCATGTTTTCTCTCAATCACGAGAGGACAAAGGTTGCAGATGATTGCTGAATCTTTTAACCATACCACGTGGTTAAACTCTTAAGACTATCGATACCGACAGAATAAGAACAAGTCTTTGATATTAATTACTAGTCTGCAGCTAGGAATTCGGTATCATTGAACGTGAAGAACGACAACCGCCGAAACATGAATGAATGTCACTCTGAACCAACCACTCTAACCACGACAGAGAGAGACGGACAATCCTACAAAATAAACAAACTTTTCAACAGTGATCAAGACAACACACTGAGCGTAAATATATATATTGATTGCAATTGTTCCCGAATGAGTGAGCGTTCATGTGCAAAGGATTAGCATTTCAATTGTTATAATTATCACTCTGTAGTGACTTCTCAGCTGACCCCCACTCCCCTTTCGTCTAACAAGTCGCCATGCCGGTTTACACATTCCCCCTATCATTTCTTGTAAACATATTTACTTGTTTGTTTATGCACTTCTGTGATTGTTTAGTTAGTTAAGAAATAAATGATTTAAGACAATTGATGTATGACTCATAGTGAAGACTGGGTTCATGCAGATAGGCAACAATTTACGACGTTTGGAATGAGACTAACGTGAGGTAAAATAATTAATTAATTAATTCGAAGACTAATTGATCAGATATAAAATATCTGAAAAGTTATATTAGGAAATGATAACTTTGTAATCTGAATAATTTCCTTGGTGCCCCGACTTCCTAGTTAATTACAGTTACATGATTAATCAGTTGATCGTGTAATAATAATTACAGAGAATCTTTGATAAAAACAATAAGTCTTCAATTTAATGATAGTAAAGACACGACACTCTCCATGAGAACTCAAAATATGGCGCAGTGGTTAAGGGCACTGTACTGCAGCGCCAGCTGTGCCATCAGAGACTCTGGGTTCGCGCCCAGGCTCTGTCGTAAACCGGCCGTGACCGGGAGGTCTGTGGGGCGACGCACAATTGGCCTAGCGTCGTCCGGGTTAGGGAGGGCTTGGTCGGTAGGGATGTCCTTGTCTCATCACCAGCGACTCCTGTAGCGGGACGGGCGCAGTGCGTGCTAACCAAGGTTGCCAGGTACACAGTGTTTCCTCTGGCACATTGGTGCAGCTGGCTTCCTGGTTGGATGTGCGCTGTGTTAGAGAAGCAGTGTGGCTGGTTGGGTTGTGTATCAGAGGACGCATGACTTTCAACCTTTGTCTCTCCCGAGCCCGTACAGGAGTTGTAGCGATGAGACAAGATAGTAGCTACTACAACAATTGGATACCATGAAATTAGGGAGAAAAAGGGGGGGGGGGAAAACTCTATAAGAATGTTTTACTCCATTGTTTGTAAACATTGTAAATGTAATCCAACACTGCCTCATATCATGGATGATCAGTCATTTTGATATCATGGATATCATCTTTGTCTATTAATCTGAGTGGTTACATTAGCTTTTTATCAAAACAGAGCAAAACAGCAACCGTTTTGTTATTGTTTCATCTGTGGATTTGCCATTTAAACATCTGCATATTATCAAGATATTAAAGTGTCACCAACAAAAAGGTAAACAATAGGCCTATAGCAAGTGCAGCATATGACATTCATTTTTCCCATGTAAATTGCACTTCTCAAAGCATGTCATTCCATGAGCGAAGAATTCATCTTTCAACTCAAATCAATGAGCCCAATCAATCCTCCATGACAACAAAATCATAAACAACAGAGTAGAGCTGGCTAATAAGGCCTTCATTTTGGAGTCATGCTCAGATAAAACAATTTGGCTAATCTATACTTTCATATTTCCAAGTCCTATTCTTGAAGATCAAGGGGCATAACATTTATTGGAATGACTGGAATTCTGATAGACTTTTAATGTAAAAATAAAATTGAATCGTATATTTGTAGTAGAAAGTGATGGGTTAGAAGAAGCCCACAAAACCAACCCATAAAGTAAAATTTAACATCCATATATGGCCAGCTATGTAAACTTTAACATTGATTTATCCTGCAATAGATGTTGATCAATTGGTAACATACATTTTTGGCTTCTTCTAATGCCGCTTAAGGGAAAGTAACCAAAACGTAACGAAATGTAATCAGATTACATTACTGAGTTTGAGTAATCCAAAAGTTACATTACTGATTACAATTTTGTACAGGTAACAAGTAACTAACGCATTACATTATTTAGAACGTAACCTACCCATCCCTGCTCATGCATGTGTAACAGTGTTGCTTCCGTCACTCTCCTCACCCCAACCTGGGCTAGAAAATAGGGATCCTATGAACACATCAACAACTGCCTCAGACGAAGCATCGTTACCCATCGCTCCACAAAAGCCTTTACATTAGTACCTTGGACCACTGCAGAGCAAGGGAAACAACTACTTCAAGGTCTCAGAGAGTGTTGTCACCGATTGAAATGCCACTAGCGCGCACCACTAACTAGCTAGCTAGTTATTTCACACTGGTTACATATCAGTGCCTAAATTAGATCACATTTTTTAAATAGTTTGTGGCAATGTGGAGGTGGAGGAAAGGGTACTGTGACAATTTGTGTCATACAGTAAAATCAAGGTCAAACATGTAATGACTTCAGAGCACAGTTGGCCAAACATGAAGCATCTGGATGAAATGGATTTCTCTGGGTTGCTGCTCTGTAAATAGATAGCCAATCAGTTCCAGAGGCAGTGCATCGACAACATCTAAGGGCCCTGATGGCTTGTGTGTGTGTGTTTGTGCGTGTTTGTATTAATGTGTGCGTGTGTCTATGTGTGTTTGCACACGATTGCACATGCATGTGTGTGTGCGTGTGCATGTACCTCAGAAGTGTGGGCGATGACACTGGATTGATGGATTGACTGGATTGGCATACTCTTGACTGATAATATTTAATCATATTTTGAGTGAATTGGCAGTAGAGTTGTTTCCATGTTACTCTAAATTGAGTAAATTACAGTTTGTAGAGTTAAATATAAACACCGAATAGAGTAGAAATAACTCTCAAATCAAATCAAATTTTATTTGTCACATACACATGGTTAGCAGATGTTAATGCGAGTGTAGCGAAATGCTTGTGCTTCTAGTTCCAACAATGCAGTAATAACCAACAAGTAATCTAACTAACAATTCCAAAACTACTGTCTTATACACAGTGTAAAGGGGATAAAGAATATGTACATAAGGATATATGAATGAGTGATGGTACAGAGCAGCATAGGCAGGATACAGTAGATGGTATCGAGTACAGTATATACATGAGGTATGTAAACAAAGTGGCATAGTTAAAGTGGCTAGTGATACATGTATTACATAAAGATGCAGTCGATGATATAGAGTACAGTATATACGTATGCATATGAGATGAATAATGTAGGGTAAGTAACATTATATAAGGTAGCATTGTTTAAAGTGGCTAGTGATACATGTATTACATAAGGATGCAGTCGATGATATAGAGTACAGTATATACGTATGCATATGAGATGAATAATGTAGGGTAAGTAACATTATATAAGGTAGCATTGTTAGTGATATATTTACATCATTTTCCATCAATTCCCATTATTAAAGTGGCTGGAGTTGAGTTAGTGTCAGTGTCAGTGTGTTGGCAGCAGCCCCTCAATGTTAGTGGTGGCTGTTTAACAGTCTGATGGCCTTGAGATAGAAGCTGTTTTTCAGTCTCTCGGTCCCAGCTTTGATGCACCTGTACTGACCTCGCCTTCTGGATGATAGCGGGGTGAACAGGCAGTGGCTCGGGTGGTTGATGTCCTTGATGATCTTTATGGCCTTCCTGTAACATCTGGTGGTGTAGGTGTCCTGGAGGGCAGGTAGTTTGCCCCCGGTGATGCGTTGTGCAGACCTCACTACCCTCTGGAGAGCCTTACGGTTGTGGGCGGAGCAGTTGCCGTACCAGGCGGTGATACAGCCCGCCAGGATGCTCTCGATTGTGCATCTGTAGAAGTTTGTGAGTGCTTTTGGTGACAAACCAAATTTCTTCAGCCTCCTGAGGTTGAAGAGGCGCTGCTGCGCCTTCTTCACGATGCTGTCTGTGTGAGTGGACCAATTCAGTTTGTCTGTGATGTGTATGCCGAGGAACTTAAAACTTGCTACCCTCTCCACTACTGTTCCATCGATGTGGATAGGGGGGTGTTCCCTCTGCTGTTTCCTGAAGTCCACAATCATCTCCTTAGTTTTGTTGACGTTGAGTGTGAGGTTATTTTCCTGACACCACACTCCGAGGGCCCTCACCTCCTCCCTGTAGGCCGTCTCGTCGTTGTTGGTAATCAAGCCTACCACTGTTGTGTCGTCCGCAAACTTGATGATTGAGTTGGAGGCGTGCGTGGCCACGCAGTCGTGGGTGAACAGGGAGTACAGGAGAGGGCTCAGAACGCACCCTTGTGGGGCCCCAGTGTTGAGGATCAGCGGGGTGGAGATGTTGTTGCCTACCCTCACCACCTGGGGGCGGCCCGTCAGGAAGTCCAGTACCCAGTTGCACAGGGCGGGGTCGAGACCCAGGGTCTTGAGCTTGATGACGAGCTTGGAGGGTACTATGGTGTTGAATGCCGAGCTGTAGTCGATGAACAGCATTCTCTCATAGGTATTCCTCTTGTCCAGATGGGTTAGGGCAGTGTGCAGTGTGGTTGAGATGGCATCGTCTGTGGACCTATTTGGGCGGTAAGCAAATTGGAGTGGGTCTAGGGTGTCGTGTAGGGTGGAGGTGATATGGTCCTTGACTAGTCTCTCAAAGCACTTCATGATGACGGAAGTGAGTGCTACGGGGCGGTAGTCGTTTAGCTCAGTTACCTTAGCTTTCTTGGGAACAGGAACAATGGTGGCCCTCTTGAAGCATGTGGGAACAGCAGACTGGTATAGGGATTGATTGAATATGTCCGTAAACACACCGGCCAGCTGGTCTGCGCATGCTCTGAGGGCGCGGCTGGGGATGCCGTCTGGGCCTGCAGCCTTGCGAGGGTTAACACGTTTAAATGTCTTACTCACCTCGGCTGCAGTGAAGGAGAGTCCGCTCTAAAAATGTAACTCTGCAACAAGAGTTATTTTTACTCTATTTAGACTGGGACCAAATTATATATTTTGTAGAGTATAATTGTATTCAATTTACTCAGATAAATTTACTGTGTAGGAGAACCCTTTAAAGAACCCTTTTTGGTTCCATGAATAATCCTTTCCATAGAGGGTGCTACATGGAAAAAGGGTTCCACCTAAAAACCAAAAAGGTTTCTACATAGAACCAAAAAGGGTTCTTCTATGGGGATATCCGAAGAATCCCAGCATCATATGGTGCTAACACCCCAGCATCATAAGGTGCTAACACCCCAGCATCATAAGGTGCTAACATCCCAGCATCATAAGGTACTAACATTCCAGCATCATAAGGTGCTAACATCCCAGCATCATAAGGTGCTAACACCCCAGCATCATAAGGTGCTAACATCCCAGCATCATAAGGTGCTAACATCCCAGCATCATAAGGTGCTAACATCCCAGCATCATAAGGTACTAACATCCCAGCATCATAAGGTGCTAACATCCCAGCATCATAAGGTACTAACATCCCAGCATCATAAGGTGCTAACATCCCAGCATCATAAGGTGCTAACATCCCAGCATCATAAGGTGCTAACATCCCAGCATCATAAGGTGCTAACATCCCAGCATCATAAGGTACTAACATCCCAGCATCATAAGGTACTAACATCCCAGCATCATAAGGTACTAACACCCCAGCATCATAAGGTGTCATCCATTGACAAACTTCATTAGTGAACAAACATACTTTAACAGGGGAATGGTCTATTATGCAACTGTACAGCATGGTGATTAATGGTGGGTAGTATGATAAGCATGATCTGCAGTAGTCTGGAGTGTCTGTGAAATACTGTTACAGCATCCAGCTGGCAGGAGGCTCCACTACCAGTGAACACCATTTATCTACAACCAACACACCCATTTTGGGAACAAAGACTGTCACAGAATGTTTGAGAAAGTTATCCAAATGTTCTCAGAACATGATTTTGGCAAATGGACAAGAATTTCTTACAATTAATTTCAAGCACATGCACGTACGCACACATACCATTCTACTGTTTATTTTTGATCCGGTTTATCCACGGCAAAGAGATATATTTTCCATAATAATTTGAACCTAATTAATTTGTTCAATACACTCTTCAAACATGTTGAACATACAAGTTGCGCATGCTGTCTATAGCCTAACTATAATCAACAAGGCAGCTGTATTATCTTTGTAGCCCTAAATGTTTAACATTTCAGAGTAGACTATTCACTTGCTGAACTTAAATGAACGCAAACTGCGACGACAGGTAGGCCTCTCCAATGGACACTGTAGTGGCTTAACACTTAGTACTTATTTATATAATAAGAAAGACAAGCAACTGAACTGGAGCTTCACTTTTACTCAAGCGTTAGTACCAGAATAACATAGAACAACACTGCGCATGACCAAGGGTGCTCCATCCTTAAAGGGGACATCAGTAATTAACAGAACATAACATTCCTTCTCTTATACAATCAGAGTTACTTTTACCAAACCACAACTGAAACATTTCCCAGAACTTGTAGTTATTCTGCATCTTTTAATTTGAACAGTTCGTGTTTGTTTGTTTGTTTATAAGTCTAGTCTGTCTGGTGGACAGTGCCTTCGTTCTGGGTAGCGCCTCGGATTGTCTGGAGGCTCTTGAACATCCTCAGTGTGTGCTTGTTCCATTATAGCTTCTGCTATAGCAGCACCTTCATCAACACGTTCCCTTCTTTCAGCCTGGGGTCTCTTTACTGCCCCACCATCCTCTACAGTTCCCTGTGTGTCACTCTCAGGATCTCTCTGTGCCTTTTCCCTCTCGATTGTTGTGCTGTTTTCCGTGGAATGCATTTGGTTAATGTGACGCTGCCACATTATGTCTGGGCTCACTTGAACCTGGTAAGTTCTGGGTCCCGTTTGTGTGTCTCGCACCATCACCTCCTGTCCTGTTTGGAGATGCCGCTCCCGGCCACCGGAGAGCATCTTGGCTTGTTTGTTCAGCACTTCATTACGCCTGTTTGGCTTCATGATGTCCAGCTGTGTGCGGAGAGGCCTCCCGAACATCAGTGCGGCTGGGCTTTCATTTGTCGTGGCATGTGGGGTGTTTCGGTAGAAGGCCAGGAACTTGGCCAGTTTTGTTTGCAAAGTCCCTTCGTCTCGTTTTGCTGCACGGAGTCCTTGCTTTAGGGTTTGCACAAAGCGTTCTGTCAGCCCATTGGTGGCAGGGTGGTACGGAGCTGAGGTTGAGTGTTTGATTCCATTTACTGACATGAATCTTGTAAACTCGTCACTTACAAACGCTTGCGCGTCACTTACCAGCTGCAGTGGCAAACCGAAGCGTGCAAACGTTGTTCTGAGACACTATCGTCTGAGATGAGGTGGAGGAGTCAGTGCAAAACACCTCTGGCCATTTGGAATGGGCATCAACTATAACCAGAAACATGTGCTTTTCAAAGGGACCAGCGTAGTCCACATGAATTCTCTGCCATGGCTCTGCGGGCCATTCCCATGGGTGGACTGGGACAGGAGCAGGCATGTGGAGGGTTTCCAAACACCCGCTACAGTTCTTTGCCATATTTTCTATCTGTTGGTCCAGACCTGGACACCAGAAGTGGCTCCTTGCGAGCAGCTTCATTTTGACAATTCCAACATGACCTTCATGTAGTTGCTGCAATACTAGATGTTGGCATTTCTGGGGTATCATGACTCTCATTCCCCACATCAAACATCCTTGGTACGTTGTAATTTTGTTTCTCCG
This sequence comes from Oncorhynchus mykiss, assembly GCF_057628025.1. Classification (NCBI taxonomy): domain Eukaryota; kingdom Metazoa; phylum Chordata; class Actinopteri; order Salmoniformes; family Salmonidae; genus Oncorhynchus; species Oncorhynchus mykiss. Next base: position 16,687,744 of record NC_143024.1, read on the forward strand.
CTGGAAATACGGAGTCAGCTCCTTTCTGCCAGTAGCTGGCCATCCTGATGTTGTGGGTGTATACTTTTGACAAGGTCACATCTTTCCTTGTCTCCTGTTTGATAACTGTGCTTGTGACCGGTAGGGCCTCGAGCTGAGCGGTATGGAACATGTCCACTGCATCCACCCTCCTTTGTCTTTCTCTTGTACACGGCAGTCTGGATAATCCATCTGCATTTGTGTGGAGGGATGACGGCTTAAACTCAATGTCATACATATGACTGGCAAGGAACAGGGCATATCGCTGTAACCTGGCTGCTGTCATTGCCGGAATGCCTTTCTTTGGACTGAAAATAGAAAGCAACGGCTGGTGATCTGTAACCAGTGTGAAACGCTTGCCATATAGGTATGGGTGGAATTTCTTGACGCCCCACACTAGTGCCAGTGCTTCTTTGTCGATTTGTGAGTAGTTTTTCTATGCATCATTCAATGTTCGTGATGCGAATGCAACTGGCCTCTCTGACCCATCTTTCAGTGTGTGTGAAAGGACGGCCCCTAAGCCATAAGGGGACGACGCATCACAAGCCAACTTCACTGGCATTTCAGGGTCGTAATGCATCAGAACCTGTTCAGATGTTATGAGCCGTTTTGCCTCCAGAAATGCATTTTCACACTGCTCTGTCCACCGCCATGTCCTATTCTTTTCCAGGAGCTGATTTAGAGGCTGGAGTACTGCTGAAAGGTTTGGGAGGAATCTTCTGTAGTAATTGATCAGTCCCGTGAAAGATCTCACTTCTGTGATATTTTGTGGTCGTGGTGCCTGTACCACTGCCTTGATTTTGTCCTGTGTTTTGTGCAATCCATTGCAGTCAATTTCATGTCCACAGAAGACAATCTTGTCTTTGAAGAACTCACACTTCTGTAAGTTTGCCTGTAGACCATACTCTTTCAGTCTTTTCAGGACCTCTTCCAGGTTAGCCAGGTGCTCTTTGTCATTGCGTCCTGTTATGATCATGTCATCCAGGATACATTGGGTTCCTGGGATTCCTTGCAAAATGTGGTCAATAGTTCATTGCCAAATGGCTGGGGCCGATGCAATGCCAAAAACCAGGCGGTTATACCTGTATAGACCTTTGTGTGTGTTTATTGTCAGGTACTGTTTGGAACTCTCTTCAACCGGTAGCTGCAGGTAAGCCTGTTTCAGATTGATTTTACTGAAGTGTTTCCCACCAGCTAGTGCAGCGAAGATGTCATCCAGACGTGGCAGGGGGTATTGGTCCACATGCAACATTGAATTCACAGTTACCTTGAAGTCCCCACACATTCTAACAGACCCGTCTTTCTTCACAATAGGAACTATGGGTGTGGCCCATTCGCTTCTGTCCACTTTCGTCAGGATCCCTGTATCCTGCAAGCGATCGATTTCCGCTTCCACCTTTGGTCTCAGGGAGTATGGAACAGATCAGGCTTTGCAGAATTTGGGGGTTGCATCATCTCGCAGTACAAGTTTGGCTGTGAAGCCTTTTACTGTTCCCATCTAATCACTGAAAACTGTGTTGTATTTCTTCCACAAGTGTTCCAGTGTTTGGTCTGTGCCTTTCTCTTTGGACTGGAACGTGTGGAGCATTTTCAACTCACACCAGGTCAGATTTATTTTTGAAAGCCATTCCCTGCCAAATAATGGGGGGGCCAGTTCCAGGCACCACATACAGCTGTAACTGCTGTGTTTGCCCCCCATACCGCACTCTGACCTGCAATGCCCCCATTGGGCTCAATCTCTCTCCTGAGTAGGTCTTCAGCAACACATGTGTTCTTCAGCTTGATAGCCTTGAAGTGCTCATTGTAGACAGTAGTGGAAATTATAGACACTGCAGATCCTGTTTCCAGCTCCATTTTGAGGGGTTTGCCTTCGATATCTGGTGTCACCCATATCATGCTACTGCTGGGAGAAATCACTGTGTTTAACTCCATTGTACCAATGAATCGTTCATCTGAATCACTGCCACTGTTCTCTGCTAGTGCATTCACAGACCCTTTATTTTTTTCAGTTTTCCTGTTGTGACTGAATTTTGCTCTGCATGCTCTTTGAATGTGCCCCCTTCTACTGCATTTGTGACAAATTTCGTCTTTAAAACGGCAGTCCTCTGCTCTGTGACCATCTGTCACACCTGTTGCATTTTTCGGCCACACGGGGGCGCTATCGGCTGTTTGAAAACTTATGCAGAGAAGTTTGTGAAAGGCCAGTAATTATTTTACTTTGCAACTCAACTGCATCTTTAGTCGCGATTTCCATTGTCACAGCAATTTCAACAGCCTTTGCAAACGTGAGATCTGATTCTGTGAGCAAACGTTTCTGAATGTGTTCATGTTTCAGTCCACAAACAAATCTATCCCTTAATGTGTCATTTAGGTTCTCTCCAAACTGGCAATGTTCCGACAGTTTCTTCAACTCAGCTACATATGTACTAACACCCCCTCATTCTGATCTCTCTTGTGGAAACGAAAACTTTCAGCGATGAGGAGTGGTTTAGGTGATAGGTGATTTTGCAATATCTCCACAATCTCTGTGAATGTTTTATTGGAGGGCTTCAGAGGGGCAGTCAGATCTCTTAGCAAACTGTACGTTTTTGGGCCAATTAAACTCGAACAATGCTGGTACTCTCTTGTTATCAGCAATGAAGTACTGTTCCAGTCGTTCAATGTAACTTGCCCAGTTTTCTTGCGTGTCATCAAACACATGCTAGCCATTCTCTTTAACTCCGGCTCCACGGGTCTTTGATATGCCGCCTCGTTCTCGTCAGCTCTCCCCTCGTCTTCACTGCTTTCTAGCTGTTGTGCTACAGGGTCAAAATCTTCCTCTCTTCCTACGAGCTCCATCTGTATTCGTGATGCACACTGCAGGTAATCATCCTCGTCGCCATTGTAGTGGTTTAACACTTAGTACTTATTTATATAATAAGAAAGACTCTGAAGACAAGCAATTGAACTGGAGCTTCATATTCACTCAAACGAGTTAGTACCAGAATAACATAGAACAACACTGCGCATGACCAAGGGTGCTCCATCCTTAAAGGGGACATCAGTAATTAACAGAACATAACAGACACCATCAATAGAGGGATTTGTGATCAATTCACTTCAGCCACGATTATTTTACATTTACATTTTTTTACTTAACTTTGCACTTAAAATAACATCCTCAAAACCACCCATTGAATTCAAAAGTGTGTCTATAAAAACCTATATTATGTTTCCAAGTATGTCCCTCAAAAGGATAATTAGGCATATACACTGAGACATTGTGAGCTAATTCGTTAAATCACAACATGTTTGTATTATTTAAATGTAGACGAGGTTTGCATGCACAACAAACAAAAAAAGCGTACGGAAAATGTATAAACTTACAATGTGGCTGAAGCACTATCTGGTGCGCGCAGGCAGGAATCCCATTCCCTTATAGAACCCAAAGCCCAATCTTGTTCTGCAGAAATTGGTGCGGCAGGCCACTCCTCACACCCCGCCCCGAATCATCGAATGGTTAGGCAAAGAATAGCCTACAGTATTCATCCCGCTACTATTCGGTATAGTCTACACGACCTGTGCGTCATACACACCCCTACATCCCCCTGAATTAGTTCTACCGGGAAACTTGATGTTCGGAGCGAAGGGAAGGAATTCTAAGGAAATTCTGAAGCAGGTAGAAATAGTAAAGTGATGTAACAGGAGTGGTTATTTGTACCAGGAGACTAACACCATTACATATTGGTGTTATAATATTAGCCTTTACAATATAGGCCTAGTGTTGTTGGTCTTTATCGGTTATGCAAGGCTCTCTCAATTTGGATGAATTGGTGCCTCTGGGGAAATTCAAACGGCTGATTGAGGACCGTTTGTTTTCTACGATTGTGTTTTGCAAGAGGAGCGGGAATGTGCCTCCAAGTGCTATATGCTCTTCAACGTATAATGAGATTTACAAACCTCACAACTGTCACGACTCAGACCGAAGGTGGCTCCCCTTCCCGTTCGGGTGGCGGTCGTCGTCGCCGGCCTACTAGCTGCCACTGATTCTCTTCTACCCCTCCTTATGTGTTTATTGATTACGCCTGTTTTGAGTTTGTTGTAATTAGTTGGGCTTTATTAGTCAGCCGGCCCACCCGTTTCTTTGTGCGGGATTGATTATTGTAACCCTGGTGTTTGATACAGACGAACGTGTTGTTTTATGGTATCGTTCCCCGTGTCTGGGGCATTTTGTTTTGAGAACCCAGTGTTTAGTGGGGGGGCCGTGGTTCACCGTGTCTGGGGGATTTTGTTTTGAGAACCCAGTGTTTAGTGGGGGGGCCGTGGTTCACCGTGTCTGGGGGATTTTGTTTTGAGAACCCAGTGTTTAGTGGGGGGGCCGTGGTTCACCGTGTCTGGGGGATTTTGTTTTGAGAACCCAGTGTTTAGTGGGGGGGCCGTGGTTCACCGTGTCTGGGGGATTTTGTTTTGAGAACCCAGTGTTTAGTGGGGGGGCCGTGGTTCACCGTGTCTGGGGGATTTTGTTTTGAGAACCCAGTGTTTAGTGGGGGGGCCGTGGTTCACCGTGTCTGGGGGATTTTGTTTTGAGAACCCAGTGTTTAGTGGGGGGGCCGTGGTTCACCGTGTCTGGGGGATTTTGTTTTGAGAACCCAGTGTTTAGTGGGGGGGCCGTGGTTCACCGTGTCTGGGGGATTTTGTTTTGAGAACCCAGTGTTTAGTGGGGGGGCCGTGGTTCACCGTGTCTGGGGGATTTTGTTTTGAGAACCCAGTGTTTAGTGGGGGGGCCGTGGTTCACCGTGTCTGGGGGATTTTGTTTTGAGAACCCAGTGTTTAGTGGGGGGGGCGTGGTTCACCGTGTCTGGGGGATTTTGTTTTGAGAACCCAGTGTTTAGTGGGGGGGCCGTGGTTCACCGTGTCTGGGGGATTTTGTTTTGAGAACCCAGTGTTTAGTGGGGGGGCCGTGGTTCACCGTGTCTGGGGGATTTTGTTTTGAGAACCCAGTGTTTAGTGGGGGGGCCGTGGTTCACCGTGTCTGGGGGATTTTGTTTTGAGAACCCAGTGTTTAGTGGGGGGGCCGTGGTTCACCGTGTCTGGGGGATTTTGTTTTGAGAACCCAGTGTTTAGTGGGGGGGCCGTGGTTCACCGTGTCTGGGGGATTTTGTTTTGAGAACCCAGTGTTTAGTGGGGGGGCCGTGGTTCACCGTGTCTGGGGGATTTTGTTTTGAGAACCCAGTGTTTAGTGGGGGGGCCGTGGTTCACCGTGTCTGGGGGATTTTGTTTTGAGAACCCAGTGTTTAGTGGGGGGGCCGTGGTTCACCGTGTCTGGGGGATTTTGTTTTGAGCACCCAGTGTTTAGTGGGGGGGGGGGGGGGGGGGGGCCGTGGTTCACCGTGTGTGCATTAAAAGAGCACTATATTGAACTCTCTGTTTTCCCGCGCCTGACTTCACACTCACGACACCCAGTACCTTACAACAACCTTGCCAAACCTCACAACCTTGTCTTGCTTTTCTGTAACTTTCAGTGACAATTACTAACACCTTTGATCATTTTGCTGTTACCTTTCCAGACCTAGCAGGATAGGTGAAATATAACTGCACCTCTCTGCTCTAGGACACCCCACTCGAAAACACACCTTCAGTGAACTCCATCCCATTTCTGACACCAGTGCAGAAGAAGTTGGGGCTCCCGAGTGGTGCAGTAGTCTAAGGCACTGCATCTCAGTGCTTGAGGCATCACTACAAACACCCTGGTTCAAATCCAGGCTGTATTAAAACTGGCTGTGATTGGGAGTCCCATAGGGCAGCGCACAATTGGCTCAGCATCATCTGGGTTTGGCTGGTGTAGGCCGTCATTGTAAATAAGAATTTGTTCTTAACTGACTTGCCTAGTTAAATAAAAAAAAATTGTGATGCCAAGAGGTCTGACTCTGAAACCTTTTTCACTCAGCAGACATTTATCCTTGGGCAACACTTGTCAAGGTTTAAACTCAGTCCAGTTACCATGCTAACCCCACACTGGCATATAGTAGCCTAGGCCAGTGGTTCCCAGCTCCGGTCCTCCAGTATCCCCAACAGTACACAGTTTTATTGTAGCCCCGGACAAGCACACTTCAACTTGTCAACTAATCATCAGGCCCTCAATGAGTTGAATCAGGTATGTTTGTCTGGGCTACAACACGTGTGCTGTGGGGGTACTCGAGGACTGGAGTTGGGAACTGCTGGGCTAGGCTACAACTAGTTACATTTATGGCCTCATTTAGCATGCTATAAAACTCACCACAGAACTGCAGCAAACACAACCCTTTTTACATAACTATTTTTTATATTCAATGAATTGCCTCCCACGCCACTCTGCCTCCTGAACAAAGAAATACATTCGTTTCCAGATCATTGCTTTTTGGTCTACACTCCCTGAATGTAATAGCTGAGTGAGTTAGGAATTGAGCTCAACCCTGCATCTTTTTTAATAAACATGACAGGACTTATTTCTCAACATAAAAAATGTACTACCAGTGTACTTGTATTTGGCAACTCATGTTTAGATGTCATAGATGTGACGGGATAATGGGCTGATGAATACTTTGCGGTGGGGTTTTCTTAGTTTGTTCAGACATGTGCGAGCATAGCCACGGGAAGTAGGAGTACTGAGGAGTTGGGAAATCAAATTTATCAACCCATGGAGGTCTGGATTTGGAGTCACACTCAAAATTAAAGTGGAAAACCACACTACAGGCTGATCCAACTTTGATGTAATGTCCTTAAAACAAGTCAAAATGAGGCTCAGTAGTGTGTGTGGCCTCCACGTGCCTGTATGACCTCCCTATAACGCCTGGGCATGCTCCTGATGAGGTGGCGGATAGTCTCCTGAGGGATCTCCTCCCAGACCTGGACTAAAGCATCCGTCAACTCCTGGACAGTCTGTGGTGTAACTGTTGGTGGATGGAGCGAGACATGATGTCCCAGATGTGCTCAATTGGATTCAGGTCTGGGGAACGGGCGGGCCAGTCCATAGCATCAATGCCTTCCTCTTGCAGGAACTGCTGACACACTCCACGCCACATGAGATCTAGCATTGTCTTGCATTAGGAGGAACCCAGGGCCAACCGCACCAGCATATGGTCTCACAAGGGGTCTGAGGATCTCATCTCGGTACCTAATGGCAGTCAGGCTACCTCTGGCGAGCACACGGAGGGCTGTGCGGCCCCCCACACCATGACTGACCCACCGCCAAACCGGTCATGCTGGAGGATGTTGCAGGCAGCAGAACGTTCTCCACGGCGTCTCCAGACTGTCACGTCTGTCAAATGTGCTCAGTGTGAACCTGCTTTCATCTGTGAAGAGCACAGGGCGCCAGTGGCGAATTTGCCAATCTTGGTGTTCTCTGGCAAATGTCAAACGTCCTGCACGGTGTTGGGTTGTAAGCACAACCCCCACCTGTGGACGTCAGGCACTCATACCACCCTCATGGAGTCTGTTTTTGACCGTTTGAGCAGACACATGCACATTTGTGGCCTGCTGGAGGTCATTTTGCAGGGCTCTGGCAGTGCTCCTCCTGCTCCTCCTTGCACAAAGGCAGAGGTAGCGGTCCTGCTGCTGGGTTGTTGCCCTCCTACGGCCCCCTCCACGTCTCCTGATGTACTGGCCTGTCTCCTGGTAGCGCCTCCATGCTCTGGACACTACGCTGACAGACACAGCAAACCTTCTTGCCTCAGCTCGCATTGATGTTCCATCCTGGATGAGCTGCACTACCTGAGCCACTTGTGTGGGTTGTAGACTCCGTCTCATGCTACCACTAGAGTGAAAGCACCGCCAGCATTCAAAAGTGACCAAAACATCAGCCAGGAAGCATAGGAACTGAGAAGTGGTCTGTGGTCACTACCTGCAGAACTACTCCTTTATTGGGGGTGTCTTGCTAATTGCCAATAATTTCCACCTGTTGTCTATTCCATTTGCACAACAGCATGTGAAATGTATTGTCAATCAGTGTTGCTTCCTAAGTGGACAGTTTGATTTCACAGAAGTGTGATTGACTTGGAGTTACATTGTGTTGTTTAAGTGTTCCCTTTATTTTTTTAAGCAGTGTATATATAGCTGGGCTAGGGGTGCCTAGCCCAGCAGTTCCCAACTCCTCAGTACTCCTACTCCTCAGTACTCCTATACCAAAATATATATATACATGTGCGAGCATAGCCACGGGAACTAGGAGTACGGAGGAGTTGGGAACTGACATCCTCCTCCCTCATGTGGTACCCTTCCTGCAGGCTCATCCTGACACGACCCTCCAGCATGACAATGCCACCAGCCATACTGCTCATTCTGTGCGTGACAGACAGACCCTCACAGCATCCTCAGAGACAGCCCTTACAGCATCCTCAGAGACAGCCAGCCTCTCAAACCATCCTCAGAGACAGCCAGCCTTTCACAGCATCCTCAGAGACAGACCCTCACAGCAGCCTCAGAGACAGTACAGTACGTTCTGATGGCATGACGTGTGTACAGAAGTTTAAGGGCATCTAAATACACCTCTCTTGAAGTAACCCTCATTTTGACAGCGACACACTGTAGCCATGCTCTTCGTATCGAAAAATTCCTCAACTTCAACCCTCTAAAGATGTTTTCATCTTTGCTTGCAATACAATCCTTTAACCACTAGAAGTCGTGCTTATGCATAGACACTTTCCCATCATTTATCAGGTGCGTACAAACAAAAAACACTACACCTTGTGTGCGCCTGTTTTCCTCAAAGATTGGTATTTATCCATTTGGAACTTGATGGTACTGTGATGTTCTTACATTTTTTGAACAATTTCTTTTTTTTACAGTATAAAACATCCAAATACAAACTAGAACATACAGACAGTAACATTGACTAAATCACCCCTGCCCAGACCCACCTGCTCACACCCCCATCTCCAGCGTCTGTGTCACTCTCCGCCACATTACTTCAAACGGCACCATTTTGTTTCTCTCCGTCACCGCCCACGCGCTTTCAACATTTAGATAATAACGACCTTTCCATTGTGTTACTGCTGGAAGATTGGTTGATTTCCAGTTTTTAAGTATATGTTTTTTTTTCAAGATTATTGACAAGTAAAATTTTGTCCAATCTATGTTGTATCTCCACGCTCATGTGCCATGTCTTGAAATATTAAGACAGGAGGATTAAAAGTGGATTTACATTGTAATACTTCTGACAGCCAACTTCCTAACTCCGCCCATAACTTTGGGATTTTATAGCATTCCCAGAATGCATGGATTACTGAGTAATTGTTAGTTTTACATTTAATACATTACTCTGCCTTGTGCTGTAGAATTTGTGAATGTTGTCTCTTGTGTATTAAATTATATACATTAGTTTATACTGGATTAACTGTACATTTTAGTTAACTGTAATTTTGTTAGTGCTGTTCCAACATTACCTCCATCTTGTGCAAATTTCAGTTATTTTTAAATCTTGGTAGATTATATATTTGTCAGTTGGAAAGTGTGCATTTTTCCACAATCAGCTCAGACCATGGTTATGCACAAATTGTCGTCTACTATCTCACATAGTATGTCGTATAATATTTATTTGACTTCTATCACAGTATATAGGCCTAAATCATAGCCTGATCATATCATATTTCCTCCCCTATATATGTCACTCCCTTCGGGTCCTTCCCTATATATGTCACTCCCTTCGGGTCCTTCCCTATATATGTCACTCCCTTTGGTTCCTTCCCTATATATGTCACTCCCTTTGGTTCCTTCCCTATATATGTCACTCCCTTTGGTTCCTTCCCTATATATGTCACTCCCTTTGGACATGTCTCTTATTGTCTTACATGACTGGTTTATTACCGCTACACAACAAATGTTAAGCTACCATTGATCTGTCTCTCATTCAATAAGCATCGAAAGTAAATAGACCAGTAGCCTATTTAAAATACATAGTATTATATATTATAGTAGCCTATTGCTATGAGATAGGAGAGTGACTTCATAGCCTATTTCATCTCAGAGCCTATACCAAGTTAGGAGAAACAATCATCTATTGATCAAATAAATGTTGAACAAGAAAACCAGTGTACAATTTACTTTGAGTGATTGTGGAAATCTTTGCCCCTGTCTACCATGCTGAACATTTCCATCCATACTTAGGAGCACGATGGTCTGTCAGTGGTGGCAGCCAGGCAGCCAGGTTGCATGTAATTGCATGTTTGGCCTTCGCAGTTCCTGACTTCCATTATGTTAGCCTGAGGGCAAAACAGGCCCAGCTGAGACAAAGACCAGTCCATATCAGATTTGAATTGCATGCTGCAGGTACTTATCTGCATGTGAACTTATTCTTAAGGCCAAGTTTATGGCAATGAAATGACTCCTTCAGGTCTGATCTGGGGAGAGCCAAATGCTATTTGAGATCCATTACATTGTTTAGATTGGACTTTGCAGACACTTGAATCGAACAACTTTAGCCAAGAACTGTGTTCTCATTCTTCGCACAGTCTTGTTCAGTTGACTGAGTCAGACCTCCATGTCATTCTGAGGTGAAGACTGTGAAACTGTTATAATGTGAGGAAGTGCATCCTGTAGAAACTTCTCTAAGAGGACATGGAACCTTCAGAGGGCCTTGAATCTTCACTACTGGCAATATTTTTAGGCCACACACATCGATACTTCATCCAAAATTAGTTTAGAAAACAGCAAAGATTGCACTGTGTGCTATGTATTTTTGCAGCCTACTTTATTAAATCCCCTGTAATTTACTCTATCGGCCTCAGTAGAAGCTGCTGTAAGGTAGCAGTAAGGATTGTGTGGGGTGTAAACTGTATGAGATGGGAGGACACTTTGCAGGTGAGCCCCACCCTCTCCTGTTGCACAGACTGCTAGCAGAGAGAGCAGCAAACACACCTGGACAACACAAACCTGTGGGATATTCACATTTTAACACATATGCAAAAAAGAGAAAGGTAAGAAATGCCACTTTATTAAACACATAGGTATTCTAAAGTGCTTAGAACCTACCACTGGTCACTTTAGAAGAGTTTGGAACAAATCCATTTGTCAGTTTAGAACCATGCCACTTGTCTTTAGAATGGTAAGGAAACCTCTCTGTTGTCAAGTGTGGATTCAATGGGATCTGAAGTTAAAGCATTTGGAAATACCAGTATTGGAAAATCATTTGTCAATACATGTTTTTTTAAACACTGTACTTTATTTTTGAAAAGCATTTACTCTTGTTGACTTGTTGAAGGTAGGTAGTAGATACCGATGTTGACTTGTTGAAGGTAGGTAGTAGATACCGATGTTGACTTGTTGAAGGTAGGTAGTAGATACCGATGTTGACTTGTTGAAGGTAGGTAGTAGATACCGATGTTGACTTGTTGAAGGTAGGTAGTAGATACCGATGTTGACTTGTTGAAGGTAGGTAGTAGATACCGATGTTGACTTGTTGAAGATAGGTAGTAGATACCGATGTTGACTTGTTGAAGGTAGGTAGTAGATACCGATGTTGACTTGTTGAAGGTAGGTAGTAGATACCGATGTTGACTTGTTGAAGGTAGGTAGTAGATACCGATGTTGACTTGTTGAAGGTAGGTAGTAGATACCGATGTTGACTTGTTGAAGGTAGGTAGTAGATACCGATGTTGACTTATTGAAGGTAGGTAGTAGATACCAATGTTGACTTGTTGAAGATAGGTAGTAGATACCGATGTTGACTTGTTGAAGGTAGGTAGTAGATACCGATGTTGACTTGTTGAAGGTAGGTAGTAGATACCGATGTTGACTTGTTGAAGGTAGGTAGTAGATACCGATGTTGACTTGTTGAAGGTAGGTAGTAGATACCGATGTTGACTTGTTGAAGGTAGGTAGTAGATACCGATGTTGACTTGTTGAAGGTAGGTAGTAGATACCGATGTTGACTTGTTGAAGGTAGGTAGTAGATACCGATGTTGACTTGTTGAAGGTAGGTAGTAGATACCGATGTTGACTTGTTGAAGGTAGGTAGTAGATACCGATGTTGACTTGTTGAAGGTAGGTAGTAGATACCGATGTTGACTTGTTGAAGGTAGGTAGTAGATACCGATGTTGACTTGTTGAAGGTAGGTAGTAGATACCGATGTTGACTTGTTGAAGGTAGGTAGTAGATACCGATGTTGACTTGTTGAAGGTAGGTAGTAGATACCGATGTTGACTTGTTGAAGGTAGGTAGTAGATACCGATGTTGACTTGTTGAAGGTAGGTAGTAGATACCGATGTTGACTTGTTGAAGGTAGGTAGTAGATACCGATGTTGACTTGTTGAAGGTAGGTAGTAGATACCGATGTTGACTTGTTGAAGGTAGGTAGTAGATACCGATGTTGACTTGTTGAAGGTAGGTAGTAGATACCGATGTTGACTTGTTGAAGGTAGGTAGTAGATACCGATGTTGACTTGTTGAAGGTAGGTAGTAGATACCGATGTTGACTTGTTGAAGGTAGGTAGTAGATACCGATGTTGACTTGTTGAAGGTAGGTAGTAGATACCGATGTTGACTTGTTGAAGATAGGTAGTAGATACCGATGTTGACTTGTTGAAGGTAGGTAGTAGATACCGATGTTGACTTGTTGAAGGTAGGTAGTAGATACCGATGTTGACTTGTTGAAGGTAGGTAGTAGATACCGATGTTGACTTGTTGAAGATAGGTAGTAGATACCGATGTTGACTTGTTGAAGGTAGGTAGTAGATACCGATGTTGACTTGTTGAAGGTAGGTAGTAGATACCGATGTTGACTTGTTGAAGGTAGGTAGTAGATACCGATGTTGACTTGTTGAAGGTAGGTAGTAGATACCGATGTTGACTTGTTGAAGATAGGTAGTAGATACCGATGTTGACTTGTTGAAGGTAGGTAGTAGATACCGATGTTGACTTGTTGAAGATAGGTAGTAGATACCGATGTTGACTTGTTGAAGGTAGGTAGTAGATACCGATGTTGACTTGTTGAAGGTAGGTAGTAGATACCGATGTTGACTTGTTGAAGGTAGGTAGTAGATACCGATGTTGACTTGTTGAAGGTAGGTAGTAGATACCGATGTTGACTTGTTGAAGGTAGGTAGTAGATACCGATGTTGACTGAGGACATTTCTGATGCATTTATATTTGGATGATGATTATAAAGACCTACAACAGGATGTATGGAGGCTGGGTGTGAAGAGCGGTTTCAGGCTTTGACCACTCAAGCTGGATGTGTTTAAACATTCTCTTTTTAGTGGATATTTTTCTTTGGCCTCTAGGTTCTCCTGAAGTCCCTTCTCCCCTGCGTCTCCAGAAGGCCTCTCCCATGATGAAGCTGACCGGTGCTATTCTACTTCTCTATTTGGTGTCGCTAGTCCACGGTGCCTGCTCTCTCAATGGGAGGAACAGAGGAGACCTCTATGGTAGGCTATCAAGCCAAGCTGTAGCTGAGTAGCCTTGCTCTCCTGCCCACTCTTTTTTTACTTAGCAAGATGTTATGCCAATGCTTAATATCTGTTGAACATTTGCCAAAGCAAAGCATTAAACACAATAATCCTTAATGTTGCCCAGTGAAAGGGTAGTACATATTAATTTAGATGCACTTTAAAGGGCAACTCCATCACATTTCAACCTCATTTTCATCATCTCCAGCACCGTACCATAGTCAACACATAGTCAACACGTGAAAACAACATGTCTACTTTTTGTATAATAAAAAAACCTACCTGATGACATCATTGAAAGTTTAAACATTTTAAAAACAGTGATTTTAGAACACTATGAGATTGTCGGTGACGTGGGGATCAAGAAAAATATCCTCCATCTGGCTAGAAACTCGTTGAAGGTTTTGATAATCACCGTAAAAAAAATAAAAGTATCCTTCCTGTGATGTCAGAGAAGCACTTCTTTGGATTTCTTTCCTCTTATCTTGTTAACCACAGATCATATAAATGCGCAATTTTCACATACAGTGCATTCGGAAAGTATTCAGACCCCTTTATTTTTTCTCAATTTTGTTACGTTACAGCCTTATACTAAAATCTATTAAATAATTTTTTAACTCACCAATCCACACACAATAGCCCATAATGACAAAGCAAAAACAGGTTTTTAGAAATGTTTGCAAATAAAAAAAACGGAAATATCACATTTACATGAGTATTCAGACCCTTTACTCAGTACTTTGTTGAAGCACCTTTGGCAGCGATTACAGCCTCAAGTCTTCTTGGGTATGACACTACAAGCTTGGCACACCGGTATTTGGGGAGTTTCTCTCATTGTTCTCTGCAGATCTTCTCAAGCTCTGTCAGGTTGGATGGGGAGTGTTGCTGCACAGCTATTTTCAGGACTCTCCAGTGATGTCGATCGGGTTCAAGTCCGGGCTCTGGCTGGACCACTCAAGGACATTCACAGACTTGTCCCGACGCCACTTTTGCATTGTCTTGGCTGTGTGCTTAGGGTCACTGTCATGTTGGAAGGTGAACCTTCGCCCCAGTCTGTGGCCCTAAGCACTCTGGAGCAGGTTTTCACCAAGGAGGTCTCTGTACTTTGCTCCGTTCATCTTTCCCTCAATCCTGACTGGTCTCACAGTCCCTGCCGCTGAAAAACATCCCCACAGCATGATGCTGCCACCACCATGCTTCACCGTAGGGATGGTGCCGGGTTTCCTCCAGACGTGACGCTTGGTATTCAGGCCAAAGAGTTCAATCTTGGATTCATTAGACCAGAGAATCTTGTTTCTCATGGTCTGAGAGTCTTTAGGTTCCTTTTGGCAAACTCCAAGTGGGCTGTCTGGCCACTCTACCATAAAGGCCTAATTGGTGGAGTGCTACAGAGTTGGTTGTCCTTCTGGAAGGTTCTCCCATCTCCACTGAGGAAATCTGGAGCTCTTTCAGATTGACCATCAGGTTCATTGTCACCTCCCTGACCAAGGCCTTTCTCCCCATTTTTGCAAGTCTCATAGTAAAGGGTCTGAATACGTATGTAAATAAGGTATTTCAGTTTTTTTATCTTTTATACATTTGCAAAATTGTCAAAAAACTGTTTTCACTTTGTACTGTGTGTAGATTGTTGAGGGAAAAAAATAATTTAATACATTTTAGAATAAGGCTGTAACGTAACAAATTCAAGGGGTCTGAGTACTTTCTGAATAGACAGTTGTTTCGTGCTGGAGATGATACAGTATATGATTTGGGAAAGTGGCCAAATTGATTAACCAAACCCAAATGTGCTCAACCCCTGTAATAGAAAACAGAGGGAGGTCAGTAAATCTTGTTGTCAGTCAATATCCTCTGAGCAGTTGTTAGGAGGTTGCATGTAATCTCTCTACTACAACATGTTGATATATGGAGTACCTGTGTAATAAGACCTTTGATCTAAGATCTTTGGATTGAACCAGCCATTTCTCTATGTGTCTGTATAGGGCTAAAGCTTTGTTCACACTGCAGGCCTTAATGCTCAAATTTCTTTTCAAATCCATTCTGGAAAACTGACTCTCCAAACGCTGTGACCAAATTGGATTTGTGTTCAGAAAGAATTCTATGCTAGTTGTTATAGCAACGACCAGTGGTGTCAAGTAATTATGTAAAAAATACTTTAAAGTCCTACTTAAGTCTTTTTTTTTCTTCAGTATCTATATATTTTTTGTTGACTACTTTTACTTTTACTCTACTACATTCCTAAAGAAAATATGTAAATTCTACTCCCAATAATTATCCCTGACACCCAAATGTACTTATTTCATTTGTTACTTATTACATTTCAAATGCTGACTGCAGCATACTACCCTGCATACCACTGCTGGCTTGCTTCTGAAGCTAAGCAGGGTTGGTCCTGGTCATTCCCTGGATGGGAGACCAGATGCTACCTGTAAGTGTTGTTGGAGGGCCAGTAGGGAGCACTCTTTCCTCTGGTCTAAAGAATATCCCAATGGCAGTGATTGGGTGCCATCTTTTGGATGGGACGTTAAACTGGTGTCCTGACTCTCTGCAGTCATTAAAGATCCCATGGCACTTATTGTAAGAGTAGGGGTGTTAACCCCGGTGTCCTGACTCTCTGCGGTCATTAAAGAACCCATGGCACTTATTGTAAGAGTAGGGGTGTTAACCCCGGTGTCCTGACTCTCTGCGGTCATTAAAGATCCCATGGCACTTATTGTAAGAATAGGGGTGTTAACCCCGGTGTCCTGACTCTCTGCAGTCATTAAGGATCCCATGGCACTTATTGTAAGAGTAGGGGTCTTAACCCCGGTGTCCTGACTCTCTGAGGTCATTAAAGATCCCATGGCACTTATTGTAAGAGTAGGGGTGTTAACCCCGGTGTCCTGACTCTCTGAGGCCATTAAAGATCCCATGGCACTTATTGTAAGAGTAGGGGTTTTAACCCCGGTGTCCTGACTCTCTGAGGTCATTAAAGATCCCATGGCACTTATTGTAAGAGTAGGGGTCTTAACCCCGGTGTCCTGACTCTCTGAGGCCATTAAAGATCCCATGGCACTTATTGTAAGAGTAGGGGTTTTAACCCCGGTGTCCTGACTCTCTGAGGTCATTAAAGATCCCATGGCACTTATTGTAAGAGTAGGGGTTTTAACCCCGGTGTCCTGACTCTCTGAGGTCATTAAAGATCCCATGGCACTTATTGTAAGAGTAGGAGTGTTAACCCCGGTGTCCTGCATTCCCAATCTGGCCCTCAAACCATCGCGGTCACCTAATAATCCCCAGTTTACAATTGGCTCATTCATCCCCTTCCTCTCCCCTGTAACTATTCCCCAAGTCGTTTCTGCAAATGAGAATGTGTTCTCAGTCAACTTACCTGGTAAAATAACGGAGAACAAAAAAAATGCTCAGCCAGGACAGCAATATCCAATTCACGCACATACTGTATCAATATAATGTGTTGTCATCCCTACGGCCTCTGATCTGGTGGACTCACTTAACACAAATACTGCCTTTGTCATTTATGTCTGAGTGTTGGAGTGTGCCCCTGAATAGCCGTACATTTAAAAAAATACAGTTGTGCCGTCTGGTTTGCTTAGTATAAGTAATTTGATGTATATCATTTACTTTGTAATTTTACTTTAGTATGACAATGAGTAGGTTTTCCACCACTGTACTTAAGTACATTTAAAACCAGATACTTTTAGACTTTTACTTAAGTAATATTTTACTGGGGGACTTTCACTTTTATTTGAATCATTTTCTATCAAATATTCTGTAAGGAGATGTCATCCCATTTGAAAATGATCCTTGGCTGAGTTGGCTATAAAGAAGCAGTTCTTCAGAAATTCTTGGGAATTGAGCTCACCAGTGGGAATTCCACATAATGTCTGTTCATGGATTTTTTTCATAGTTCCTTTCTTTTTGTAAATGACTAAAACAGAGTACGTTTTCATCATATGTGTTGAAAACTGTCTTGAAGTTGAATTTAACCAGAACAGTCAGTTTAATAAAAAATAAGCCTGTTTCAGTATCCAGAATAAACATTTTTTTTAAACTATATTGAACACAGTATCACAATTTGTAAAAATATTTTGTACATTTATTTTATGCCATGTCAAATCTAACATTATCCTCCCCTTCTTGTTTCCCCAGACTGCCCAGCGGACGTGTACATTGTTCTGGACACCTCAGAGAGTGTGGCACTGAGGGCCAAGCCCTACGGCTCCTTTGTTGATCAGATCAAGCAGTTTGCCCTGGACTTTGTGGACCAGCTCAATACTAGGTGTGTATCACCTCCATACTGACAGTTTCAGCTACATGACTGGTATTCATTAAGAAATGATGTGGTTAACAATGGGTGCTTTCAGGTCCCTTACTTCAATTCATGACATTTGGCAACTAAACGGTAATTAATGCTACGTAGTAATGATTATGGCGAGCTTGCCAAGAGAAATCAAGTGTCATGTTAGCGACAAGGCTTCTGGGAAACTTGCGCCTGCCCGCTTATTCACCCCACAGACTAGCGCAGACCAAACAATATCAATCCTCCTACAGAGGCCTCCATCGCCATACCTCCTGTTTCATTTCTTAAACTCCCCTCTGTGATCATTATTAAAAAAAACAGTCATATTGTACCAGTATTATTTACCACACACTCAGACCCACCTTGATAAGCGACATGCAGAATGACCATTGATAGCTGCTCTGGGCAGTAGTGTTCTCCTGACAATGTGTTGTTGATGATCATCTCAGGAGGTCTGCCTCACTACATGCAGTCTTATAAACACGGTTGTGTGTTGACCTCTGTGTGAACTGTGGTTCTACAGTGATGAATCGGGGCTGAGAGGTAGTGTATGAGAACAGCTTCTCTCCTTACATGGTGCTCAGGGTTGCGTTAATATGATGCAGGTAAGGTAAGACCCAGGTGCAGACACGTCAAATTAACAATGGTTTAATAATCCAACAGGGCAGGCTCAGGGTCAGGGTAGGCAGGGGTCAGTAAACCAGGGCTGGGGCAACGGTACCGGACGGCAGGCAGGCTCAGGGTCAGGGTAGGCAGGGGTCAGTAAACCAGGGCTGGGGCAACGGTACCGGACGGCAGGCAGGCTCAGGGTCAGGGTAGGCAGGGGTCAATAATCCAGAGGTACTGGTCGGCAGGCAGGCTCAGGCAGAGTGGTCAGGCTGCCGGGTTCAAAGTCAGGACAGCCAAGGGTCAAAACCAGGAGGGGGAGAAAAATAGAGACTGGGAAAAGCAGGAGCTGAGAACAAAAACACTGGTTGACTTGACAAACTGGCAACAGACAAACAGAGAACACAGGTATAAATACACAGGGGATAATGGGGAAGATGGGCAACACCTGGAGGGGGGTGGAGACAATCACAAAGAGAGGTGAAACAGATCCGGGTGTGACAGATATAGAGTTCAAATTTATTACATTTTAAGTTTGCATCCCACTCTTACACTTTTATACATCACAGAAAAATATAACAAAATCGTTTGACATTAAAACACCGGAGTTTGGGAGTAAAAAAAAGAAACGTTTATTCATTATGAAATGATGACAAATATGAATAACATTCCATCCATGAGGCCACTAGAGGGCGATTTGGTCATTTGACTGAAGGAAAGCGGTCTACGGAGGCCAAGACAGCTCATCTTGTTGAACTACAAAACGCATTGGGCTTTTTGCTAAGACCAGCGGCATTTATACAGATGCTGCAACTTATCTATTATAATCGTAATAGATTTGCTTTTGCCATCCCACTGTTCGGGAAACAGTGCAACTATTACGGTTAAAATATTTGAGCTGTGTTTTCTGTGGCCCATACCGATACGCTTCATCACTGATTGCCTGTGTGTGTGTACGTCAGTGTGTGTGTGTGTGTGCATGTTACTCACTAACAAGCTCAGACAGGCAGCAAGTGTAATGAGTGACTGTGTGTGTTTGTTCAGTGCAGCCATTCCAAATCATTCGCCCAGAAAAGGTTTGGGGTTTACCTTTGGGGCACTGAGCTGCATTCCTGACTGAGAGGAAGGTTGATATGTTATCTCTATCTAACGAAGTCTCACCTTACAGCTAAGGAGTTGTCCTCCTGAAGTTCAGAGGACCTGATGAATGACGTCTTCACGTGATCAGAAATACACATATAAGAGAACAACACTTTCAGTCATGCAGGCACACAGTGAGCTTTGTCATTATCTAACATTTATTGAATTGGGGCCCATGTTTTGGAGAAGCCCTGTGATTCAAGACATTGTTGTACAATAAAATACGATCAGCTCAATGTTTATAAAGGAAGGATAAAAGTCCAAGTAAGCCATTTGCCAAAGATCATGGTGTATCCTCTAATGTGTCTGACTCAGCACAACTTCTTTGCAAAACAGCCAAAATAGTATATATATTTTTTTGTGATGTGATTCATTAGTGATGTGATCCTACTGAAGTATGCAAAATGCTACTGACCTAAAGTTCAAAGAGCTAAAGAACACCTAGTTCTTGACAGCTCCTGGTTCTTGACACGGTTGGTTGAGTATTTATGTATCTTTCATTGACTTCATCAGAATAGCAACTGCCTGATGGTTTGATTGGGTACTGGAGAAAATAGCAGGAGGACGATGGGTGTAAATGTGCTTGGGGCTTGACAAGACGGCAAACTTGTAATAGATTTGTTCTATCAGGTTTTAGTACCACTTTCTCCCCTCTGGGAATCAATACATCATTCCCATGAGCGAACTCCCTGCCTTCTAATCTGTAGACAGTAAATTAAATACTGCTGATTTAGGGGAATTGTCCCTGTAGTGCATGTAGATCAAAGGTAACTTGCTTGGTGTCACTCTTTGTGTGCCATTGTGACATAGCTCTTCCTGTACTCATCTAGATACTACAGCTGTGAGCGTAACCTGACGTGGAGTGTGGGAGTGCTGCACTACAGTGATGAGGTAAAGGTGATGAGGGAGTTGACCAGCACCAAGGAGGCCCAAGGAAGAGCTCAGCTGAAGAGAGCTATACAGGACATTCGCTACATCGGCAAGGGAACCCACACCGACTGTGCCATCTCCGTAGCAACAGGGCAGCTGATGACAGGGTGAGTCCATTGATTGTATAAGGGCTCAGGGCCCAGATGCAGATGGTTTGAGTATTTTATATTTATTAGTTAAAAAAAGGGTAGAGAGAGAATGGTCGTGGACAGGCAAAAGGTCAAAACCAGATCAGAGTCCAGGAGGTACAGAGTGGCAGGCAGGCTCGAGGTCAGGGCAGGCAGACTGGACAGGCAGGCGGGTACGGAGTCCAGAAAACAGGCATGGGGTCAAAACCGGGAGGACTAGCAAAAGCAGGAGCACGGGGAGAAACACACTGGTTGACTTGGAAACATACAAGACAAACTGGCTCAGAGACACAGGAAACACAGGGATAAATACACTGTGGAAAATAAGCGACACCTGGAAGGGGTGGAGACAATCACAAGGACAGGTGAAACAGATCAGGGCGTGACAGATTGGTTGATTGAGTAGTTAGTACCAGTCAATTGATCGATCAGTCAGTTAATTAGTTAGTTAGTCTTGTCTGTCTGTCTGTCTGTCTGTCTGTCTGTCTGTCTGTGTCTGCATGTATGCATACATCTCAAATGTGACGTGTGTGAGAGAGTGTCTTAAAACACATGCGTTTCATCCCAATATACCGTGCATGATACTTTGATATAGTGTAATACATTCCTCCTTCACTTCTATAGTGCCCTTAGGAAAATGCTTTGATATTTACACCTTGGAGCAGAGTTCAACGTTTTGTCAGGAGCAAGTTAAAAACACATTTCCTGCATCTTTGCAGGGGTAAACAGATAGACATTCAAACCTCTCCTAGGAGATGGAGTTCCTCCACAAAGCTTCTGACAAAATAAAGTCTGCTCCACAATTATACAGAAAGGATCCCGTTTGACTCACACGTTCTGCTTCGTTGTATCTCTTTCTTCAACCCACAGCTCTCCTCTCCATGGCAACAAGTACATGGTGGTGGTGACAGACGGCCACCCGCTGGACGGCTATAAGGAGCCGTGTGGCGGGGTGGCACACACCGTGTCTGAGGCCAGAGCCATGAACATTAACATCTTCAGCGTGGCTATCACTCCACATCACCTGGTAATCAAGAGGGAATAGAGCTCTGGCTAGAAGGCCCAGGTTGTAGACAGAGAACTTTGCCCTCTGTAGTGGTCATGGAAATACAATAACTAATACTGCTCAAACAAACTGGATTGGCTGTAGTCTGACATCCTTGAGTTTTTTTAACTCAAGGATCCCACTGTATTTTATATATTATATATTTATATGTAGTCTTTGCATTTTTCTCTTGCACCTCAAGAATGTGTGGGTATGCCAAAATACAAGCTTTATCACATACGGCCGTGATTGGGAGTCCCATAGGGCGGCGCACAATTGGCCCAGCGTCGTCCGGGTTTGGCTGGGGTAGGCCATCATTGTAAATAAGTGACTTTCCTAGTTAAATAAAAAATAAAAAATAATTAAAACAATTAAAATAGCCTTTTTTTACTGTAGTTTTTCTAGTTTGAGGTAGTTTTTCAGTGTTTCAGTCTCTGCTCTGTCTCTAAGGCTCGCTCTCACTCTCTCTCTCTCCACCTCTCTCTCTCTCTCTCTCTCTCTCTCTCTCTCTCTCTCCCTCTCTCTCTCTCTCTCCCCCTCCACCTCTCTACCGCTCCCTCCCGCTCTCTCTCTCCCCCTCCACCTCTCTCCCACTCCCTCTCGCTCTCTCTCTCTCTCCCTCTCTCTCTCTCTCTCTCTCTCTCTCTCTCTCTCTCTCTCTCTCTCTCTCTCTCTCTCTCTCTCTCTCTCCCCCTCCACCTCACTCTCTCTCTCTCTGCAGGACAACAGACTTGGTTCCATAGCAACAGATGTACAACACACCCATAACATGTCTGCTACTAGTGAGGACCTGCAGGTTGTTAGGAACACCATCAGCTCCATAGTGTCTACCATGGTGAGTACACCATCGTCACATAGTTACCATCATACAAGCGGACATTTTTAAACCAAGGCCCTGTACCTAAATGTAATTTACTGTAGGGCATTTTGTTGTTGCCCAAACAGACTATTCTAACCAAATGTCTGTCTCTTCTTTTATGGATCTGTAGTACAAGGATTCTGAATCTGTGGTGAGTTTTTTCTTCAGTCTTTTTGATACAAGCATTTCGCTACAACATCTGCTAAATATGTGTATGTTACCAATACAATTTGATTTGATAGTTCCCGACCAATACAGTGAGATGATTGTTGTTTGTGATCTTATTTATGAACAGTGATTATGACTGTGGTTGATTTATGTTTATTGTTCTTTTTCAGTGCTGTTCGTTCGAGTGCAAGGTAAGCCTGATCACATTGTCGTCCCTTTTCAACATGATCTCGCAGAAAACTTCATTACAGATTGTTTGTCTTGATTAATCTGATCTCAGTATAGTCTTAATATGGGGTCCAGTGGAGTCAGAAGTCTTTCTCATTCGTGTTCTTTGTTTCACAGGCTCCCCTGGGATCTCAAGGCCCTGCTGGTGCAGGAGGGGGCGCGGTAGGGTGCTCTCTGTTTTCCTTTTAGTTAAAACACCACATTTAGATTTACCAGACGCTCGTCAATTAGGGTTATTAGAGTGCCTTGCTCAAGGGCACATCGACAGATTCAAACCAGCAACCTTTCAGTCACTGGCCCAACGCTCTTAACCGCTAGGCTATCTGTCGCCCACCTTAGCTATTGGTGAAAATGTTGAAAATGCCCATCGATGCGTTCTTAGATATACTTACCTTACCTTATACTTACCTCAAATTACTGATGGTTTGTTTAGCTCCAACTCTCAGTGACTAAGTAAGGGATTAGTAAGCGTAGGGGGGGTGGAGAAGGGGCTTTACCAGGACCGTATTCCATGGGGGTGCAGCGTTATGGAACATTCAGATAGAAATATATAGAAATATATTACATAGCAAAGCCATGCTTCTATGTCATGTGGAATAGGGAATCATGTCCACTCTATAACATACATTTCTATGTGTGATCTGAGCGTGCCCCCAGGCCCCTGTTTACCTGATGGGGACAAATGACTCTGGCCTTCTCTGTGTCTGATCTAATCATGGCGTCCAGATGGCCTGCCTAGCCCACTGCTAGTCAACACAGCTCTTGTGTGTTCCAGCTAAGAAATGCATTAAGGAGACGAGGAGGTAGTGGAACTGAAAAAGCTTATTGATTCTATTGTACAGTACCGTGTTCTGTGCACAACTTCTGGCAGTCTGGCAAGTCCAAGACTTTCTTCTCTGTCTCAATGGGAATTTTGGGCGAAAGGGTATAATGTCACATGCACAAGTACAGTGAAATGCCTTTCTTGCAAACTCAAAACCTAACAATAAGTAAGTAAGTAAGCATACTATATACAGGGTCAGTTCCAATACCATATTTACAATGTGCAGGAACATTGGAGTGTTGGAGGTAAATATATATATATATATATATATATATATATAAGGGTAAGGTGACTAGGCAACAGGATATAAGTGTGTGTGTGTGTGTGTGTGTGTGTGTGTGTGTGTGTGTGTGTGTGTGTGTGTGTGTGTGTAGGACCCTGAGCGTGTGAACAGAGACAGTGTGTGTGTGTGTGTGTGTGTGTGTGTGTGTGTGTGTGTGTGTAGGACCCTGTGCGTGTGAACAGAGACAGTGTGTGTGTGTGTGTGTGTGTGTGTAGGGCCCTGTGCGTGTGAACAGAGACAGTGTGTGTGTGTGTGTGTGTGTGTGTGTGTGTAGGGCTCTGTGTGTGTGAACAGAGACAGTGTGTGTGTGTGTGTGTGTGTGTGTGTGTGTGTGTGTGTGTAGGGCCCTGTGCGTGTGAACAGAGACAGTGTGTGTGTGTGTGTATGTGTGTGTGTGTAGGGCCCTGTGCGTGTGAACAGAGACTGTGTGTGTGTGTGTGTGTGTGTGTGTGTGTGTGTGTGTGTGTGTGTGTGTGTGTGTGTGTGTGTGTGTGTAGGGCCCTGTGCGTGTGAACAGAGACTGTGTGTGTGTGTGTGTGTGTGTGTGTGTGTGTGTGTGTGTGTGTGTGTGTGTGTGTGTGTGTGTGTGTGTGTGTGTGTGTGTGTGTGTGTGTGTTTGTGTGTGTGTGTGTAGGGCCCTGTGTGTGTGAACAGAGACAGTACACAAATAAAAATAAAAGCTCAGTAAAGTGTGTAGGACCCTGTGCGTGTGAACAGAGACTGTGTGTGTGTGTGTGTGTGTGTGTGTGTATGTGTGTGTGTGTGTGTGTGTGTGTGTGTGTGTGTGTGTGTAGGGCCCTGTGTGTGTGAACAGAGACAGTACACAAATAAAAATAAAAGCTCAGTAAAGATACAAGGTGAACTCAGATAGTCCATGTAGCTATTTTGTCATCTATTTATCAGTCGTATTGCTTGGGG
Source organism: Oncorhynchus mykiss (assembly GCF_057628025.1). Classification (NCBI taxonomy): domain Eukaryota; kingdom Metazoa; phylum Chordata; class Actinopteri; order Salmoniformes; family Salmonidae; genus Oncorhynchus; species Oncorhynchus mykiss. The sequence continues at coordinate 16,712,585 of NC_143024.1, forward strand.
ATAGAAGCTTCCTGTAGCTTAACACAGTTTATACAAACGGCTTCACTCAGACTCTGCTTCAGAATGACTAACACTGGAAGAGGTTGACTGATGACAATAAGAAATAGATATGATTCTTTTTTTCAGGGAACTCCAGGACGTCAGGGGGTTGCCGGGAGACCGGGAAGTTTGGGAGCAAAGGTAGTATATGACACATTACAGAACATGAGCTTGTCTGTCTGCTGACTGTAGACTGTGGAGACATTATGCTTTGTAGCCTGTTTGATGCTACAGATTATGGCTACAGGCAATGTGGATCATATGTGGATCACATGTGGATCATATCTTTGTCACCTAGGGGAATGCAGGTGACCAGGGGCCCCAAGGACACAGAGGAGAGAAGGTCAGAGTGATTATTTATCTAAAATAAAAATATGTACCACTTTAGATTATTCATAACACATGCTGGTTAGCTATAATGTAACATTGCCTGGTAGAATTTAGAGCTATGGCGTAAATGCAATATTTAGAGACATACTTGTCTGGCTGTATGAGGTTAGCTAATGCAATGTTCCATGAGCATTCACTTAACTGTATTGAAATATGCCATATGTTTCCAGTGTTTCCAACACCAGGAATTTTAACTGTCTGGATCCGTATTAAGTGCTTAGAAGCTACACTCTGATATTCGTCACTCTCTTTCTCTACAGGGTGACCGTGGTCCTACTGGTGACAGAGTAAGCTCTCATCGATTTTGTGGAGAGTAATAGTGATTATAATAGTGTTTATAAACCTTGTAGTACATACGTATATAATGTAAACAAAGAATACATCACATCAAATCATCCAACAGCCATAGGTTCAGCTGTCAAAATGTTCAAACGTTATTTTGCCCTACAGGGTCCAAGAGGACCGTCTGGACAAAAGGTATGTTGTTGATCTTATGCATCATTCATTCATTCATTCATTCATGTGTCCATCCATCCATTCAGTCATGCACATTGTCACATACTCACCAATTCAACCAGTTGCAGTGGTGGGAATGAAGTCATGTGACCCATGTGTTTCTAGGGTGAGAAAGGAGCGGATGGAGTGGACGGGAAGGATGGCCTTGTGGTTTGTTTGTTTTCTACCTCTTACTCAACACACAGCCCCTGCATTATTAAATGTTTAACAAGAGTATCACTCTGTAAACTTACAAACAGAAAAACAAGGCTATCAAGGCCTTGTAAAGTGTGAGTGACCAATTAAACAGGGATGCAGGCTTCGCCCTCACAGGTCTCCCTTTATATACACCCATATTCCAGAATTATTAGAGGGGTTGAGACAAAAACAAGATGAGAATGAAATACAGACGAAGGATGGCTCAGCCCATGCTGAAGGCTGTTAGTATTTTGTAACACCTGTACCTTCTTCCATAGGCTCTGGACCTATTATACAGTACAGAGCAATACTTTTGTCCATCCCCGTGAGGCACTATATGGAGCATAACAGGGTGCCAAAAAAATGATCTTAAAACCGATCCAGGTGCTGCATGGTGGATATGAGCCAGATGATTCATATAGGTGATTTATAGACTAAATGTTCAGCACTAAAGCCTCATGGTCACATCCCTTTAGACCCCCCCCCCCCCCCCCCCCGGGAGATTTGACAGGAAGTTCCTTAACTATGAAAAGGAGAAAGAAAAACTATTTTACTTCATAAATCGAATTGTGCTAATGGAAAAATGTCATATTCATCTATGTAAATTCACTAATAAAACTATGTTATCACTAATAAGCATATGTTATCATTGTCTGTTTCTATACTTTTTGTCTGTACACTGTTTTTTCTGAAATAAAATAATATATATTTAAAATATATATATAAATCAATAAAGTCAAATAATAAAAAAATATTTACCAAAACATTATTAAAATTTAAGATTTAGCTTAAAGGCAGTCCCCACCCCCACCTCCACCCCGGGTCCTGAATCCCTTGACATGCTTCTCAAACCAGAGCAGATGTTTTTCAGAGCAAAAAACTGTGTAGTAGTTCCAGATTACAAAGTACATTAGAGAGTTCTGTTTCTCTGGAAACCTTCAGTGAGGTCACACATGTTCGTATTATTCCTTGAAATGTGCAGTAAACTCCCACGTCGCCCTCTCTCTTTCTCTCTCTGTAGGGGGACTCTGGGGTTATGGGCCTGTCTGGTTGTAGAGGAGACGAGGGGGCAGAGGTAAGTCTATAGGAGTGATGCAAGGTCACGTAGCCAGAGTCACCACACGAACCCACACACGCACCACACTCATCCACACACACACACCACACTCACCACACAAACCCACACACGCACCACACTCACCCACACACACACACACCACACTCACCACACAAACCCACACACACACTACACTCACCACACTCACCACACAAACCCACACACGCACCACACTCACCCACACACACACCACACGAACCCACACGAACCCACACACGCACCACACAAACCCACACACACCACACTCACCACACTCACCCACACACACACTACACGCACCACACACATCCACACACACACACTACACACACACTACACGCACCACACACACTACACACACACTACACCCACACACACACCCACACACACACCACACTCACCACACGAACCCACACACGCACCACACGAACCCACACACGCACCACACTCACCCACACACACACACACCACACTCACCACACAAACCCACATACACACCACACTCACCACACTCACCCACACACGCACCACACTCACCCACACACACACACACCACACTCACCACACGAACCCACCCACACACGCACCACACTCACCCACACATACACCACACTCACCACACGAACCCACACACGCACCACACTCACCCACACACGCACCACACTCACCCACACACGCACCACACTCACCCACACACACCACACGCACCACACTCACCCACACACACACCACACGCACCACACTTACCCACACACGCACCACACTCACCACACTCACCCACACTCACCCACACACGCACCACACTCACCCACACACGCACCACACTCACCCACACACGCACCACACTCACCCACACACACACCACACTCACCACACTCACCCACACACACCACACGCACCACACTCACCCACACACACACCACACTCACCATCTCACCCACACACTCACCACACGAACCCACACACACACTACACTCACCACACGAACCCACACACACACCACACGCACCACACACACCCACACACACCACAGCTTACTGTATTCATGACCTCCTAGACTAGTTGCAGTGAAACTCTGGGAGTGTTACACCAAGCGTTCATCATTTCCCAGAATTTTCCCCCCACGAACCAAGAACCACTTGGCAGCCAATAGCGCTCTAGGAGCCAGAGCTAGTCAGTAAAATCAAATCAAATCAAATTTTATTTGTCACATACACATGGTTAGCAGATGTTAATGCGAGTGTAGCGAAATGCTTGTGCTTCTAGTTCCGACAATGCAGTAATAACAAGTAATCTAACTAACAATTCCAAAACTACTGTCTTGTACACAGTGTAAGGGGATAAAGAATATGTACATAAGGATATATGAATGAGTGATGGTACAGAGCAGCATAGGCAAGATACAGTAGATGGTATCGAGTACAGTATGTACAAATGAGATGAGTATGTAAACAAAGTGGCATAGTTTAAAGTGGCTAGTGATACATGTATTACATAAGGATACAGTCGATGATATAGAGTACAGTATATACGTATGCATATGAGATGAATAATGTAGGGTAAGTAACATTATATAAGGTAGCATTGTTTAAAGTGGCTAGTGATATATTTACATCATTTCCCATCAATTCCCATTATTAAAGTGGCTGGAGTTGAGTCAGTGTCAGTGTGTTGGCAGCAGCCACTCAGTGTTAGTGGTGGCTGTTTAACAGTCTGATGGCCTTGAGATAGAAGCTGTTTTTCAGTCTCTCGGTCCCAGCTTTGATGCACCTGTACTGACCTCGCCTTCTGGATGATAGCGGGGTGAACAGGCAGTGGCTCGGGTGGTTGATGTCCTTGATGATCTTTATGGCCTTCCTGTGACATCGGGTGGTGTAGGTGTCCTGGAGGGCAGGTAGTTTGCCCCCGGTGATGCGTTGTGCAGACCTCACTACCCTCTGGAGAGCCTTACGGTTGAGGGCGGTGCAGTTGCCATACCAGGCGGTGATACAGCCCGCCAGGATGCTCTCGATTGTGCATCTGTAGAAGTTTGTGAGTGCTTTTGGTGACAAGCCGAATTTCTTCAGCCTCCTGAGGTTGAAGAGGCGCTGCTGCGCCTTCTTCACGATGCTGTCTGTGTGAGTGGACCAATTCAGTTTGTCTGTGATGTGTATGCCGAGGAACTTAAAACTTGCTACCCTCTCCACTACTGCTCCATCGATGTGGATAGGGGGGTGTTCCCTCTGCTGTTTCCTGAAGTCCACAATCATCTCCTTAGTTTTGTTGACGTTGAGTGTGAGGTTATTTTCCTGACACCACACTCCGAGGGCCCTCACCTCCTCCCTGTAGGCCGTCTCGTCGTTGTTGGTAATCAAGCCTACCACTGTTGTGTCGTCCGCAAACTTGAGACTGACATGTACTGCAAACAGGGAGTTACAATACTACACATTATTCCCATAACTCTGTCCTCAGCAGACTTCATAGTCATTCCCTTTTTTGCTGTTAAAGCAGGTGTGCTTCATTCTGCGGTTGAAAGCAATTCAGTTCAAACAAAATCAGAAGATGAGACAGGGTTATTTTGAGTGTGTTTTTTCTGCCATGGTTGGGGTAATTAGCCAGGCGGATAAGAACAATCCTTTTGTTTGTTTATATCTGATTGGGGTATGAGTGGGAGTTTATTTGTTTGGGAGTCTTTACCAGTCACCCACTTGGATAGAATAATACTAGATAAATAGTAGATTCATGCTGTTAGTTATATCTAAAGTATTCATATTTAAGTTCAGACTGGTTGATGTTGGTAATGACTGTTTCCTCTGATCTGAAGTATTCATGTTTAAGTTTCCTCTGATCTGAAGTATTCATATTTAAGTTCAGACTGGTTGATGTTGGTAATGACTGTTTCCTCTGATCTGAAGTATTCATAATTAAGTTCAGACTGGTTGATGTTGGTAATGACTGTTTCCTCTGATCTGAAGTATTCATGTTTAAGTTTCCTCTGATCTGAAGTATTCATATTTAAGTTCAGACTGGTTGATGTTGGTAATGACTGTTTCCTCTGATCTGAAGTATTCATGTTTAAGTTTCCTCTGATCTGAAGTATTCATATTTAAGTTCAGACTGGTTGATGTTGGTAATGACTGTTTCCTCTGATCTGAAGTATTCATGTTTAAGTTCAGACTGGTTGATGTTGGTAATGACTGTTTCCTCTGATCTGAAGTATTCATATTTAAGTTCAGACTGGTTGATGTTGGTAATGACTGTTTCCTCTGATCTGAAGTATTCATATTTAAGTTCAGACTGGTTGATGTTGGTAATGACTGTTTCCTCTGATCTGAAGTATTCATATTTAGGTTTCCTCTGATCTAAAGTATTCATATTTAAGTTCAGACTGGTTGATGTTGGTAATGACTGTTTCCTCTGATCTAAAGTATTCATGTTTAAGTTCAGACTGGTTGATGTTGGTAATGACTGTTTCCTCTGATCTGAAGTATTCATATTTAAGTTCAGACTGGTTGATGTTGGTAATGACTGTTTCCTCTGATCTGAAGTATTCATATTTAAGTTCAGACTGGTTGATGTTGGTAATGACTGTTTCCTCTGATCTGAAGTATTCATGTTTAAGTTTCCTCTGATCTGAAGTATTCATGTTTAAGTTTCCTCTGATCTGAAGTATTCATATTTAAGTTCAGACTGGTTGATGTTGGTAATTACTGTTTCCTCCTATCTGAAGTATTCATATTTAAGTTCAGACTGGTTGATGTTGGTAATGACTGTTTCCTCTGATCTGAAGTATTCATATTTAAGTTCAGACTGGTTGATGTTGGTAATGACTGTTTCCTCTGATCTGAAGTATTCATATTTAAGTTCAGACTGGTTGATGTTGGTAATGACTGTTTCCTCTGATCTGAAGTATTCATATTTAAGTTCAGACTGGTTGATGTTGGTAATGACTGTTTCCTCTGATCTGAAGTATTCATATTTAAGTTCAGACTGGTTGATGTTGGTAATGACTGTTTCCTCTGATCTGAAGTATTCATATTTAAGTTCAGACTGGTTGATGTTGGTAATGACTGTTTCCTCTGATAGGGGGAGCCAGGTCCTCTGGGGCAGAAAGGAGATGAAGGATCTTATGGATTACCTGGACAAAAGGTAACTCTGTCATACCCAGCACCTTAATTGTCTGTTCTGCGTTAATTAATGTGTGAGTGACTTAAGTTTCTATTTGACCTTCCTGTCCACAGGGAGAGATGGGAACACCTGGGGAGCCAGGGGTTCCTGGAGTGTCTGGAGCCAACGGAGCCAAGGTAATCAATCAATGTATTGATTTATCAACTAATCAAATCAATCAATTAATCAATCAATAATTTCAATCATCAATTTCAATCATTCAATCATCCATCCATCTATCACACAGGATAGCTTTTCTGTGTGGCTGTATTGTTTCATCTGTGTCTGTAGGGGGAGCCTGGACCAATCGGAGGACCTGGAAATAAGGGTGACCAAGGAGACGAAGTAAAGTTGTGCCAGTTGTGATAAACGGCCAAATGTATCGGTGTATTTTTTTATAGTTGAATGGAAAAATGATGCCATAACCAATAACATTTGGACAATGACCTCAGGCACCTGTCCACCTTTCTGTGTTTTACAGGGGGACTTTGGACCGTCTGGAGCGCCAGGCACAGAGGTTTGGAACTCAGCTAGTTCTAGAATCAATACAACATCCGGACCAGGACGAACACTGTCCACATAATCTGACACAGGAAGACACATATCTTACTAGATATCTGAACATCAGGGTACCCCAACTGATGGTGCATGGGCCGAATTTGGCCCGGGGGTGGTTTTATTTGACCCCCCAAGTTTTCTAAAAAATAAGTGACATCTGATTATGTTTTATTGTTGGACAACAGGAAATCAGCTCCAAGGGAATTTAAGAAATCTGTTCCCAAGTATTCACACGCATGATAGAGAGAAACGTGATTGAATACAAATGTAAGCAGGGCTTCTTGAGGTCAATTTGCTTTCTATTTGTAACTATGCTCCGGTCCACCCGACAATCTGCTCAAGAAATCTAGTTGATGATCCCTGCTCTACATTGACTAAATGGCTGAATTAAATAGTTGTATCACTGTAAAAGAAAACAAAAACGTTGGTTTAGCTTTTGTAAACACTTTGATGTTTACATTATGGTAAAATGGCCTTGTTGACCGATGGGAAGTTGCTGTTTAGCTGAACAATGCTGTTCACATCCAAGCTGGTGACCTCTCTCTCTCTGTAACGACGTGTGCTGAGAGTCAGGAAGCAAGTTCAGGGAGTGAGTGTTTTAATAAATAAATACAACTAAATACAAAACAAGAAACACAAACAGCACACAGACATGAAATAGAAACAATGATGCCCGGGGAAGGAACCAAAGGGAGTGACATATATAGGGCAGGTAATAAAGGAAGGGATGGAGTCCAGGTGAGTCTGACGATGCGCAGGTGCGCGTAATGGTGACAGGTGTGCGCCTTAACGAGCAGCCTGGTGACCTAGAGGCAGGAGAGGGAGCACACATGACACTCTCTCTCCCTCTCTCTTCCTATTTGTCTCTCTTAAGGGTGTAGGGGGAGAGAGGGGACTAAGAGGTGCTCCAGGAATAAGAGGTGGTCAAGGGGAGACGGGTGACACAGGCTCTGCTGGAGCACAGGGTCATGAAGGTCAGGCTGGAGACGTGGGTTCACAGGTGAGTGTCCCTCGGTCCTCTATTACTCTGTGTGATCACTTGTTCTTTCTTATATGGTTCCACCAACACCTTCTTGGGGAACAGGCTAGCTCTCTCATGGGCTATTGCTAAATATAGGTTGATGTTTTACCTCCAGTCATTGTCGCACCCCCTCTCTCCATTTCTTCCCCCTGAAAGGGTCTGAGTGGAGTGTCTGGGCTCAAAGGGTACAGAGGAGAGCCGGGACCTTACGGGCCTGCGGTACGATGGCCAGTCATTTAATGATTTCGATGATGACACAGCTGTACCACGTGGTAACACATGCAAACTACAATGCATGTTTTGACCAGGGTCTCTCCCCCCAGGGTGTTAAGGGCCCCAGGGGGCCTCCAGGAGCACCAGGAGATGCAGGGCCCATTGGGAAAAGGGTGAGTGTATTGAAGAGCTTATCTGATTTATCATGAGGCTAATATTCTAAATACACAATATTATCTTGATTCTCTCTTCAGGGTGATGCTGGAACACAGGGAGAAGGCCAACCTGGATATCCAGGGTTCCAGGTCTGTATTTCTTCAGCAGTGAATTTCTGAGCAATAAGTAGGCATTCATGTTTTGATTCTTAGTTACAAGTATGATTTATCAACGTTGTCTGGACAAATGTCCATGGACCTCATTTGCCTATTTCAGATTTTTCTTTCATCTTCTTACAGGGATACCCTGGTCTGAGAGGACCTGCAGGTTTAAAGGTCTGTCTGTCTGTCTGTCTGTCTGTCTGGATACCCTGGTCTGAGAGGACCTGCAGGTTTAAAGGTCTGTCTGTCTGGATACCCTGGTCTGAGAGGACCTGCAGGTTTAAAGGTCTGTCTGTCTGTCTGTCTGGATACCCTGGTCTGAGAGGACCTGCAGGTTTAAACGTCTGTCTGTCTGTCTGTCTCTCTCTATCTATGTACCCAGGTCTGAGAGGACCTGCAGGTTTAAAGGTCTGTCTGTCTGTCTTTCTGTCTGTCTGTATACCCTGGTCTGAGAGGACCTGCAGGTTTAAAGGTCTGTCTGTCTATCTGTCTGTCTGTCTGTCTGTCTGGATACCCTGGTCTGAGAGGACCTGCAGGTTTAAAGGTCTGTCTGTCTGTCTGGATACCCTGGTCTGAGAGGACCTGCAGTTTTAAAGGTCTGTCTGTCTGTCTGTCTGGATACCCTGGTCTGAGAGGACCTGCAGGTTTAAAGGTCTGTCTGTCTGTCTATCTATCTATATACCCAGGTCTGAGAGGACCTGCAGGTTTAAAGGTCTGTCTGTCTGTCTGTCTGTCTGGATACCCTGGTCTGAGAGGACCTGCAGGTTTAAAGGTCTGTGTCTGTCTGTCTGTCTCTATATCTCTCTCTATCTATATACCCTGGTCTGAGACGACCTGCAGGTTTAAAGGTCTGTCTGTCTGTCTGTCTGCCTGGATACCCTGGTCTGAGAGGACCTGCAGGTTTAAAGGTCTGTCTGTCTGTCTCTATATCTCTCTCTATCTATATACCTAGGTCTGAGAGGACCTGCAGGTTTAAAGGTCTGTCTGTCTGTCTGTCTGGATACCCTGGTCTGAGAGGACCTGCAGGTTTAAAGGTCTGTCTGTCTCTATCTACATACCCTGGTCTGAGAGGACCTGCATGTTTAATGGTCTGTCTGTCTGTCTGTCTGTCTGGATACCCTGATCTGAGAGGACCTGCAGGTTTAAAGGTCTGTCTGTCTGTCTGGATACCCTGGTCTGAGAGGACCTGCAGGTTTAAAGGTCTGTCTGTCTGTCTGGATACCCTGGTCTGAGAGGACCTGCAGGTTTAAAGGTCTGTCTGTCTGTCTATCTGGATACCCTGGTGTGAGAGGACCTGCAGGTTTAAAGGTCTGTCTGTCTGTCTATCTACCCAGGTCTGAGAGGACCTGCAGGTTTAAATGTCTGTCTGTCTGGATACCCTGGTCTGAGAGGACCTGCAGTGTAACGGTTTTCTTGAGGTGAAGGAGAGGCGGACCAAAACGCAGTGTGGTGGTTATTCATGGTTCTTTAATATAGACACTATACATGAATAAACTAACAAAACAAGAAATGTGAAAAAACCTAAAACAGCCCTATCTGGTGCAAACACAGAGACAGGAACAATCACCCACAAAAACCCAACACCAAACAGGCTACCTAAATATGGTTCCCAATCAGAGACAATGACTAACACCTGCCTCTGATTGAGAACCATATCAGGCCAAACATAGAAATAGACAAACTAGACATGTAACATACAATGCCCACTCAGATCACACCCTGACCAACCAAAACATAGAAACATACAAAGCAAACTATGGTCAGGGTGTGACAGTACCCCCCCCCCCCCCCCCCCCCCCCAAAACCTGAACCTATTGGAGAGGGTCTGGGTGGGCATCTATCCGCGGTGGCGGCTCTGGTGCTGGACGTGGCCCCCACTTCACCATAGTCTTGGTCCACCACCTTGTCTGCTTCCGTGGCCTCCTAACCACGGTGACCCTATTAAATGACCCCACTGGACTGAGGGGCAGCTCGGGACAGAGGGGCAGCTGCTTGGGACAGAGGGGCAGCTGCTCGGGACAGAGGGGCAGCTGCTCGGGACAGAGGGGCTCTGGCGCCTCTGGGCTGAGGGGCTCTGGCGCCTCTGGGCTGAGGGGCTCTGGCGCCTCTGGGCTGAGGGGCTCTGGCGCCTGTGGGCTGACTGACGGCACTGGCGGCTCCTTGCAGACTGGCGGCACTGGCGGCTCCTTGCAGACTGGCGGCACTGGCGGTTCCTTGCAGACTGGCGGCACTGGCGGCTCCTTGCAGACTGGCGGCACTGGCGGCTCCTTGCAGACTGGCGGCACTGGCGGCTGCTTGCAGACTGGCGGCACTGGCGGCGCTGGGCAGACGGGTGGCTCAGATGGCGCTGGGCAGACGGGTGGCTCAGATGGCGCTGGGCAGACGGGTGGCTCAGATGGCGCTGGGCAGACGGGTGGCTCAGATGGCACTGGGCAGACGGGTGGCTCAGATGGCACTGGGCAGACGGGTGGCTCAGATGGCACTGGGCAGACGGGAAGCTCCGGTAACGCTGGAGAGGAAGGCTCTTGCAGCGCTGGACTGAGGAGCTCTTGCGCCTCTGGAATGAGGGGCTCTAGCGCCTCTGGAATGAGGGGCGGGAGCTCTGGCAGCGCCGAACAGGCGGGAGACTCCGGCTGCGCTGGAGAGGCGGGAGACTGCGGCAGCGCTGGAGAGGCGAGGCGCACTGTAGGCCTGATACGTGGTGCTGGCACTGGTGGTACAGGGCCGAGGACACGCACAGGAAGCCTGGTGCGGGGAGCTGCCACCGGAGAGCTGGTGTGTGGAGGTGGCACTGGATGGACCGGACCGTGAAGGCGTACTGGAGATCTTGAGAGCAGGGCTGGCACCAACCGCCCTGGCTGGATCTTCACCCTAGCCCGGCAGATGTGGGAAGCTGGGATGTAGCGCACCGGGCTAAGCACGTGTACTGGGGACACCGTGCGAACCACCGCATAACACGGGCGTGGTACTGGTCAGGCACCGCCACGGTTAGCACTGCTAGGAGCACTGTAGTGCTGAGATGGCACAGGACGTGCAAGGCTAGGGAGATGCACAGGAGGCCTGGTGCGTGAGGCTGGCACAGTCTTCACCAGACAACTAGCACGCACCTCAGGATGAGTATGGAGAGCTGACCCAGGTGCCATTAAATCCCTGACACGCTCCGTCGGGCGAATGTCGTGCCTCATGCACCAAACCAGCAACTCCCTCATATCTCTCTCCTCCAATTTCCCCATTAACTCCTTCACAGTCTCTGCTTCGCTCACCTCCAACACCAGCTCTGGTTCTGAGCTCCTCCTTGGCTCCTCAGGATAAACAGGGAGAGTTGGCTCAGGTCTGACTCCTGACTCTGCCACACTCTCCCTTTGCCCCCCCCCCCCAAGACATTTTTGGGGCTGACTCTCGGGCTTCCATCCGCGCCGCCGTGCTTGTCTCTCCAACTCCATTCTCCTATACCCCTCTTCGCACTGCTCCAGCGAATCCCAGGCGGGCTCCGGCACTCTCCCTGGGTCGACCGCCCACCTGTCTATTTCCTCCCAAGTCGTATACTCTAGACTTCGTAGCTCCTGCTGCCGCTGCCTGTCACCACGCCGCTTGGTCCTGTTGTGGTGGGTGATTCTGTAACGGTTTTCTTGAGGTGAAGGAGAGGCGGACCAAAACGCAGTGTGGTGGTTATTCATGGTTCTTTAATATAGACACTATACATGAATAAACTAACAAAACAAGAAATGTGAAAAAACCTAAAACAGCCCTATCTGGTGCAAACACAGAGACAGGAACAATCACCCACAAAAACCCAACACCAAACAGGCTACCTAAATATGGTTCCCAATCAGAGACAATGACTAACACCTGCCTCTGATTGAGAACCATATCAGGCCAAACATAGAAATAGACAAACTAGACATGTAACATACAATGCCCACTCAGATCACACCCTGACCAACCAAAACATAGAAACATACAAAGCAAACTATGGTCAGGGTGTGACATGCAGGTTTAAAGGTGTCTGTCTGTCTGTCTGTCTGTCTGTCTGTCTGTCTGTCTGTCTGTCTGTCTGTCTGTCTGTCTGTCTGTCTGTCTGTCTGTCTGTCTGTCTGTCTGTCTGTCTGTCTGTCTGTCTGTCTGTCTGTCTGTCTGTCTGTCTGTCTGTCTGTATGTATGTATGTATGTATACCCTGGTCTGTGAGGACCTGCAGGTTTAATGTTCTGTCTGGATACCCTGGTCTGAGAGGACCTTTCGGCAAATCTGACCACGACTCAATTTTGTTGCTCCCAGCCTATAAACTAAAAAAGGAAACGCCCATGCTCAGGTCTGTTCAACGCTGGTCCGACGAAATCTGATTCCATGCTTCAAGATTGCTTTTATTATGTGGATTGGGATATGTTCCGGATAGCCTCAGACAACAACATTGATGTATACGCTGATTCGTTGAGCGAGTTTATTAGCAAGTGCATCGGTGATGATGTACCCACGGTGACTATTAAAACCTTCCCCAACCAGAAACCGTGGATTGATGGCAGCATTCACGCAAAACTGAAAGCGCAAACCACTGCTTTTAATCATGGCAAGGCGACCGGAAACATGACCAAATACAAACAGTGTAGCTATTCCCTCCGCAAGGCAATCAAACAAGCTAAGCGCCAGTATAGAGACAAAGTGGAGTCGCAATTCAATGGCTTAGACATGAGACATATGTGGCAGGGTCTACAGTCAATCATGGATGACAAAAAGAAAACCAGCCCCGGACACCGACGTCTTGCTCCCAGACAAACTAAACAACTTCTTTGCTCGCTTTGAGGAAAATACAGTGCCACTGACAAGGCCCGCTACCAATACCTGATTGCTCTCCTTCACCGCAGCCAATGTGAGTAAAGCATTTAAACGTGTTAACCCCTGCAAGGCTGCTGGCCCAGATGGCATCCCTAGCCGTGTCCTCAGAGCATGCGCAGACCAGCTGGCAGGTGTGTTTACGGACATATTCAATCAATCCTTATCCCAGTCTGCTGTTCCCATATGCTTCAAGAGGGCCACCATTATTCCTGTTCCCAAGAAAGTGAAGGTAACTGAGCTAAATTACTATCGCCCCGTAGCACTCACTTCCGTCATCATGAAGTGCTTTGAGAGACTAGTCAAGAATCATATCACCTCCACCCTACCTGACACCCTAGACCCAGTCCAATTTGCTTACCACCCCAAATAGATCCACAGACGACGCAATCACACTGCACACTGCCCTAACCCATCTGGACAAGAGGAATACCTATGTAAGAATGCTGTTCACCCAGGGTCTCGACCCCGCCCTGTGCAACTGGGTCCTGGACTTTCTGACGGGCCTCCCCCAGGGGTTAGGGTAGGAAACAACATCTCCACCCCGCTGATCCTCAACACTTGGTAACCACAACGGTGCGTTCTCAGCCCTCTCCTGTACTCCCTGTTCACCCATGACTGCGTGGCCATACACACCTCTGACTCAATCATCAAGTTTGCAGACGACAGTGGTAGGCTTGATTATCAACAACGATGAGACGGCCTACAGGGAGGAGGTGAGGGCCCTCGGATTGTGGTGTCAGGAAAATAACCTCACACTCAACGTCCACAAAACAAAGGAGATGATTGTGGACTTTAGGAAACAGCAGAGGGAGCACCCCCCTATCCACATCGACGGGACAGTAGTGGAGAAGGTGGAAAGTTTTAAGTTCCTTGGCGTACACATCACAGACAAACTGAATTTGTCCACCCACACAGACAGCGTGGTGAAGAAGGCGCAACAGCGTGGCTGCTGCCAACATACTGACTCAAATCTATAGCCACTTTAATAATTAAAAATTGGATGTAATAAATGTATCACTAGTCACTTTAAACAATGCCACTTTATATAATGTTTACATACCCTATATTACTCATCTCAAATGTATATACTGTACTCTATTCCATCTACTGCATCTTGCCTATGCCGTTTGGCCATCGCCCATCCATATTTATATGACATTCTTATTCATTCCCTTACACTTGTGTGTATAAGGTAGTTATTGTGAAATTGTTGGATTACTTGTTAGATATTACCGCACGGTCGGAACTAGAAGCACAAGCCACTAACCGTCTCTGTCTATCTGTCTCTCTGTCTCTATCTCTCTCTATCTCTCTCTCTCTCTCTCTCTCTCTCTCTCTCTCTCTCTCTCTCTCTCTCATAGGGCATCAGGGGATTCACAGGGCTGAAGGGTGATGTCGGCCTGCCAGGTGATCGCGGTGATGATGTAAGTTGACCTTAGATTAAAGAGTTCAGCACTGTCCACTGCCACCTCTGCCATCTCCGTATGGTATAAGTTGCCTAGCCTAGCATAGCTAATACCTGTTTGCTCATTCATACTCCTTCCTTATTGATTCCACAGAACGACCAGCCAGGTCGGGGAGGACCCCAGGGGCCAAAAGGATACCCTGGTCTCACAGGAGAGAATGTAAGTTCCACAACAACATTGAGTTCACAGTAAATATTACAGAACCACAGCTCTGAATACATAGTTAACATATTTTTCGACTTTTATCATGACCTATGCTGTATGAATATGTTAAGTAGTACCTACTAAGTACCAACGAAAATCTGCTATCTGACTCATGGCTTCATGTCCTTCCCTACAGGGATCACCAGGCCCAGTGGGCAATCCTGGGGCAGACGTGAGTAACTCTTAAATAATGGAGCAATTGTGGGTGATGGGAAGGAGCCAAAGTCCAACACACTTTTCATCACTATGTGTGTAATGGGGGAGTGCAGGAATAAGAGTTGAGACTTGGATTGGGTTGGGACTTGGAGCTCGTAGGGATGGGCGAGTGTAGGGTGGGCTGGTTTGATGAGGTTGGTCAGAGGTAAAAAAGTGACCTCTGTTCCTCAGTCACAGTGTATTAAACTTTGTCATCGTGATTTGTGTCAAACAGGTCAGCAGTCAACACTGGTTACACAGAATGACAACTGTGTATATTTCACTCCCGTACATAACAGTCACAGACACACACACACATGTATGCACGCACACACACACATGTACGTACGTACGTATGCACACACACACACACACACACACACACGTACGTACGTATGCACGCACACACACACACACATGCACGCATGCACGCACACACGCACACACACGCACACGCATGTACGTACGCACGCAGGCACACACACACATGTACGCACGCACGCACGCACGCACACACACACACACACACACACACACACACACACACACATATATATATATGGACAGTCACAAGATTCTCCTAAATCTCCCTGTAATGCATTTATCTTCCTGTCTCAGGAATGTGAGATCCTGGAGGTCATTCAGAAACTCTGCTGTAAGTATATCGAGTGCTCAAAATTCAGTCATACTGGTTATTTTCCAGATGAACATTGTGCTGTGCCGAATATGTTCCTTTAGTGAAACATAAGTTTACTCAACATAGATTTAGAAGACGTATCAGTGAGCCTGAACACAGTCCCAACCTCTACTGTTAGAAATGTACCCTGCACTAGTCATCTAAACATGTCTCCTTTAAAGATGACTAATACACAGTTTATCTTCCTAGCTAAACAGTTCATTTGAAGCATAATTTATCCTGGGTTGAGTTTGGGACAAACTTTGTGAAAGAGATGCAAACGGACACACACGCAATCACTTAAACACACACACGCAGGCAGGAAGGCACACACACACTCTCGAACACACTCACCTACAAACACACAGGCAATCACTTAAACACACACACGCAATCACTTAAACACACACACGCAGGCAGGAAGGCACACACACACTCTCGAACACACTCACCTACAAACACACAGGCAATCACTTAAACACACACACGCAGGAAGGCACACACACACACTCGAACACACTCACTTACACACACACACGCAATCACTTAAACACACACACGCAGGCACGCACACACACTCGAACACACTCACTTACAAACACATATGCAATCACTTAAACACACACGCGCAGGCAGGCAGGCACGCACACTCGAACACACTCACTTACACACACATATGCAGGCACACACACAGATTCAGGGACACACGAATTGTGGCGGCAGCTGTGGATGTAATGTTATAAGAACTCTGTAGTTCAGTGTTGGTTGTGTATGTTTGGAATGTGTGTTTAAAAAAAAAATACAATTGCTAACAAGCGTTTACTTATACTTAAGATGATTAACTCTTAAGACAGCAACACCCCTACATCACACAATTAGCCAAATAGTACATTTTCTGCTCAAACCAAAATACAAATACAAACATTAAATACCAACTCTACATTTCAAAATGCAAAAAAGCCTTTCTCTACTGTACATACACTAACTCTATCAAAGCATGGCAAACCCGACTCAATACAGTATCTAATCATTCTGTCAACACACATGTTTTCTATCCAAGAGGAACGTATAGTCAATCAGAACACAATGACTTTCAAAATACTAACAGTTAATGGCATTACAAAAACTGTATTACTTTTCATGTTTCAGTTCTACCTGCAGACATTAGACAATATGATATCCATTGTTTTTATCATTCAGTTTCCTCTTATTGTAAACCACTCTACATTTTTTGGTTGAGTGTCGAATGATGAATGATTTATCTTTACTTCATAGAATGTAAAGTAGAAAAAAATAGTAAGTGACAGAATTGCTGCAGTAAAAGCTTTATTAGCAACATGAAATTACTACCAGTGATCAACAACACATCCAACATACATGGCCTTTGGTTCAACAACACATCCAACACACATGGCCTTTGGTTCAACAACACATCCAACATACATGACCTTTGGTTCAACAACACATCCAACATACATGGCCTTTGGTTCAACAACACATCCAACACACATGGCCTTTGGTTCAACAACACATCCAACATACATGACCTTTGGTTCAACAACACATCCAACATACATGGCCTTTGGTTCAACAACACATCCAACATACATGACCTTTGGTTCAACAACACATCCAACATACATGGCCTTTGGTTCAACAACACATCCAACATACATGGCCTTTGGTTCAACAACACATCCAACATACATGGCCTTTGGTTCAACAACACATCCAACATACATGGCCTTTGGTTCAACAACACATCCAACATACATGGCCTTTGGTTCAACAACACATCCAACATACATGGCCTTTGGTTCAACAACACATCCAACATACATGGCCTTTGGTTCAACAACACATCCAACACACATGGCCTTTGGTTCAACAACACCTCCAACATACATGGCCTTTGGTTCAACAACACCTCCAACATACATGGCCTTTGGTTCAACAACACCTCCAACATGCATGACCTTTGGTTCAACAACACATCCAACATACATGGCCTTTGGTTCAACAACACCTCCAACATACATGGCCTTTGGTTCAACAACACCTCCAACATACATGACCTTTGGTTCAACAACACATCCAACATACATGGCCTTTGGTTCAACAACACCTCCAACATGCATGGCCTTTGGTTCAACAACACCTCCAACATACATGGCCTTTGGTTCAACAACACCTCCAACATACATGGCCTTTGGTTCAACAACACCTCCAACATACATGGCCTTTGGTTCAACAACACCTCCAACATACATGACCTTTGGTTCAACAACACATCCAACATACATGGCCTTTGGTTCAACAACACATCCAACATACATGGCCTTTGGTTCAACAACACATCCAACATACATGGCCTTTGGTTCAACAACACATCCAACATACATGGCCTTTGGTTCAACAACACATCCAACATACATGGCCTTTGGTTCAACAACACTGTCACACCCTGGTCAAAGTATTTTGTGTTTATCTTTATTTATTTGGTCAGGCCAGGGTGTGGCATGGGTTTTTGTATGTGGTGTGTATGTATGGGGATTGTAGCTAGTGGGGTGTTCTAGCTAAGTCTATGGCTGTCTGAAGTGGTTCTCAATCAGAGGCAGGTGTTTATCGTTGTCTCTGATTGGGAACCATATTTAGGCAGCCATATTCTTTGAGTTTGTCGTGGGTGATTGTCCTTAGTGTCCTTAGTGTCCTGATGTCATTTTTCTGTGTTAGGTTACACAAGTATAGGCTGTTTCGGTTTTCGTTAAGTTTATTGTTTTGATAGTGTTTGTGTTTAGTGTGTTTCTTCATTAAACATGGATTGCAATAGACACGCCGCATTTTGGTCCGACTCTCCTTCTCATCAAGAATACCGTTACAGAATCACCCACCACAAAGGGACCAAGCAGCGTGTCAACAGGCAAGAACAGCCCAAAGTGGAGTACAGTATGGACTATACTTCTTGGGAGGAGATAGACAGGTGGGCGGTCGACCCAGGGAGAGTGCCGGAGCCCGCCTGGGATTCGATGGAGCAGTGCGCGGAAGGATATAGGAGAATGGAGTTTGCGAAGCAAGCAAGGCGGCGCGGACGGAGGCCCCATAGTCAGCCCCAAAAATTTCTTGGGGGGGGGCTCAGGGAGAGTGTGGCAGAGTCAGGAGCCAGACCTGAGCCAACTCTCCCTGTTTATCGTGAGGAGCCAAGGAGGAGACCAGAACCAGAGCCGGTGTTGGAGGTGAGCGAAACAGAGACTGTGAAGGAGTTAATGGGGAAATTGGAGGAGAGAGAAATGAGGGAGTTGCTGTGTTGGTGTTTTAAACATGGAATTCGCCCGACGGAGCGTGTCGGGGATTTGATGGCACCTGGGTCAGCGCTCCATACTCGTCCTGAGGTGCGTGTTAGTCGGCTGGTGAAGATGGTGCCAGTCTCACGTACCAGGCCTCCTGTGCACCTCCCTAGCCTTGCACGTCCTGTGCCAGCACCGCTCTCAAGATCTCCAGTACGCCTTCACGGTCTAACCCATCCTGTGCCACCTCCACACCCCAGCCCTCCGGTAGCAGCTCCCCGCACCAGGCTTCCTGTGCGTGTCCTCGGCCCAGTACCACCAGTGCCAGCACCACGCATCAGGCCTACAGTGCGTCTCGCCTGTCCAGCGCTGTCGGAGCCCTCCTCCTCTCCAGCGCTGTCGGAGTCTCCCGCCTGTTTAGCGCTGTTAGAGCCTTCCTTCTCTCCAGCGCTGTCGGAGTCTCCCGCCTGTTTAGCGCTGTTAGAGCCTTCCTTCTCTACAGCGCTGCCGGAGTCTCCCGCCTGTTCAGAACTGCCAGTTAGCATAGAGCTGCCAGTGAGCATAGAGCTGCCAGTGAGCATAGAGCTGCCAGTGAGCATAGAGCTGCCAGTGAGCATAGAGCTGCCAGTTAGCATAGAGCTGCCAGTTAGCATAGAGCTGCCAGTTAGCATAGAGCTGCCAGTCTGCAAGGAGCTGCCAGTCTGCAAGGAGCTGCCAGTCTGCAAGGAGCTGCCAGTCTGCAAGGAGCTGCCAGTCTGCAAGGAGCTGCCAGAGCTGCCTGTCTGCAAGGAGCCGCCAGAGCTGCCTGTCTGCAAGGAGCCGCCAGAGCTGCCAGTCTGCAAGGAGCCGCCAGAGTTGCCAGTCTGCAAGGAGCCGCCAGAGTTGCCAGTCTGCAAGGAGCCGCCAGGGCCGCCAGTCAGCATGGAGCAGCCAGGGCCGCCAGTCAGCATGGAGCAGCCAGGGCCGCCAGTCAGCATGGAGCAGCCAGGGCCGCCAGTCAGCATGGAGCAGCCAGGGCCGCCAGTCAGCATGGAGCAGCCAGTCAGCATGGAGCAGCCAGTCAGCATGGAGCAGCCAGAGCAGCCAGTCAGCATGGAGCAGCCAGAGCTGCCAGTCAGCATGGAGCAGCCAGTCAGCATGGAGCAGCCAGAGCTGCCAGTCAGCATGGAGCAGCCAGTCAGCATGGAGCAGCCAGAGCTGCCAGTCAGCATGGAGCAGCCAGAGCTGTCAGTCAGCATGGAGCAGCCAGTCAGCATGGAGCAGCCAGAGCTGCCAGTCGACCAGACTCTTCCAGATCTGCCAGTCGACCAGACTCTTCCAGATCTGCCAGTCGACCAGACTCTTCCAGATCTGCCAGTCGACCAGACTCTTCCAGATCTGCCAGTCGACCAGACTCTTCCAGATCTGCCAGTCGACCAGACTCTTCCAGATCTGCCAGTCGACCAGACTCTTCCAGATCTGCCAGTCGACCAGACTCTTCCAGATCTGCCAGTCGACCAGGATCTGGCAGTCAGCCAGGATCTGCCGAAACCACCAGCCAGCCAGGATCTGGTAGATTCATCAACCTGCCTGAGCGTCCTCTCACTCCTGAGCTTCCTCTCACTCCTGAGCTTCCTCTCACTCCTGAGCTTCCCCTCAGTTCCGAGCTGCCTCAGTCCCGAGCTGCCCCTCAGTCCCGATCTGCTCCTCAGTCCAGTGGGGTTCTGGGTGAGGACTACTAGGCCATGGTCGGCGGCGAGGGTGGACTATCCAGGGACGCGAGGAGAAGGGACTAAGACATTGATTGAGTGGGGTCCACGTCCCGCGCCGGAGCCGCCACCATGGACAGACGCCCACCCGGACCCTCCCTATTGTTTTGAGGTGCGTTTGGGAGTCCGCACCTTAGGGGGGGGGTTCTGTCACACCCTGGTCAAAGTATTTTGTGTTTATCTTTATTTATTTGGTCAGGCCAGGGTGTGGCATGGGTTTTTGTATGTGGTGTGTATGTATGGGGATTGTAGCTAGTGGGGTGTTCTAGCTAAGTCTATGGCTGTCTGAAGTGGTTCTCAATCAGAGGCAGGTGTTTATCGTTGTCTCTGATTGGGAACCATATTTAGGCAGCCATATTCTTTGAGTTTGTCGTGGGTGATTGTCCTTAGTGTCCTGATGTCATTTTTCTGTGTTAGGTTACACAAGTATAGGCTGTTTCGGTTTTCGTTAAGTTTATTGTTTTGATAGTGTTTGTGTTTAGTGTGTTTCTTCATTAAACATGGATTGCAATAGACACGCCGCATTTTGGTCCGACTCTCCTTCTCATCAAGAATACCGTTACAAACACATCCAACATACATGGCCTTTGGTTCCAAATGTGTTAAAATAAAACACAATTACAGTAAAAAAGACACAGAAGGTAAAACCAGTAAAATGCCCCGTCCTGTTCTAATCTATACCATCTTCAGCATTTAGACACATGTTCTCGTCCACATCACATCTTATGTCATCTCTCGCTATGCACCTTGGATAGTAACGCTTGGCCTGCCTTATCCACCCCTGGCAGTCTTCAGCTGAGAAGTCTCTGTATCTTGGATAGAAACGCTTGTCATGCCTCATCCACCCCTGGCAGTCTTCAGCTGAGAAGTCTCTGCAGCCAGCATCCATTGCATCCAGGAGGGACATTTGGTCACTTCAATTTGTAATATTTTTATTTAACCTTTATTTAACTAGGCAAGTCAGTTAAGAACAAATTATTATTTACAATGACGGCCAACCAAAAGGCAAAAGGCCTCCTGCGGGGACGGGGGCTGGGATTAAAAAAACACATCACGACGAGACAACACTACATAAAGAGTGCCCTAAGACAACAACATAGCAAGGCAGCAACAAAAATGTTATTGGGCACAGACAACAGCACAAAGGGCAAGGAGGTAGAGACAACAATACATCACGCAAAGCAGCCACAAACTGTCAGTAAGATTGTTCATGATTGAGTCTTTGAATGAAGATACTGTCCCGTTTGAGTGTTTGTTGCAGCTCGTTCCAGTCGCTAGTTGCAGCGAACTGAAAAGACGAGGGACCCAGGGATGTGTGTGCTTTGGGGACCTTTAACTTAATGTGACTGTCAGAACGGGGGTTGTATGTAGAGGATGAGGGCTGCAGTATATATCTCAGATAGGGGGGAGTGAGGCCCAAGAGGGTTTTATGAACAAGCATCAACCAGTGGGTCTTGCGACGGGTATACAGAGATGACCAGTTTACAGAGGAGTATAGAGTGCAGTGATGTGTCCTATAAGGAGCATTGGTGGCAAATCTGATGGCCGAATGGTAAAGTACATCTAGCCACTCGAGAGCACCCTTACCTGCCGATCTATAAATGATGTCTCCGTAATCTAGCATGGGTAGGATGGTCATCTGAGTCAGGGTTAGTTTGGGTGAAAGATGAGTGATTACGATAGAGGAAACCAAGTCTAGATTGAACTTTAGTCTGCAGCTTTGATATGTGCTGAGAGAAGGACAATGTACCGTCTAGCCATACTCCCAAGTACTTGTATGAGGTAACTACCTCAAGCTCTAAACCCTCAGAGGTAGTAATCACACCTGTGGGGAGACGGGCATTCTTCTTACCAAACCACATTATCTTTGTTTGGAGGTGTTCAGAACCACGTTAATGTTGGAGAAATCTTGTTGGACACTAAGAAAGCTTTGTTGTAGAGCATTTAACACCAAATCTGGGGAGGGGCCAGCTGAGTATAAGACTGTATCATCTGCATATAAATGGATGAGAGAGCTTCCTACTGCCTGAGCTATGTTGTTGATGTAAATTGAGAAGAGCGTGGGGCCTAGGATTGAGCCTTGGGGTACTTCCTTGGTGACACAGTGGCTGAGACAGCAGATTTTCTGACTTTATACACTGCACTCTTTGAGAGAGATAGTTAGTAAACCAGGCCAAAGACCCCTCAGAGACACCAATACTCCCAAGAATGGAATGGTCTACCATATCAAAGCTTTGGCCAAGTCAATAAAAATAGCATTACAACATTGCTTAGAATCAAGGGCAATGGTGGCATCATTGAGGACCTTTAATGTTACAGTGATACATCCATAACCTGAGCAGAAACCAGATTGCATACCATAGAGAATAATATAGACATCAAGAAAGTCAGTCAGTTGATTATTGACAAGTTTTTCCAACACTTTTGATAAACAGGGCAAAATAGAAATATGCCTATAACAGTTAGGATCAGCTTGATCTCCCCCTTTAAATAAAGAACAAACCATGGCTGCCTTCCAAGCAAGGGGATCCTCCCCAGAAAGGTTAAAAAGGTTGGAGATAGGCTTGGCGATGATAGGGGTAGCAACCTTAAATAAGAAAGGGTCTAAACCATCTGACCTACATTGCCTTGCGAAAGTATTCGGCCCCCTTGAACTTTGCGACCTTTTGCCACATTTCAGGCTTCAAACATAAAGATATAAAACTGTATTTTTTTGTGAAGAATCAACAACAAGTGGGACACAATCATGAAGTGGAACAACATTTATTGGATATTTCAAACTTTTTTAACAAATCAAAAACTGAAAAATTGGGCGTGCAAAATGATTCAGCCCCTTTACTTTCAGTGCAGCAAACTCTCTCCAGAAGTTCAGTGGGGATCTCTGAATGATCCAATGTTGACCTAAATGACTAATGATGATAAATACAATCCACCTGTGTGTAATCAAGTCTCCGTATAAATGCACCTGCACTGTGATAGTCTCAGAGGTCCGTTAAAAGCTCAGAGAGCATCATGAAGAACAAGGAACACACCAGGCAGGTCCGAGATACTGTTGTGAAGAATTTTAAAGCCGGATTTGGATACAAAAAGATTTCCCAAGCTTTAAACATCCCAATGAGCACTGTGCAAGCGATAATATTGAAATGGAAGGAGTATCAGACCACTGCAAATCTACCAAGACCTGGCCGTCCCTCTAAACTTCCAGCTCATACAAGGAGAAGACTGATCAGAGATGCAGCCAAGAGGCCCATGATCACTCTGGATGAACTGCAGAGATCTACAGCTGAGGTGGGAGACTCTGTCCATAGGACAACAATCAGTCGTATATTGCACAAATCTGGCCTTTATGGAAGAGTGGCAAGAAGAAAGCCATTTCTTAAAGATATCCATAAAAAGTGTTGTTTAAAGTTTGCCACAAGCCACCTGGGAGACACACCAAACATGTGGAAGAAGGTGCTCTGGTCAGATGAAACCAAAATTGAACTTTTTGGCAACAATGCAAAATGTTATGTTTGGCGTAAAAGCAACACAGCTCATCACCCTGAACACACCATCACCACTGTCAAACATGGTGGTGGCAGCATCATGGTTTGGGCCTGCTTTTCTTCAGCAGGGACAGGGAAGATGGTTAAAATTGATTGGAAGATGGATGGAGCCAAATACAGGACCATTCTGGAAGAAAACCTGATGGAGTCTGCAAAAGACCTGAGACTGGGACGGAGATTTGTCTTCCAACAAGACAATGATCCAAAACATAAAGCAAAATCTACAATGGAATGGTTCAATAATAAACATATCCAGGTGTTAGAATGGCCAAGTCAAAGTCCAGACCTGAATCCAATCGAGTATCTGTGGAAAGAACTGAAAACTGCTGTTCACAAATGCTCTCCATCCAACCTCACTGAGCTCGAGCTGTTTTGCAAGGAGGAATGGGAAAAATGTCAGTCTCTCGATGTGATAGAGACATACCCCAAGCGACTTACAGCTGTAATCGCAGCAAAAGGTGGCGCTACAAAGTATTAACTTAAGGGGGCTGAATAATTTTGCACGCCCAATTTTTCAGTTTTTGATTTGTTAAAAAAGTTTGAAATATCCAATAAATGTCGTTCCACTTCATGATTGTGTCCCACTTGTTTATTTTTGAAGCCTGAAATGTGGCAAAAGGTCGCAAAGTTCAAGGGGGCCGAATACTTTCGCAAGGCACTGTAGGTGTTTTTTTTAGGTCAAGTTTCAGGAGCTTCTTTAGCACCTTTGACTCAGTGACTGCCTGCAGGGAGAAACTTTGTTGCAGGGCAGAGGAAAAAGAGGGAGAAGCATCGGGGATAGCCACATTAGAAGGGGTGGGAGATGAGGAAATGTTGGACGGGCAAGGAAGCGTGGCTGAGTCAAATAGGAATCCCGACCTAACGAAGTGGTGATTAAAGAGCTCAGCCATGTGCTTCTTGTCAGTAACAACCATATCATCAACTTTAAGGAACATGGGCAGCTGTGAGGAGGAGGGTTTATTCTCCAGGTCTTTAACCGTTTTCCAGAACTTCTTGGGACTAGACCCACAGAGAGAGAACTGCTCCTTAAAGTAACTAACGTTGGCCTTCCGGATAGCCTGAGTGCACTTATTTCTCATTTGCTTGAATGAGTATGTGTGTTCCGAGCCGTTCACCAAATGCAATTCTTGAGGTGGAGTAACTCTGCAAGATCACGGTCATGTGGCCATTGATCATACACTTTCCACCTCCAGGCAGAAAATAATTGCTCAGTGTTTCCTCCCTCCTGTTCCCTTTCTGCTTCTGGCACCAGTTGTTTGTGGAGGTCATCTAAAAACAGAAGAAGGAGCTCAGTGTTGTAGGGACCAATATGGCATTTCTGCAGGACCGAACCAGAGAGATTGCAGGACACATTGTGATATTTGCTCCTCTCTGACCCGGGACATCAACGGTGGCCCTTTTCCCGATGACCTTTCTTCCCCACAAACGTGTTTTTCCCAGGTTAAACCCTGCCTCGTCTACATAAATGACGTTAATTTCTGGCATACTGTGTGCAAGCATTTATAAATAAGACAAGAAAGATCCCTCATTATGGTATTGGGTAAGCTTGTATGTAAAGAAAGTGTAAGCATTTTAGAAACGTGTTAATTGACTGAATATTCTGTGAAAACAACATGAATTGTGTTATTGGTATGGTCCACAACAGACAGATGTTGTGCTAATCGTGTTTAGAGTTTTGAAAATGTGACTACAGATTGGACAAAAGGATGTTAGCGATTGTAAAAAAAAAAAAAACTGTAAATGATGGGGCTGTGATTAAGATATGAATCAGGGTGGATCTTGATGTAATGTCTTTGTTTTTCTCTTGTAGCATGCTGTGGTAAGTTCCTGGACCCATACAAAGTTTTAGCGCTTAACAGTTACACATGGCATTATTTTACATCCTTGCATGACCTTCAGTTTCAATTTTCAAGATTCAATTTCACTCTGTATGCCAGTGAGAGACTCTGAGAGGCACCAAATTACATCCACAGCATGTATTGTAAATAGTCACATAGATATAGAGATGTACGATCTTAACTTGAGACAGTTTGCTACAGCAAGGAAATAATCCTGCAGCAACAGGGAATGTGAATTATTATGTGGATTATAGTTAACTGGGATTTTTTTGTAGGAGTTGATACATTTTTCATTAGGGCAAATCAAGTCTGACATTCTAAAGTGTAAATTACAAACTTTAGAAGCTTTTTTAAACCTCGAACACACTACAAGTTTGCATTTCCTGCTGCGCAGGACATTTTTCAGCAACAAAAGAGTGATCAAATGAAGATCCTTCATCTGTACTATTCATATGGTGTATGATGCTCAGAATATATCATGATATTATTATAATGACAATGTAACTGGCATTCACAGTGTGTGAGTGTGGTCCGGTGAAGCTACTCTTTGTACTGGACAGTTCAGAGAGTGTTGGGCTGCAGAACTTCACCCTGGAAAAAGAGTTTATAATTCGAATCATCAACAAGATTACCAAGTTCAGCAAAGACAAGGTGGGTGAACATTTGTCCTGACTTCCCTGGGTGAGAGAGGGGCCTTAACTAAATGTTGTTTCTCTGTGTGTGTTTCTGTTTGCAGAAGGAGCTAGGATCACGAGTGGGTGTAGTTCAGTACAGCCATGACGGCACCCAGGAGCTGGTATCTATGGAGGACCCCAAGATCACCACAGTAGCACAGCTCAAAAGGTCCGACCAGATAAGAGTCAAAAGTCCAAAGTACAGCAGTTACCTGATATCAGTTGACTGACTGACTGACTAACTGTTGTGTTTGATGTCCCATACTTGCAGCTCGGTGAGAAACATGCGCTGGATTGCCGGTGGTACGTACACGGGAGAGGCGCTGGATTTCGCCCGGCAGGCATTCGGCAGCTCCCAGCTGGACCGAAAGGTGGCCATAGTCTTGACAGACGGACGGTCGGACACCCGCCGGGACGCCAAACCGCTGTCCTCCCTCTGCTCTGTGCCCAATATAAGGGTGAGGGATGTCAATGGGACTGGGCAATGGGATGGGGGAGAGTGGGCTGAAGGACATGTATAGGTTGGGGGTGAAGAGATGATGTCAGGACCAAGGATTCATTTCATTAGACATAAAGAGAACCATCTCTCTCTCCTCCAAGTCTGCCATTTTGTGGCAAAGCCTCAGTATGTCCTCCATCTTGGCTCCTCAGGTGGTGGGCATTGGCATAGGTGACATCTTCAGACGGGCGTCCTACGCTGCCATGCTGGAGGAGATCACCTGTCTGGGCACAGCCTCACCTGGACTCTACCTGAAGATTACAGACCACGTGCAACTGCTGGAGGACTCCTTGTTCAACAATGTTACTGGCTATATCTGCCAAGGTAGACTGTGTACAGGCTAGCTCTAATTTACAATATCTGGAGCTAGCTACATCTGCTAAGGTAGTCTATGTACAGGCTAGCCCTAATTTACAATATCAGGAGCTAGCTACATGCTATGTTCCTATGCTCTCAACTAAGGTCTGGGTTGTGTTTACAGATAAGAAATGTCCTGATTACACCTGTCCAGGTAAGACTGCTCCTCTCCCTTGTTTTTATGGTCACAGTTTCCTATACATTACAATACGTTATTTTTTTTAGCATTGAGCCTAGTACTGCAATTTAAAGATTTAGTGGAATGTATGTAAATGTATCTGAACCCCAACTGCTGTTCTAAAATAGTCTACTCTTCCTCCAGCCAACTTCCAGGAAGCTACAGACATAGTCTTCATGTTGGACGGCTCCTCCAGTGTGGGCCAGGCCAACTTCTACAGAGCCAGAGAGTTTGTTGAGAACATGGCCGCCAGGCTGCTGTCACAGGACCGGGGAGGGCTGCTCCGCCTGTCCGTCATGCAGTACAGCGATGGGCAGCAGCAGAGAGTGGAGGTGCCCTTCACTGCTAGTGTTGAGGATGTGCTAACGGGGCTAGCAGCTACGCTCTACATGGACGGGGCCACCGACTTACCGGCTGCCCTGGCCTTCCTGACCTCCACCCTCCAGAGGGAGGGCCGCTCTGCTGTCCCCAGGAAAGTGGTGGTATTCACAGACGGCAGGTCTGTGGCCTCTGCCCGGGCTGCTATCCCCAGAGCCGCCGCCGCCGCTCTGGCAGAGAACACACAGCTGCTGGCCGTCACTGTGGGCGAGGGCTTTGACGAGGCGGGCGTGTGCCAGCTGGTGACGGGACAGGCGAACGGGTTTGATTACCGCGTCGTGGATAGTCGTGTCCACCGAGTGGCGCTGTACAGTGACCTGGCCAGACGGGTGGTCATGCAGAGCCTGGCTAGAAAGCTCTCTAAAGCTCTCTGAAGCTCTCCAAAGCTCTCAGAAGTTCTCTAAAGCTCTCTAAAGCTTTCTGAAGCTCTGTAAAGCCCTCTGAAGCCCTGTAAAGCTCTCTAAGGCTCTCCGAAGCTCTCTGAAGCTCTGTAAAGCTCTCTGGAGCCCTCTAACGCTCCTAAAGACCTCCCTACTACTGAACTGTCTATGAATTGTCCTGTTGTGCCATGTATTAAGAAATTAGATAGATATGGTGCACATTTTATACTTTTGTGTTTTCCTTATGCCTTTGAGGGCCTCCTGCTTTTCATGTGAAATAAAATGAATATGTTTGTCATAAGAAGCACTTGGGTAGATTAATAAACGTTACGCTGTAAGTTTGGTGATAAGATGAACAGTTTTCTTTTGCTCAAATTTTCTGGAGGTCTTGACAAATAAAATATTGGACAAACTAACTAGCTAATTCTGAATACAATACAATCTATTATTTTCAAATATATGCAGGGCCATTTAGTTAAAGAATTACCCAGACATGCCAATAAAATGCACTAGAGGGCAGTGTTGGAGTGTTGAGAAAAGAGGGCTGAGTAGAGGAGCTCTAACACACACTTGGAAAATACTGCTATTCTGTTCTACATAGTGATTAGAGATAGTTTGCCATGTTCGTTATAAGGATCGGACCGAGGCGCAGCGTGAATAGAGTTCCACATATTTGTAATCACCTGAAACTCACCGAAACAAAACAACAAATAACCAAACGAACCGCTACTAGTGAACACAGGCACCTAATTGTAGACAAGATCCCACAAACACCAAAGGGAAATGGCTACCTAAATATGATCCTCAATCAGAGACAATGATAAACAGCTGCCGCTGACTGGGAACCATATCAGGCCACCATAGACATACAAATCACCTAGACCTACAAAAACCCTAGACATACAAAAACTAGGGTACCCTCCCTAGTCACACCCTGACCTAACCAAAATATAAAGAAAACAGAGATATCTCAGGTCAGGGCACGACATAGTTGTTGTAGAAGGACCTTTTACAGATCGGTCCAAAAAGACACTAGGCTTTCCCTTGTACTCCAGTACTTATCTGAGGGTGTTGGGCTACTGGCCTCTGGATTTGCCCAACTTCAGCACCATGGACAGAGTTAGAAATTCAGCTGTTTGAAATCCCAGATGCCAATCAGTGTACTCATTAATTCCCTTATGAAATAGCATGTATTTAGTATATCTGGCTCCAACTATACTCTGAGAATAATAAGAAGCAGGGATCATGAAAACGTTTTATTTAATATAGCTATGTTTTGTTACTGTGAAAATGAATCTGTAATGAAAAAAGGGATAATGATCTCAGTGACTGTAATGATCAGTGGGTTCCTCTATCTCAGAAAGCCACTTCTGAATCTCACTGCTCTTCTTCTCTGTCTCCTCACTGCTCTTGTTCCTCAGCTCCTCACTGCTCTTCTTCTCTGTCTCCTCACTGCTCTTGTTCCTCAGCTCCTCACTGCTCTTCTTCTCTGTCTCCTCACTGCTCTTGTTCCTCAGCTCCTCACTGCTCTTCTTCTCTGTCTCCTCACTGCTCTTGTTCCTCAGCTCCTCACTGCTCTTCTTCTCTGTCTCCTCACTGCTCTTGTTCCTCAGCTCCTCACTGCTCTTCTTCTCTGTCTCCTCACTGCTCTTGTTCCTCAGCTCCTCTGCCACCCTATTTCCTGCTGAGAAGCGATTGACTCTCTTGGCTGTGGTCTCCAGAGAGATCACCTGTATCCTCTTCATGTCGTTCCTGCAGTGCAGCTCCTTCAGCTTCCTGTAGTAGACCCTGCAGCTGAAGCCCTCCATAAAGCCCAGGGTGATGTGTGTCTGCAGAGAGGACAGGCTGGGGTAGTACCACAAGCAGCTGGCACACTTATACAGCAGTTCCCCATTGAACTTCTCCAGGGCAGAGGAGGCTCTGAGGAAGCAGAAGTCCAGGCGGTCTGTGTACGACGGCTCCTTGGGCTCCACTGACCTACTGCCTCCCTTCCTCGCCGTGTGTCTGTAGGAGATGTCTGCTGGCTTCAGGGGAGGGCAGAGAGTGTGAGGTGTTTTGGAGCCAAGTATACTAGGGGGTTCTGCTTCTCTTAATGCCTGAGCATGAAAAGGACTCCACTGGGTACCTGGTGTTAGAGAAAGAATAGGGTCCTGCTGTCACGCTATGGCAATCCTGAATATCCATAAATATGTCATGATAGTGCTACGTTTGCCAAAAATACTTCAGAGCGCTTACCCGTTCTCTTCCTTAGCCTTTCAGTGACAAAAGGTTCTCTTAAGAAAACTTGTGAGGACTTCATTTTTTACAATAGATGGATCATGGAGCCATGGTATAGAACCTAGCTAAGCAAATGGGTCAAGTGGTTTTACATATGTTCTAGAATGGATTGGAATTCCAAATTCCAAAAGCAATGATGTCATAATGATCTCTTTGTGTATGAAGATGAAGTTCAATTCATTCATGGTTCTGGAGATTAGTAATAATAATATAAAATGTTTTTAACTGTTATAGTGCTAATCATTACATAAATACATCTCAAAGCAATGCAAAGCAACAACAACAAAAAACAAACAATTTAAAAACAATCAACATCATTAATCATCAAGAGACTGAATAATTATTAAAATAGTTTAGTTTAATTTATTAGGATCCCCATTAGCTAGCTACTGCACATGTAGCAGCTATTTTTCCTGGTGTCTGTCACACCCTGACCATAGTTTGCTTTGTATGTTTCTATGTTTTGTTTGCTCAGGGTGTGATCTGAGTGGGCATTCTATGTTGGATGTCTAGTTTGTCTGTTTCTGTGTTTGGGCCTGTTCTCAATCAGAGGCAGGTGTTAGTCATTGTCTCTGATTGGGAACCATATTTAGGTAGCCTGTTTTGTGTTGGGTTTGGTGGGTGGTTGTTTCCTGTCTTTGTGTTTGTTGCACCAGATAGGGCTGTTTCCTGTCTTTGTGTTTGTTGCACCAGATAGGGCTGTTTCGGTTTTGCCACGTTTATTGTTTTGTATTATGTTCATGTTGAGTTTGGTCCGCCTCTCCTTCCCAGGAGGAAAGCCGTTACAGAACCACCCACCACAACAGGACCAAGCGTCGTGGCAACGGGCAGCAGCAACAGCGGCCGAAGAATCAAGACTCTTGGTCATGGGAGGAAATCCTCGACGGGAGAGGACCCTGGGCAAAGCCAGGGGAGTGTAGCCGCCCCAACGTGCAGCAGGAGAAGCGGCAGCAGGAGCAGCGCAAGGAGGAATGGACATGGGAGGACGAATTGGACGGTAAACGACCCTGGGCACAGCCAGGAGAATATCGCCGCCCCAAAGAAGAGCTGGAGGCAGCGAAGGCGGAGAGGCGCTGGTATGAGGAGGCAGCACGGCGGCGTGGATGGAAGCCCGAGAGTCAGACCCAAAAATGTCTTGGGTGGGGGCACACAGGGAGTATGGCGAAGCCAGGTAGGAGACCTGCGCCAACGTCCTGTGCTTACCGGGGGGCGAGAGAGACCGGGCAGGCACCGTGTTATGCTGTGCAGCGCACGGTGTCCCCAGTGCGGGTGCATAGCCCGGTGCGGTACATACCAGCTCCTCGTATCGGCCTGGCTAGAGTGGGCATCGAGCCAAGTGCCATGAAGCCGGCTCTACGCATCTGGTCTCCAGTGCGTCTCCTTGGGCCGGCGTACATGGCACCAGCCTTGCGCATGGTGTCCCCGGTTCGCCTGCACAGCCCAGTGCGGGCTATTCCACCTTGCCGCACTGGCAGGGCGACCAGGAGCATTCAACCAGGTAAGGTTGGGCAGATTTGGTGCTCAAGAGCTCCAGTGCGCCTGCACGGTCCCGTCTATCCAGTACCACCTCCACGCACCAGCCCTCCGGTGGCAGCTCCCCGCACTCGCCCTGAGGTGCGTGTCCTCGGCACAGTACCACCAGTGCCGGCACCACGCCCCAGGCCTACAGTGCGCCTCGCCTGTCCAGCGCTGCCAGAGCCTTCCTCCTCTCCAGCGCTGCTAGAGTCTCCTGTCTGTCCAGAGCTGCTAGAGTCTCCCGTCTGTCCAGAGCCGCTAGAGTCTCCCGTATGTCCAGAGCCGCTAGAGTCTCCCGTCTGTCCAGAGCCGCTAGAGTCTCCCGTCTGTCCAGAGCTGCTAGAGTCTCCCGTCTGTCCAGAGCCGCTAGAGTCTCCCGTCTGTCCAGAGCCGCTAGAGTCTCCTGTCTGTCCAGAGCCGCTAGAGTCTCCCGTCTGTCATGAGCCGCCAGAGTCTCCTGTCTGTCATGAGCCGCTAGAGTCTCCCGTCTGTCATGAGCCGCCAGTCTCCCGTCTGTCATGAGCCACCAGAGTCTCCCGTCTGTCATGAGCCGCCAGAGTCTCCCGTCTGTCATGAGCCGCCAGAGTCTCCCGTCTGTCATGAGCCGCCAGAGTCTCCCGTCTGTCATGAGCCGCCAGAGTCTCCCGTCTGTCATGAGCCGCCAGAGTCTCCCGTCTGTCATGAGCCGCCAGAGTCTCCCGTCAGCCAGGATCTTCCAGAGTCTCCCGTCAGCCAGGATCCGCCAGAGCCGCCAGTCAGCCAGGATCCGCCAGAGCCGCCAGTCAGCCAGGATCCGCCAGTCAGCCAGGATCCGCCAGAGCCGCCAGTCAGCCAGGATCCGCCAGTCAGCCAGGATCCGCCAGTCAGCCAGGATCCGCCAGAGCCGCCAGTCAGCCAGGATCCGCCAGAGCCGCCAGTCAGCCAGGATCCGCCAGAGCCGTCAGTCAGCCAGGATCTGCCAGAGTCGTCAGCCAGTACGGAGCTACCCCTCAGCACTGAGCTGCCCCTCAGTCCCGAGCTGCCCCTCTGTCCCGAGCTGCCCATCTGTCCCGATGCTGCCCCTCAGTCCAGTGGAGTCATTTAGAAGGGTCGCCGTGGTTAGGAGGCCACGGAGACGGACAATGAGGCGGACTAAGACTATGGTGAAGTGGGGGCCACGTCCAGCACCAGAGCCGCCACTGCGGACAGATGCCCACCCAGACCCTCCCCAATAGGTTCAGGTTTTGCTGCCGAAGTCCGCACCTTGGGGGGGGGGGGGGGGGGGGGGGGGTACTGTCACACCCTGACCATAGTTTGCTTTGCATGTTTCTATGTTTTGTTTGCTCAGGGTGTGATCTGAGTGGGCATTCTATGTTGGATGTCTAGTTTGTCTGTTTCTGTGTTTGGGCCTGATATGGTTCTCAATCAGAGGCAGGTGTTAGTCATTGTCTCTGATTGGGAACCATATTTAGGTAGCCTGTTTTGTGTTGGGTTTGGTGGGTGGTTGTTTCCTGTCTTTGTGTTTGTTGCACCAGATAGGGCTGTTTCGGTTTTTCCACGTTTATTTTTTGTATTATGTTCATGTTGAGTTTTCTTATTAAAAAACATGAACTATAACCACGCTGCATTTTGATCCGCCTCTCCTTCCCAGGAGGAAAGCCGTTACAGTGTCCCCATAAATACAAATACATTACAAAGTACACAACAGAAATAGACAAGAACAACATAATATATTACATTAAATTCAAAATATTTGTTTACAAATAACATAAGAGTTTTATATAGGAAAGACACCAAGAGACAACAAAAATCTACACACACTATATCCATATTCATTCTTATACAGTATAGTTAAATTACAATATCTCTTTAGAAAGAGGAGAGGCACTTTGATGCAAGATGTTTTCTGTATCTGTTTTTTAAAGTTGAACTTGCTTTTTGCCTGAGTAACCTCTGGTGGCAGAGCATTCCACCATGACATGGCTCTATACAAGCCTTTTGCTACACCCGCAATAACATCTGCTAAGTATGTGTAAGTGACCATACAATTTGATTTGATACATTACATCTGTTTTTCGTTTGGATACTGTGAAGATACACCATAAAGGCATGTATGGTGGGGTTTGTAAGTCTGTTTGAAGTATATGAAAAAATATTAATCAAGGGCTTAGCCATTTTCAACACATAAATGTTTTGTTAGAAGACTAGAAGAGAAGTAGTCCATTTCTCCTCAACGCTTAAAGACTATCATGAAAGATAGTCTGCAGAGTGGGATTCTATAATGGTATCCATCTGCAGAGTGGAATTCTATAATGGTTTCCATCTGCAGAGTGGTATTCTATAATGGTATCCATCTGCAAAGTGGTATTGTATAATGGTATCCATCCAATCATAGTGATATTCTATCATGATACCCATCTGCATAGTGGTATTCTATCATAGGATCCATCTGCAGAGTGGTATTCTGTGAGGTATCCATCTGCAAAGTGGTATTGTATAATGGTATCCATCCAATCATAGTGATATTCTATCATGATACCCATCTGCATAGTGGTATTCTATCATAGGATCCATCTGCAGAGTGGTATTCTGTCATGCTATCCATCTGCAGAGTGGTATTCTGTCATGCTATCCATCTGCATAGTGATATTCTATCATGATTCCCATCTGCAGAGTGGTATTCTATCATGATACCCATCTGCATAGTGGTATTCTATCATGATACCCATCTGCATAGTGGTATTCTATCATGATACCCATCTGCATAGTGATATTCTATCATGAGACCCATCTGCATAGTGGTATTCTATCATGATACCCATCTGCATAGTGGTATTCTATCATGATACCCATCTGCATAGTGGTATTCTTGGATCACAAACCTATAAATAGGCAGCCAAGACACATCAGTCAAGATTTTGTATTTGACCTTTATTTAACTAGGCAAGTCAGTTAAGAACAAATTCTTATTTTCAATGATGTCCTAGGAACAGTGGGTTAACTGCCTGTTCAGGGGCAGAACGACAAATTTGTACCTTGTCAGCTCAGGGGTTTGAACTTGCAACCTTCCGGTTACTAGTCCGACGCTCTAACCACTAGGCTACCCTGCCGCCCCAAGATGACATTTTAGGACAGAAAATCAACCCTGTAATATCCTTTTCTGACATGAAATTGTAGTGTTGTGTAATCACACAAAAGGATATATTCCGTTATCTAACCCAGAAACACAGAACAGAACATCAAATCAATTGTTGTTGATGTAACACTGACAGCTTGATTTACTTTCCAAGATTATTCAGGTTAAAATAGGACAGCCTGTTCACAACCCTATTGGTTTGGTGTGGGGGTTGTTTCAGACCCTAATCCACAGTCTAGAGTATAGATTATGGCTGTAGGCAGGAATCATGTACTGGTGACATCCTTAAGAAGCAGTGGGCTGAGATGTCATTTATTTAATCGCCCCCTGGCTCCACCCATATGTAGGATGACAGAGCGTTTTGTGTTAGAGGGACTGTCACACATTGGGACTCTTGTGAAGAAGAACAGAAACAGCACAGCATGGCAGCCTTTGTCTCGGTGAGTTCCTCTCTTCCAGGCATTTACACAACTTTGTTGACTCTCAATGCTTTGATACAACATTGTTTGTGAGTTGATCATTTGGGAGTGTGGTAGCAGATTGTTGAATTGTGCTAGGTAAAGAATGTATACTTTGTTTTATCGTTTCCATGGTAAATTTAAGGAATGTCTGATAGAAGAGGGGAATCATTTAGGGCTAGTCTTATAATTTAGCGATGTTTTTCTCTTTCCAGAGACAACATATTACTGTAGGCTACTGTAACAGTTTCTGAATGTATCATGCTTATCCTTGCTTAATTTATGTGTGACACAAATACTATGCATAGAACCAAAACATATAGTTATTATAAAAACATAAGTTATTGCCGCTACTATTTTTTATAAACTAAGCAGAGAAAGAGTGAAACACTGTTCTCCATAGAAATGTCATAAGAAAATTTGTGGGCAACATAATGTGATGATAGCCTTTAATCCAGTGTGCACCATACAATAGATTCAATGTACTTACTATGTTGTCCCACCTAGCTATCTTAAGATGAATGTACTATCTGTAAGTCACTCTGGATGACAGAGTCTGCTAAATTATTAACTTGTAAAATAAATAAATAGTTCTGGTTTAGAAGTGGGGCTATGATGCGCCTGATGCTCTCCAGACTCTAGAGAGCTGTCCTGATATCCTATTGGTGGAGGGAAGTAATTGACAGTGGGCTAGGGCCAACATGTGTGTTATCACATCAGAATTTAGCCTTGTGTTCTTTATGGAGAGAGGCCTCTAGGGTCTTGGTTTTAACCAGGTCTACATGACTTTCAGTATTACAGGGAGTAGCGTGGCCTGGTTTTAATGATTTGTTTATCATCCTTACTCACTTACTTTCCTCAACTTCCTTCTTTGAATGTCTTTGGGAATTGTCTCAGCATGTCTGTAACGTGGAATAGCTAACCCCTATGGCAGTGTCTTTTACATTGACCTCTGCCCTTATTTTACCTCTCTCTCAGTTGGCCACGTGTCACCACTGCAGCATATCTTCCAGACATGGCCTTGTCTACAGGGAGTCCATGGCAGCTCTATCCAGGAACGTCATGGCTCCCAGTTACACCAGGAGGCATAGTTCACAGGCTAGAACCCTGCCACTGCGAGCTAGGGGAAGACTCATCACCCAAAGGCCTGTCGGAGAGGCCAAGAATCGGCCTAGAGCTCCAAGGTAAATATCTTACTCTATTACCTAGTAATATACAGATGTTTGGAGTTAATGGCGCATATTTTGAATTGTTGAATGTAATAGAACTCATTTACAGTGTATCTTTAATATCACCATTTTTTTGGCCGCCATTAAAATGGCATCAAACCTTTAAAGTCTCTCTTCACAGGCCCAATTCTCCAGAGTTCATTGCCATATCTTCCTCCAAGCTGGCCGGTGTGAAACATTTTGTATTTGTCCACCTAAGGAAGCTCTTTTCATTGGGTGACACCCAGAGGCGCAGAAAGAGTGGCCTGAAACTTTTCTCCTGAAGTATTGCAAATATAATTTGATGGTAAACATCAATGGGCGCTCCAGTAATTCAGTAGGAAGAATCAGTGATAGAGGAGTCAGCAGGAAGATGCTCACTTGTCAAGGCTAAGACATGCAAGTACTCAGACCTCCCTCACCTGAGAGATTGAAGAATGGTGAATGCAGGCCTATACCTTTTGGCAAGAGTCTCTATGGCAACCAGTAGCCATGTGGGTGAGATGGTTCTGGGTGGAATACAAGGCTTTTGAGCTTTCTACATATTTACATATTTATTGTTCTGTTCTGAGGTATGATGTGTGTTATTTTACCTTTATTTAACTAGGCAAGTCAGTTAAGAACACATTCTTATCTTCAATGACGGCCTGGGTTAACTGCCTGTTCAGGGGCAGAACGACAGATTTGTACCTTGTCAGCTCGGGGGTTTGAACTTGCAACCTTCCGGTTACTAGTCCAACACGCTAACCACTAGGCTACCCTGCCGTGCAAAATCAGACATACTATTTAATTTAGTCACATGGTACAACACTTGTATCAGTATCAACTTTTAATGTGATTAGGTTTTTGAAATATAATTGAAAGTCTGTAGAGTCATATGATATTGTTGCCTCCAGCTCAGGCCAAGAAGGAGCCATTGCATATCCTGTTTAACAGTAAGTTGTATTGGATCAAGTGTGAGCTTAATGACTGTATTATTATTGTTGTCAAATGTTTAATGCAATGTTATAAACATGTACAGCAGTATAATATATTTGCTTGTTTAGAAATAATACACAGAAACTAATCTAATAAAGGCTTAAATGCTATTTGGATAAAAATATGTTTTTAACTGTTTCACGTTTTGTTTCAAATTATTACTGACAGGAGGGGGAGCCATAGGATAGACGCTAAAACATTGATTTGGCTCAACCAAAATCATAAAATCAAATCAAATAAAATGATATTTGTCACACACACTGAATACAACAGTGAAATGCTTACTTATAAGCCCTTAACCAAAAATGCAGTTCTAACAAAAATAAGTCTTAAGTAAGTATTTACTAAATAGTAAAACAAAATTAAATAGAAATATATCAAATAATTAAAGAGCAACAATAAAAAAACAGTAACGATGCTATATACAGGGGGTACTGTTACAGAGTCAATGTGGAGGCTATATACAGGGGGTACCGGTACAGAGTCAATGTGGAGGCTATATACAGGGGGTACCGGTACAGAGTCAATGTGTCAATGTGGAGGCTATATACAGGGGGTACTGGTACAGAGTCAATGTGCGGGGCCACAGGTTAGTCGAGGTAATTGAGGTAATATGTACATGTAGGTAGAGGTAAAGTGATAATAAATAGAGGGTAGCAGCAGTGTAAAAATAGGGGGGTCAATGCAAATAGGCGGGTCAATGCAAATAGTCCAGGTAGCCATTTGATTAGCTGTTCAGGAGTCTTATGGCTTGGGGGTAGAAGCTGGTTTAAATCTTTAAAAAGATTTGGGGGTAGAAGCTGGTTTAAATCTTTAAAAAGATTCCTCAATCTATCCACAATGCCCTATAATAACAAAGTGAAAACAGGTTTTTAGAAATGTTTGCAAATGTATTAAAAATATGAAGGATACCTTATTTACATATGTATTTAGACCCTTTGCTATGTGACTCAAAATTGAGCTCGGGTGGATCCTGTAGGTATTGATCATCCTTGAGATGTTTCTACAACTTCATTGGAGCCCACCTGTGGTAAATTCAATTGGTTGGACATGATTTGGAACGGCGCACACACACGTCTATATAAGGTCCCACAGATGACAGCGCATGTCAGAGCATAAACTAAGCAATGAGGTTGACGGAATTGTCCGTAGACCTCCGAGTCAGGATTGTATCGAGGCATAGATCTGAGGAAGGGTACCAAAACATTTCTGCAGCATTGAAGGTCCCCAAGAACACAGTGGCCTCCATCATTCTTAAATGGAAGAAGTTTGGAACCACCAAGACTCTTCCTAGAGCTGGCCGTTCAGCCAAACTGAGCAATCTGGGGAGAAGGGCCTTGGTCGGGGAGGTGACCACAAACCCGATGGTCACTCTGAAGGAGCTCTAGAGTTCCTCTGTGGGGATCAGAGAACCTTCCAGAAGGACAACCATCTCTGCAGCACTCCACCAATCAGGACTTTATGGTAGAGTGGCCAGACGGAAGCCACTCTTCAGTAAAAGGCACATAAAAGCCTGCCTAGAATTTGCCAAAAGTCACTTAAAGGACTCTGACCATGCGAAACAAGATTCTCTGGTCTGATGAAATCAAGATGTGACGCTTGGCATTCAGGCCAAAGAGTTCAATCTGGGGGAAACCAGGCACCCTTCATCACCTGCGGTGAAGTGTAGTGGCAGCATCATGCTGTGGGGCTGTTTTTCAAATCAA
Organism: Oncorhynchus mykiss; assembly: GCF_057628025.1. NCBI lineage: Eukaryota > Metazoa > Chordata > Actinopteri > Salmoniformes > Salmonidae > Oncorhynchus > Oncorhynchus mykiss. Next base: position 16,752,568 of record NC_143024.1, read on the forward strand.
ACAGACACCTACTAGTCAGGCTTATTGAGGTAGTATGTACATGTAGGTATTGTTAAAGTTACTATGCAAATATGATGAACAGAGTAGCAGAAGCGTAAAAAGAGGGGTTGGCGGGTGGTGGGACACAATGCAGATAGCCCGGTTAGCCAATGTGCGGGAGCACTGGTTGGTTGGGCCGATTAGGTAGTATGTACATGAATGTATAGTTAAAGTGACTGCATATAAGATAAACAGAGAGTAGCAGCAGCGTAAAAGAGGGGCTGGGGGGGCACACAATGCAAATAGTCCGGGTAACGGCAGGGACTTCAGCGGCAGGGACTGGGAAACTAGTTAGGATCGAGGGAAACAGAGAGCTCCTTGATGATGACCTCGGACTGTGGTGAAGGTTCACCTTCCAACAGGACAATGACCCCAAGCACACAGCCAAGACGACACAGGAGTGGCTTCGGGACAAGTCTCTGAATGTCCTTGAGTGGCCCAGCCAGAGCCCGGACTTGAACCCGATCGAACATCTCTGGACAGACCTGAAAATAGCTGTGCAGCGACACTCCCCATCCAACCTGATAGAGCTTGAGAGGATCTGTAGAGAACAATGGGAGAAACTACCCAAATACAGGTGTGCCAAGCTTGTAGCGTCATACCCAAGAAGACTAAGCTGTAATCACTGCCAAAGGTGCTTCAACAAAGTACCGAGTAAAAGGTCTGAATACTTACGTTTTTGTTCAGTTTTAAAAAATATATATACATTTGCAAAAAATTCTAAACCTGTTTTTTACTTTGTCATTATGGGGTATTGTGTGTAGATGGATGGAACAAAAATAAATGTAATCCATTTTAGAATTAGGCTGTAACATAACAAAATTGGGAAAAGGGAAGGGGTCTGAACGTTAGCCTCTGCGGTATTTAGTCATCTAGCTAACGTTACTTCTGCTCGACGTCTGGGTAGGCCGTCATTGTAAATAAGAATTTGTTCTTAACGGACTTGCCTAGTTAAATAAAATAAATGCCTTGCACACTCTTGCCTACATCTGCCAGATCTAAGGTGTCATCATTAGTTACAAACAAGAGTTTCTATTGGACAAATTCAGTAATGTTCATTCCCGTTCAGTTTGCTTCTGTTTTAAGAAATTATTCTCAACAGAATCGACATGAGCACCTTCAAACAGTTCACTTTCATAGCAGCTACATAGAAACAGCATTATCACTTTTCTCGTTGTATAATTCCTTCTCGCATCTACACGTTCTCCTCCTCTCACCTTTTTCCTTCGCTTGTGGACTGGTCACACAACAGCTGTCTGTGACCAGACGAAAACCTTTCCAAGCCAAACCTTCATACCATAACCGACAACCGCTACACACAGCCTACATCGTTATCACCATATTAGCTAACGTCATAGTCAACATGACTACTAGAACTAACGTGTTAGTAAACCCACTACAATCATGCAGTGCAATTCAGCAGTTAAACTGGCAGGCCCCAGTGGCATTAAATTAATAAAACCAAAAGCTGACCTTGGAAGAGTTCCATTGTTGGATAGCCAGCTAGCTAACATAGCTCCCGTCTTTGTTTGTTTGAGCCGGCTGTTTGAGTAGGCTAAACTAGCTAGCTGCATTCGCTAGCTAACAAAATGAAAATACAACAAAATACAGCTAGCTTACACTCTCTCTTGCTTCTCCTTCATTTTTGAAGACATTCATTTGTTCAAATCTGTCAAACTACTGTCTTAATCTCTACTTGAGTTAACTGCTCACCTCCATTTTATGCACTGCTATGCTAGCTAGCTGTAGGCTATGCTTTCAGTTCTAAATTCTTTCTCTGTGTCAGGACCCGGTTACGAACCCGGGTCTCCGGAGTGAGAAACAGTCACTTAACCTACTGAGCCACGAATAGTTGGCAGAACCCAGAAGATGAGGCAGACACAGCAGTACTTGAGACGGTGTATTTAATGAAGTAAAAAGAGAAGTCCTTCAGGAAAACATCTAACTCCACAACCTCAAAAGGAATTCCACAAGAACAAAGGTAATCCTCCAAGACAAAAAGGTAAATCCACAAGGTGGTAGGAATAGCATAAAAAGCCTCAAAAGATAATCAAAAATAAATAAACAAGAACAAAAACAGAATTCCACAAGAGAGTCCACCGGGATCAACAAGAGTTCACAGAATACTAGGGCTGGGTGCTAACATACAAACACAGAGCAAAGAACTGAGGAAAACTAAGGGTTTAAATACAATCAGGGGAAACGAGGCACAGGTGCAAATAATAATGGGGATCAAGGGAAAACAAAAGGTCAAAAAGCACAATGGGGGCATCTAGTGACCAAAAACCGGAACAACCCTGGCCAAATCCTGACAGAATCCCCCCCCCCCCTAGGAACGGCTCCTGACGTTCCTACCAGCTCTCTCGGGGTGGAGGGCCCTGAACCGACGAATGAGGTCAGGGTCCAGTATGTCTTTGGCAGGAACCCAGGAGCGCTCCTCGGGACCGTAGCCTTCCCAGTCCACCAGATACTGCCAGGACCGCTGCACCCAGCGGGAATCCAGTATCCGATGGACGGCCTCCAATGACACGAGGCGGAGGGGGAGGTCTGTCTGCCGGGACAAGGGGAGAAAAAACAACAGGTTTTAATAAGGAAATGTGAAACGTGGGATTAATCTTAAGGGATCTGGGTAAGTGTAGGCGATAAGAAACTGGGTTAACTCTCCTGGCAACCTTAAAGGGACCGATGTATTTTTGGGACAGCTTGCGAGACTCCACCCGTAGTGGTAAGTCTCTTGTGGAGAGCCAGACTCTCTGGCCGGGGCGCAGGGTAGGCCCGGGACGGCGACGTCTGTTGGCTTGTTGTTGGTACCTCTGTGAGGAACGCATAAGATTAAGACGGGTCTTCCTCCACATAAGCCGACAGCGTCTGACGAACTTCAAGGCTGAAGGCACTCTGACTTCTGCCTCCTGGTCCGGGAACAATGGAGGGGCATAGCCAAACTGACACTCGTGAGGGGACATACCAGTGGAGGAGGAGCGCAAGGTGTTGTGCGCGTATTCGGCCCAAACAATGAAGGACGACCATGTGGACGGGTTGTTACGAGTCATACATCGGAGGGTGGTTTCCAGCTCTTGATTCATCCTCTCTGTTTGACCGTTGGACTCCGGATGGTACCCTGAAGATAGACTGGCAGAAGCCCCCATGAGTTGGCAGGAGGCCTTCCAAAACCTTGAGGCGAACTGGGGACCTCTGTCAGAAACCATATCTTGAGGAATGCCGAAGACTCGGAACACATGATTAATTACCAACTCAGCAGTTTCCTTGGCAGAAGGTAACTTAGTCAGAGGGACGAACCTTAGAAAACCTGTCGATTATGACTAGGATAGTAGTATTGCCATGGGATGGAGGAAGGCCAGTAATAAAGTCCAACGAGATATGGGACCAGGGTCTGTGGGGAACAGGTAAAGGGTAATGGATTCCTTGAGGGCGGAGGTGAGAAGATTTGCCATTCCTTCAATGCCATCTTAACCGCTAGGAGTTCACGATCCCCCACATCGTAGTTCCTCTCAGCCGGGGTAAGCCGGTGTGAGAAGAAAGCGCACGGATGAAGCTTCTTGTCTTCACCCCTCTGAGACAGGACAGCTCCAACACCAACCTCTGAGGCGTCTACCTCCACCACAAACGGTTCATCCGTAGTCGGTAGTATCAGGATGGGAGCAGAGAGGACGCGCTGCTTGAGTCCTTGGAAGGCCGTCTCAGCTTCTCTTCCCCACAAAAACCTTGCATTGCCACCCTTGGTTAAAGCTGAGAGAGGGGCTGCCACCAAGCTGAAGTTCTTGATGAACTTGCGGTAAAAGTTTGTGAAGCCCAGGAAACGCTGAACTTCCTTAACAGATTTGGGGGTGGGCCAATCCGCTACCGCCCCTACCTTCCTGGGGTCCATTTGGACTCAACCGGGTTCCACTACAAATCCCAGGAATTGTACTCGGGATGAATGGAATTCACATTTTTCCGGCTTAACGTACAGATGGCTGTCTAGGAGGCATTTGAGTACTTGTCTGACATGCTTTGTGTGTTCTTGAAGAGAGCTCGAAAAGATGAGGATGTCATCCAAGTAAACGAACACAAATATGTTAAGCATATCCCTAAGCACATCGTTTATGAGCGCTTGGAACACCGCTGGGGCGTTGGTCAGGCCGAAGGGCATCACCAAGTATTCATAGTGACCAGTAGGCGTGTTGAAAGCGGTCTTCCACTCGTCACCAGGTCTGATCCGCACAAGATGGTATGCGTTCCGCAGGTCAAGCTTAGTGAAAACAACTGCTTCCTGGAGCAGCTCGAAGGCTGTGGCCATAAGGGGTAGCGGGTAACGGTTACGGACGGTTATGGCATTGAGTCCCCGGTAGTCGATGCAAGGACGTAAGCCACCGTCTTTCTTGGCCACAAAGAAAAACCCTGCTCCCGCCGGGGAGGTGGATGGACGCATGAGGCCTGCTTCCAGAGCGTCCTTGATGTAGGTATCCATAGCAGCTCGTTCGGGTGGAGATAGGGAAAAGATCCGACCCCTGGGGGGGCAAGTGCCCGGAAACAGTTCGATGGGGCAATCATAAGGTCTATGGGGTGGTAGCATGGTGGCCCTCTGTTTGCTAAATACCAGTTTGAGGTCATGGTAACACTCGGGAACTCGGGTCAGGTCGATGGATTCTAAAGACTCGGGAGTAGAACTCGGAGAATTCGAGAAAATACAAGTAGCTTGGCACGTAGGACCCCACTGCTTGATAGTGCCCACAGACCAGTCGATGTGAGGGTTATGGCTGTGAAGCCAGGGGTATCCAAGGACGAGAGGGAACTCGGAACAGGAGATCAAATGAAAGTTCATCAATTCCTGGTGTTGTGAAACTGAAAGTCGCAAGGAGGTAGTGACATGAGTGACAAGTCCAGATCCCAAAGGGCTTCCATCCAATTTATTTTTTTTATTTATTATTTTTTTTATTTTACCTTTATTTAACCAGGCAAGTCAGTTAAGAACAAATTCTTATTTTCAATGACGGCCTGGGAACAGTGGGTTAACTGCCTGTTCAGGGGCAGAACGACAGATTTGTACCTTGTCAGCTCGTAGTAACCCTCATGGGCTTGTAGTAACCCTCATGGGGTCACTTAGAGGTTCAGAGGGAACGCCATTCTCCTTCGCCCAGACACCATCCATGAAGTTACCTGCGGCTCCAGAGTCTACCAAGGCTTGAAGGTGAAGCTTGTGGTTGTCCCAGGAAAGGGTGACTGGAATGAGCAGACGGGAGTTGGACGGATGGGAGGAGGTTATGTTTCCCGTTACAGTTCCCCCCGGTCTGTACGGGACAGAGCGTTTCCCTGGAGCCCGGGACACGTGGAACGGAAATGGCCCGGTTTGCCACAATATAGACAGCGTCGCTCCCTCATCCGGCGGTCTCTCTCAGCCTGGGAGATACGTCCAATCTGCATGGGTTCCGGTGGAGCCAGCGAGGATAAAGGTGGGGACTCGGAGCTGGGACTGATAGGGGCTAGAGGTCTACGGTTGAGTTCTCTCTCTCTCAGACGCTGGTCAATGCGTGAGGCCAACTTGATCAGGGACTCGAGATTGTCCGGTGGTTCCCGAGTGGCCAGTTCATCTTGGATAGTGTCGGAAAGGCCTTTCAGAAAGCACACCGTGAGCGCCTCGTTGTTCCAGCCACTCGCTGCTGCTACCGTGCGGAACTGGATGGCATAGTCCGTCACGCTGCGCCGACCTTGGTGGAGAGTCAGGAGCTGTTTGGCTGAGTCAGGACCACTGCTTGGGCCTTGAAACACTCGTTTGAATTCCTCAGCAAAGGCAGAGTAGCTGGCACAGCAGGAATTATGGGCATCCCACACAGCAATAGCCCAGGCCAGGGCCTTTTCCGACAGCAGGGTGATGATATATGCGATCTTAGACCGGTCGGTGGGGAACGACGAGGGTTGCAGCTCAAAGGAGAGAGAACATTGGGTGAGAAACCCTTTACAAGCACTTGGATCACCTGAGAACCGTTGGGGAGGTGGAAGACGAGGTTCAGCCAGGGGATTAACTGCCATGGGTACGTGAATCTGAGATACTGGGACGGGAACTGTTGCCGGGGTAAGTCGATCAGATATCTGCTTTATGGAAGTCAGCATCTCCGACAGAAGATGAGAATGTCTAGCCATTAAGGCCTCTTGCTGAACCAGGGCGGCTTCGTGGCGTTGGACAGTCTCCTGGTGGTGGGACAGCATGGCAACAAGGTCCTGGGAACTGGCTGCCTCTGGGTTCATTTTTGGCTCTGTGCTTCTGTCAGGACCCGGTTACGAACCCGGGTCTCCGGAGTGAGAAACAGTCACTTAACCTACTGAGCCACAAATAGTCGGCAGAACCCAGAAGATGAGGCAGACACAGCAGTACTTGAGACGGTGTATTTAATGAAGTAAAAAGAGAAGTCCTTCAGGAAAACATCTAACTCCACAACCTCAAAAGGAATTCCACAAGAACAAAGGTAATCCTCCAAGACAAAAAGGTAAATCCACAAGGTGGTAGGAATAGCATAAAAAGCCTCAAAAGATACTCAAAAATAAATAAACAAGAACAAAAACCGAATTCCACAAGAGAATCCACCGGGATCAACAAGAGTTCACAGAATACTAGGGCTGGGTGCTAACATACAAACACAGAGCAAAGAACTGAGGAAAACTAAGGGTTTAAATACAATCAGGGGAAACGAGGCACAGGTGCAAATAATAATGGGGATCAAGGGAAAACAAAAGGTCAAAAAGCACAATGGGGGCATCTAGTGACCAAAAACCGGAACAACCCTGACCAAATCCTGACACTCTGATCCTTTGATTGGGTGAACAACTTGTCAGTTCATGCTGCTAGCTCTCTGATTTGTTGGAGGACGTCTTCCGGAAGTTGTCATAATTACTGTGCAAGAACCATGAGCCTCCTAGGTGTTGTATTGAAGCTAGGTGTCCTCTGGCTACACCATGGTACTACCCCAGAGTGCTGTTCAGGCTACTGTAGCCCTTCATTCACGTCATTTTTTTCATAGAAAAAAGTGCATTAAATAAGGAATTGCATTCCTTTTAAGCACACTTCAGGTCGGAATCGGGCCCTAACGGAATGACTGCAATTGAATTGGCTACAATGGAAATTCATAGTAGTCACAAACCAACTGTGGGTCACCTGCCAACTGTCCTCCCTTCCACTGGCATGCTATTATGTTAAGCTCATAACTGTTTTTTTTCTGTCATGTAGTTATCATTATCATGCAGTAGATACTGCAGTATCATTTTGATGCCACAATGTAATAATTACTTACTACACATTTTACTCTTACAGTGCCTTGCGAAAGTATTCGGCCCCCTTGAACTTTGCGACCTTTTGCCACATTTCAGGCTTCAAACATAAAGATATAAAACTGTATTTTTTTGTGAAGAATCAACAACAAGTGGGACACAATCATGAAGTGGAACAACATTTATTGGATATTTCAAACTTTTTTAACAAATCAAAAACTGAAAAATTGGGCGTGCAAAATTATTCAGCCCCTTTACTTTCAGTGCAGCAAACTCTCTCCATAAGTTCAGTGAGGATCTCTGAATGATCCAATGTTGACCTAAATGACTAATGATGATAAATACAATCCACCTGTGTGTATTCAAGTCTCCGTATAAATGCACCTGCACTGTGATAGTCTCAGAGGTCCGTTAAAAGCGCAGAGAGCATCATGAAGAACAAGGAACACACCAGGCAGGTCCGAGATACTGTTGTGAAGAAGTTTAAAGCCGGATTTGGATACAAAAAGATTTTCCAAGCTTTAAACATCCCAAGGAGCACTGTGCAAGCGATAATATTGAAATGGAAGGAGTATCAGACCACTGCAAATCTACCAAGACCTGGCCGTTCCTCTAAACTTTCAGCTCATACAAGGAGAAGACTCATCAGAGATGCAGCCAAGAGGCCCATGATCACTCTGGATGAACTTCAGAGATCTACAGCTGAGGTGGGAGACTCTGTCCATAGGACAACAATCAGTCGTATATTTCACAAATCTGGCCTTTATGGAAGAGTGGCAAGAAGAAAGCCATTTCTTAAAGATATCCATAAAAAGTGTTGTTTAAAGTTTGCCACAAGCCACCTGGGAGACACACCAAACATGTGGAAGAAGGTGCTCTGGTCAGATGAAACCAAAATTGAACTTTTTGGCAACATTGCAAAACGTTATGTTTGGCGTAAAAGCAACACAGCTGAACACACCATCCCCACTGTCAAACATGGTGGTGGCAGCATCATGGTTTGGACCTGCTTTTCTTCAGCAGGGACAGGGAAGATGGTTAAAATTGATGGGAAGATGGATGGAGCCAAATACAGGACCATTCTGGAAGAAAACCTGATGGAGTCTGCAAAAGACCTGAGACTGGGACGGAGATTTGTCTTCCAACAAGACAATGATCCAAAACATAAAGCAACATCTACAATGGAATGGTTCAAAAATAAACATATCCAGGTGTTAGAATGGCCAAGTCAAAGTCCAGACCTGAATCCAATCGAGAATCTGTGGAAAGAACTGAAAACTGCTGTTCACAAATGCTCTCCATCCAACCTCACTGAGCTCGAGCTGTTTTGCAAGGAGGAATGGGAAAAATGTTCAGTCTCTCGAGGTGCAAAACTGATAGAGACATACCCCAAGCGACTTACAGCTGTAATCGCAGCAAAAGGTGGCGCTACAAAGTATTAACTTAAGGGGGCTGAATAATTTTGCACGCCCAATTTTTCAGTTTTTGATTTGTTAAAAAAGTTTTAAATATCCAATAAATGTCGTTCCACTTCATGATTGTGTCCCACTTGTTGTCGATTCTTCACAAAAAAATACAGTTTTATATCTTTATGTTTGAAGCCTGAAATGTGGCAAAAGGTTGCAAAGTTCAAGGGGGCCGAATACTTTCGCAAGGCACTGTATCTGTGTGTCTCTTCATTGGCCTGGGCTATTGTTATGATTTCTTAATCCGGCCCAGTATCCATTCAGAATCAATATCAGTAGAATAAGGTCATAAGAGCATCAAAAATACACTGACCGCTAGGGAATTTGTGGAGTTTTATTTTCAACATGTAGCACCAAATCAAATGTATTTGTCACATACACATGGTTAGCAGATGTTAATGAGAGTGTAGCGAAATGCTTTTGCTTCTAGTTCTGACAATGCAGAAATAACCAACGAGTAATCTAACCTAACAATTCCAAAACTACTACCTTATACACACACACAAGTGTAAAGAGATAAAGAATATGTAGATAAAGATATATGAATGAGTGATGGTACAGAGCGGCATAGGCAAGATGGAGTAGATGGTATCGAGTACAGTATATACATATGAGATGTAGGGTATGTAAACAAAATGGTCAAGTTAGAGGAAACACAGACACACAGTGCAACAAATCCTATTTACAAAACACTGAGCGGATGACATACAGCCTGAATTTACATCTACGGTTAACATCCAAGTTAACAGTGCATTGCCTGGTGCTTGACCTGGTTTGGTAGCTGTTGATCTGTGATGATGGAAAATAGCCACAAGAGACAACACAGGTTATTTCATTGCTTTAAAGTCATTCTCACAAAAGCAGCAGTGCCCTTATGCATTGTTTGTTGCATGACTGCATGAGAGTCAGATCCGTTACTTAGGTCTGCTTGAACAGACTTGAATAAAAGAGAGAAATATTCATACTTCTGTTTCAGTAATTTCCATTTGTACCCAAAAGGAGAACAACTAAATGCTAAAGATAAGGGGCAGAGTTATTTACACAGACAGTGTTGTTTTTGATGTTCACACCTTGAATGAGACATTTGTTTGGCTGGTTTCTGGCGTGATCTTCTTCAATTCACTCTAATCAGGGTTTTACATGTGTGGAGTTCCTCCTCAGACAGAGGCCTTCACAAGTCTCCTGCGTCTCGAAACGGTTAGCGTTGCCGCCACAGCCGCCATACCAGAAACGGGAGCACTCGCTCTGTGTCGTGTCAAAGTACCACTTCAGAGTGTAGTTCTCACAACCTCCCTTGTCCTGTTTGAAGAAACATGCATCTGGGGAAGAGGGAGAGGAAACGGGGCAAAGGGGAGAAATGGGAGATAGAAAAAAGGGATTCAGGAGAAAACAAAAGAAAGGGGGGAGAGGAAAGAGAGAGGAGAGGAAAGAGAGAGAGAGAGAAGAGGAAAGAGAGAGAAGAGGAAAGAGAGAGAGGAGAGGAAAGAGAGAGAGGAGAGGAAAGAGAGAGAGGAGAGGAAAGAGAGAGGGGAGAGGAAAGAGAGAGGGGAGAGGAAAGAGAGGGGAGAGGAAAAAGAGAGGGGAGAGGAAAGAGAGGGGAGAGGACAAAGCCAAAGTTTGAGACTCATGCCTTTTACACTATTGTACAGACCCGAGCCTGCTGTCTTTTCACATGTATTATTGCATACAAAATTAGAGAGAGATGTGGTCCTTACCCTGGTTAAGAACTGTACTTTCCTCTGTCCTCAGGAGGGTTGTGTGATCTGTGAACACATAACATTAGAAGAAAATCTCTGGCGTAGTGCTGTGAATGATGACCTCGCAGCTGACATGACAACACGACAACACGACAACACGAAACAACATGACAACTGACAAAAATGGCATCACAACTTTTGTCATTTCAAACCTGCAATTGCCATACTGTTTAAACAAGGTATATTACAGTCACTAATGTTAGGGGTTCAGCTCATTAGAATTATCTCAACTGAAAGCCTCCTGATTTGAGAATGCAAATAGAACAACTAGTGTTCTCTTCTCATGTAGCATTATGTGATTCAGCATTTGACAAACATCACAACAGTCGTCGTAATTCAGGTTGTGGCTAACAGAGATCTACATCTATGACCTCCACATGATGTTCAGTAGAGGGCTGGGGGGACTTACTGGAAGTGCCACAGGTCTCAAAGCATTCGTTTTCCGTGCTAAAACGGTTGGCGTCACAACCTCCGTACCAAAAAGGCAATCATTAACAGAGCGTTTTGTTAAAGTGCCATCGCTGGCCATAGTCCCCACAGTTAGTGTCACTGTCCACATCCAACTTACAGTGGGCTAAAAGCAGAACAAGCAGGTTTGTAAACAGGGAGGAAGATATGCAGTATGAGGTTGCAAACTGAGACTACTCATGCAGTGGGATACGAGGGAACGTGAGGGAGAGAGGGAAATAGAAGTTCTGTTATAAATGAGGGGTTACTGATTACCATTAGAGTTTGGCTGTGGCCGGGGGGGTGAAGTGGCTCCATCTCCCCTGGAGAAGGCATGTATAGTGTCAACCTGGTCAAGAGCTATCTGAGTCGGAAATACACCAGTGTGCTCCAGGAACTCCTCCTCATCTGTGTACTCCTCTTCCTCTTTCCACACATCCCACTCTGCCTGTCCTTGTCCCTGTCCGTGTTCCTGTCCCAGCATCAGATCACACTTGAGTTTGAGATGGGCAGGAGGGTAGCTGTTCCCTCCCTCTGAAATAGTGAGGGAGAAGTGAGAGAGTTAGGACACACAGTAGCACTGCCTTGGCAGCAGCTAATGGGGATCCCTAATAAATACAAATGCAAATGTTAAAATGTATGATTTGTTCTGGCATAATTATCTCTCCCTCAAGAGACAACCAGATGAAGAAGCATGCTATTGTTCCTTACTACTGAGGACCCTGAGGAAGGCTCTGAAGAAGCGCTGTGCGTAGCCTCTCTCCCACTCCTTCACGTGCCACAGATGGAGCAGGTGCTGCTCTGACGGCGTGCTCGCCAACTCCTCCACCTGGGTGCTGTTGTAATGGTCGCCCACCGCGATCACAAACAGGGAAACGCCCTGACACTTGGCCTTCTGGGAAATGTAGGCCAGCTTGGCCTGGTCCCAGTGGGCTGTCTCGGCCCCCACCACAGCCAGCACCACTCTACTCTTCCTGGGCCTGGTGGCCTTGAGGAACACCTTGCTCAGAGCGTACTCCAGGGTCTGCCCCAGAGACGACACTCCTCCCTGCTGCTGCATGCTCCTCAGGTGTCTCTGTAGACCAATGTGGTTGTGGTACTTCTGCAGGTCAAACTCTACCTTGACGGCCTGGGAAGTCTGGGGGAGCAGAGAACCACTGGTCTGGAGAAGGGCCACTCTGGCCCGGCCGTCAGCCACGCTGGGTTTGGGGCTCCAGGCTACCTGCTTCACCACTGAGCCCAGAAGCTCCTGGACGCCAGCGTACTGATCGGCCCGGATCTCCCTTGAACCGTCCACCACCAGGGTCAGGTCCATATCCACCACCAGGGGCCGCTGAGCGTCAGTAAAATCACACCCCTGGGCTGGTTTACAGTGGTCTGATGGACACACAGAGTGTAGTAGTAGTACAGTAGTAGTACAGTAGTAGTGCAGTAGCATCAGTAGTAGTAGTACAGTAGTAGTACAGTAGCACAGTAGCCTCAGCAATAGTCGTACAGTAGTAGTGTAGTAGCATCAGTAGTAGTAGTATAGTAGTAGTGCAGTAGCAGTAGTACCAGTAGTAGTAGTACAGTATTAGTACAGTAGCAGTAGTACAGTAGCATCAGTAATAGTAGTACAGTAGCATCAGTAGTACTGTAGTAGTAATAGTATTAGTAGTGCAGTAGCATCAGTAGTAGTATGAGGAGTAGTACAGTAGCATCAGTAGTAGTAGTAGTACAGTAGCATCAGTAGTAGTACAGTAGAATCAGTAGTAGCACTGTAGAAGTACAGTATAATCAGTAGTAGTACTGTAGTAGTACAGTAGAATCAGTAGTAGTAGTAGTAGTACAGTAGCATCAGTAGCAGTACAGTAGCAGTACTGTAGTAGTACAATAGAATCAGTAGTAGTAGTAGTAGTAGTAGTAGTAGTATTAGTAGTAGTACAGTAGCATCAGTAGTAGTAGTAGGAGGAAGAGTACAGTAGCAGCATCAGTAGTAGTAGTAGTACAGTAGCAGCAGCAGTAGTAGTAGTAGTACAGTAGCATCAGTAGTAGTAGTACAGTAGCATCAGTAGTAGTGTATTAGTAGTAGTAGTAGTAGTATAGTACAGTAACATCAGTAGTAGTAGTAGTAATGTAGTAGTAGTAGTACAGTAGCATCATTAGTAGTGTAGTAGTGTAGTACAGTAGCATCATTAGTAGTGTAGTAGTAGTAGTAGTAGTAGTAGTAGTACAGTAGCTTCAGTAATAGTGTAGTAGTAGTAGATAATTATTTATGCCCAAGGGGAATATTGGTTCTACAGCAGAATTAACCATAAAAACGAAGACATACATTGATACCAAATAAGACTATATTTTATTTTGTCCCTGTGTGCTTACCGTAGCAGATGACGCAATTTTTGATTCTTGTCAGCACAGCATTTTGGTCCTGTGACCTATCCACCAGCCGAACAAGGATGAAGCTGCCCGTGTCATCAGCCTGCGCCACAACAAAACAAAAACTAACATGGGCTGCATTTCAATTCACCAGCCTTTCCGCTGCCCTGTTCACTATCCCATAACCAGAAAGCATCTGTTAGCAATTGTACCTCAAAAGCCCGTTGAACATCGGGGGAGTTCCTCAGGGCGATGACAGCAGGAGCGATGTTCAAGGCCTTGAACTCCATGGCGGCCGTGACGATGGCAGCGCTGTCCACAGAGGGCCCGTTGGTGAAGAACACTGCCACCTTCCTCATCGTCAACGCTTTACGGGTTCGCTTGAAGACATGGCGCCCCACAAAGCGCATGGCCTCCCCAAGATGGCGCTGGTTGGACTTTCGTTCCAGTGCAATGTTTTGGATGGCCTCCAACAACTCCGGCTTGCGTTGGTAGTCCTGGAATCGGATCAGGTACTTGGTGTTGGCACTATAGGATACCACGGCAACACGTGCACCCGTCGGGCAGTTGCTCTCGGCGATGGCAACGTCATCCAATATGGAGAGGAGAGCGGAGCGCATCCTCTCAAACGTGGCAGGCTCCACATCCTGTGACATATCCAGAGCAAAGACCAGCTCTGTGGGGTAGGCTGGGCACACTGCCTGGCCTGGGGGATAGAGTGAGAGAGGGACAGAGAGAGACAAGGGGAGAGGAAGGGAGAGAGGGACAGAGAGAGAGGATAGAGGAAGGGAGAGAGGTACAGAGAGAGGGAGAGAGGTACAGAGAGAGGGAGAGAGGTACAGAGAGAGGGAGAGAGAGGGAGAGAGGTACAGAGAGAGAGAGATGGGGAGAGGGAGAGAGGGGGTGAGGGGGGCAATGGTATTTTTAAATGACACCCATTCATAACATCACTTTGCCAAGAGTTCTGGTTTGATTACACCAGAATCTTCAGTCAGGTACATACATTTATTTGGACGATGAAGGGTTAATGGAGACATACCTTGAGAGCATGCTGTTTGGGGGAGAAAAATATCATAGTTTAGAGACAAAATTAGGAATGAATTCATCTTTGCTTATGAAAACATGACCTTACCAGCAATAAAGCAATTGACACAGCAGATCTTTTCTTACAAAAAATATAGAGTAGGAATACCAAGAGCTTACCACAGTTATCACGGATATAGGTGGTCAGCTGGCATTCCTAGGGAGACAAATAAAATAACATGTTAAATAGCTCTCAAGATTCTCTACATAAAATGTTTTAGAGTTAAATTGGAACAAAAATCAGACAGAATACACATACAGACATGGCTCTCTCTCCTGGTCTGCCTCTAGAGCCCTAGATAGAAATAGAGAATTAGTCAGAAATCCACATGGAAACAGTGAATATCTTACCAATACTTATATCTTACAATACAACCAAAACTACAACTACTATTATTTTCACTTGAAACAAATAACAATAATAAAACAACTAATACATGAGATTTGTAAAGTTCCTTTAAAAGATCCAAAAACGCAAATGAAATACTAACAGTGTGTCCGGGTGGTCCAATGGATCCGGGATCCCCTGACTCACCCGATCTGCCCGAGTTCCCCTGGTTCAATCACATCGTAACATATGGCCATTTTAACAGAAGATTGTATACATGTCAACACATATTAGCACCTGTGGCACAAGCGAATATCACAAGGTTTGAAGTACAACACCTGAGAATATAAGCAGTGGTGTTAGACACTCTTTGACTCAAGCATAGATACTCTATGTGTGTGGGTATATACAGTTCTGGAGGGTGACACTTTAGTCCCACGAAGATAGTTTGTAGATGTTCAATAACTGTCAACAACATATCAACTAACTATCCACTAACCCTAACCCTTATTCTAAAACTAACCCTAACCCTTATTCTAAAACTAACCCTAACCCTTATTCTAAAACTAACCCTAACCCTTATTCTAAAACTAACCCTAACCCTTATTCTAAAAGTAACCCTAACCCTTATTCTAAAACTAACCCTTACCCTAACCCTTATTCTAAAACTAACCCTAAATCAAAACCTAACCCTATCCCTAACTGTAACCTTAACAAGCAGTTGCTTATCAACAGATAGTTTGTTAACAGTATGACCATCTGTAGAGCATCTACACTGAGTGTCCAAAACATTAAGGACAGCTTGCTACTATTGAGTTGCACCCCCTTTCGCCCTCAGAACAGCCTCCATTCGTTGGGGCATGGACAGTACAAGGTCTCCAAAGCGTTCCACAGGGATGCTGGCCCATACTGACTCCAATGCTTCCCTCAGTTGTGTCAAGTAGGCTGGATGTCCTTTGGGAAGTCGACCATTCTTGGTCCAGAAAACTGTTGAGCTTGAAAAACCCAGCAGCATTGCAGTTCTTGACACAAACCGGTGCGCCTAGCACATACTACCATACCCTGTCCAAAGGCAATTACATCTTTTGTCTTGCCCATTCACCCTCTGAATGGCACACATGCACAATCCATGTCTCAAGGCTTAAAAATCTGTCTTCTACCTGTCTCCTCCCCTTCATTTTCACTGATTTAAGTGGATTTAACAAGTGACATCAATATGGGATCATAACTTTCGCCTGGATTCACCTGGTCAGTCTATGTCACGGAAAAAGCAGACGTCAATGTTTTGTACACTGGGATTATCCAAATAAAGTGTGACCGTTCTGGGCACTAAAAATGTAGCGGTATTGACTTAACAGTTGCAGCAATGCATGTGCAACAGGACACTCTGGGGTCTTCTAGCGATAGTGTGTGTGAGTCTCACCCCTCTGCCTCGGTTTCCTTTGGGGCCTGGACCTCCTTTGACTCCAAAATCACCACTTTCACCCTGAAGATGACAAACAGGAAAAGGGGATTGTTTACTTTTTGTGAGCTTCAGAATGTAATGTGCCATGATTGGATTCCAGCCTTGTTCTCTTATCCATTCTGAAAGGGGAGATTTTATATCAATAACTGACCTGTAATCCAGGGTAACCATGGAAACCAGGCTCTCCCTTTAAAGTAATCACAAAACACAAGGAATAATTTATTAGTGTCCATCAAACATGTCTGGAATACAAATCTACTGTATATTAAAATCCTTTCATTTGAATGAAAAGATAATAGGCAGAATCTAGCACACAACCAGATCTGATTAGTGAAGGTGCTGGAGGAATAAAATGACACTAGAGAAGTAGGAAAAAGTCTCTGAACACTTCCAGTCAGATGCACATTTATTTAATTTAGCTGAGCTTTCGGTCAGTCGACCATCATTTAGATGAAAAGAGATTTTATTTTATAATCTACTAAGTACATTAACAATATTTTCCAAAGTAGAAAACCTCATCAACTACTAGGATGTCTATGGACAGCAGCTGTTGATCTGAGTACTGAGTAAGTGTACCTTACCTTCATTCCCTGGGGTCCGGGAGGCCCATGGCCGTCACTGCCATCAAGACCCTGTATTAAAGAAAACACACCATCACGTCCCATTCTTACATGACCTTACAAACACATACAGTCTTGCAGTGTGTGTACAGCATGTGTGTGTGTGCCTGCAGGTGAAGTGTGTAATGACAAGGCAACACCTTACCGGCATCCCTCTTGGCCCAAGTGTTCCAAGGGCTCCGTTGACCCCGAGGTCCCCAGGTTGGCCCTGTGAGGAAACCACACAGTATTGGGTTGGAAGAAGGGCTATAAAACATTATTTTACAGACATGTTTTAATGTATACTTTTTATGTGTCTATATGTAATATGTTTCTGTTGCTCTGCAGGCCTGGTAACAAATTGTCCTACCAAGATGGCCAATGTTTTGTATTGTAATGTATTACATAACTGTAGGTCAAAGGTAATGGAATATTTAGAAGATGCAGAGTTTGAGGGTTTGAGAGGACGAGCGTACTAAAAGTCCTAATGGTCAATAGAGGATTATAAATAGGAGTTGGGTTTCAGTTCAACATCTGTTTAGAATCTGTCCAATGTCACTCCTGAACTCAGAGTGACGTGTGCTACGTTCTATACATGGAGTCTGGGGCAGGATACTATTTATTTGGCCGTTGGCCAAGTTGTTCTGCAAGGACTTCTGATTGGTCAACCCTAAACTAGGATGGGGGTTATTAAATGGCTTCTTGTTCCTTTGTTCAGTGGGGAAAAGCTGAGGACAGGGGAGACTGAACATCTGAACATCTACCTCCCAGCATAACATCTTGATTTATCCTTCTCAAATAAACCCATTTTTCTCCCCCTGATTTGCTTTGTAGTTTGTGTTATTGAAGAATAACATAAATTGCTAACAAAGGCAATGCACCTTCTGTCCATTCATCCCTCGTCTTCCTGTTGAACCTTTGCCACCCATAGTTCCAGGTGTGCCCTGAGGGAAAAGCCATTCATACGCCATCATTACATGTCAACATCACATAACAGTAGGATTTATGCATCAGGCATCCTCAATGTGGTCAGATGGGATGGAAGTAGAAAGGTAAGAAAAGTGACCTGAGGTCCAGGTAAACCCTGCAGGCCCCTGGGTCCAGGCTGGCCCAAGTCTCCTCTTATACCCTGTGCACACAGGAGAGAAACATGTTCAGCAACAGTAGGTATTGGGGGTACTGTCCCAAATGCAACAGAAGTGCATCAGTAGTAGCATTACTGTGGAGTTGTGGATGAGGGGAATGGGTATATATTACTTACCTGTGGTCCAGAAGGGCCAGGAATTCCTTGGAGGCCTACAACTCCTGGATCCCCTGGTGTTCCCTAGACACACACACACACAGGCAAACATACACACAAAACACACATACACACACAAAGAACACAGTAATGGGTACATACAGTAAATATAGATAGTAATCCTAGGGACTGTTATTCATGAAGTAGCTGCCTACTGTACATTTGGACCAGGGAGACCTCTTCTTCCTTGAGGACCCTACAAAGCAGGACACAGGACATAATCATCACTTGACAATTGACCAAAAAGGTGAGACAACATCAGTATAACAGGACAAGGACAGCTTAGCAGAAATGAAACTTCGCTCACTGGGTTTCCGACGATTCCACTTTCTGCTCGACTGCCCTCTTCTCCTGGGTCTCCCTGTCGGTGTGGAAAGGGAGACAAGAGAGAAAAGGTGTTTTTGAGGGAGAGAGAGGATGAGAATAACAGCAGTGTTGTCACCCTCCAGGACGGTAAGGGAATCCTGCTTTACTCACTAGAAAGAGCCAGTCAAAATGATCTGGTACTTGCAAATGAACTTGGTGAATAAGCGATTCTGATTCTTAGATCAGTACATTGACAGTGGCCAACTACAAGCTACATACCGGTAGTCCTGGATTTCCCCTTCCTCCTTTGGGACCCGCGACAATGCTGTCCACTCCAGAGTCTCCCTAAAAGACCAGAGACTAACTTTTAGTAGCAGTTAGAAAATAAGATATAGAAACACAGCATTTGTTACAGTCTAAACCACAACTGTCAAACTCATTCCAAACTCAATCCGAGTCTCTGTGGGTTTTTGCTCCTCCCTTGTACCTGATTGATGAATTAAGGTCACTAATTAGTGAGGAACTGCCCTCCTCTGGTTATCTAGATCTTAATTGAAAGGAAAACCTAAAACCAGCAGATACTGGTCCTTGAACCATCGTAAATCATTTGCACTGTTAAATGGCGTCCATAGTTTATGTGACTTACAGGGTCACCTCTAAGTCCACGCTGCCCCTTCACTCCTGGCTCTCCTATGAGGCCGCTGTTGCCCTGCAAGAGAACCCACCATCAATAGGTTAGACATTAGAGAAGAGAATCTAGTAAGAGTAGGATATTGGGGACATAGGAGAAGTATATTGGTGACAGGAGAATGACATTAGTGACATAGGAGTAGTATACTGGTGATGTAGGAGTAGTATATTGGTGACATATGATAACGATATTAGTGATATAGGAGAAGTAAACTGGTGACATAGGAGTACTATGCTGGTGACATGGAAGTAGTATATTGGTGACATAGGAGTAGTGTATTGGTGACATAGGAGGACGAAATTAGTGACATAAGAGCAGTATACTGGTGACATAAGAGCAGTATACTGGTGACATAGGAGTAGTATACTGGTGACATGGAAGTAGCATATTGGTGACATGGAAGTAGCATATTGGTGACATGGAAGTAGCATATTGGTGACATGGAAGTACTATACTGGTGACATGGAAGTAGCATATTGGTGACATAGGAGTAGCATATTGGTGACATAGGAGTAGTATATTGGTGACATAGGAGTAGCATATTGGTGACATAGGAGTAGTATATTGGTGACATGGAAGTAGTATATTGGTGACATAGGAGAACGATATTAATGACATAGGAGTAGTATATTGGTGACATAGGAGAACGATATTAATGACATAGGAGTAGTATACTGGTGACATGGAAGTAGCATATTGGTGACATAGGAGTAGTATATTGGTGACATAGGAGAACGATATTAATGACATAGGAGTACTATACTGGTGACATGGAAGTAGTATATTGGTGACATAGGAGTAGTATATTGGTGACATAGGAGTAGTATACTGGTGACATGGAAGTAGTATATTGGTGACATGGAAGTAGTATATTGGTGACATAGGAGTAGCGTATTAATGACATAGCAGTAGTATATCAGTGACCTAGGAGTAGTATATTGGCGAAATATTTGTAGAATATGAGAAAATGTGTTTACTGGTCTTCCTGGGTTTCCTCTCTCTCCTGCAGCTCCAGCTGTTCCAATCAGACCCTGTTCACCATCAACCCCATCAAGGCCATGGTCTCCGTCATCACCCTGCCATGGTAATGTGCACACTGATTCACAACACACTCAACAACAGCAGACGTTTACATCCACACAATGAAAAAAAGAAAGCACCATGGTAAACCTGGTTTTCCATCGGTTAAGACAAAATACCTAGTATACTGCACATAGAAAGGTTTCTACTGTACACTACATTTAGCTGTGTGAACGTGGTATCAACAGCTTCATTCACTTACCCTGTCCCCTCTGTAGGCTCTTGAGCCCTGTAAAAAAACAGAGATCAGATTAGATGGGATTATTTTAGACTGGTAACTCCAGCGCATCATGGTTCAGAGATCAAATGGGATTATTTTAGACTGGTAACTCCAGCGCATCATGGTTCAGAGATCAAATGGGATTATTTTAGACCGGTAACTCCAGCGCATCATGGTTCAGAGATCAGATGGGATTATTTTAGACTGGTAACTCCAGCGCATCATGGTTCAGAGATCAGATGGGATTATTTTAGACAGGTAACTCCAGCGCGTCATGGTTCAGAGATCAGATGGGATTATTTTAGACTGGTAACTCCAGCGCATCATGGTTCAGAGATCAGATGGGATTATTTTAGACTGGTAACTCCAGCGCGTCATGGTTCAGAGATCAGATTAGATGGGATTATTTTAGACCGGTAACTCCAGCGCATCATGGTTCAGAGATCAGATGGGATTATTTTAGACTGGTAACTCCAGCGCGTCATGGTTCAGAGAACAGATTAGATGGGATTATTTAAAACAGGTAACTCCAGCGCATCATGATTCAGAGGTCAGATTAGATGGGATTATTTTGGACAGGTCCCAGGGTCATGGTTCAGAGATCAGATTAGATGGGATTATTTTGGACAGGTAACTGCTGGTAAAAGGTGATCTAAAAGCAGATGTCGGGAAGACATCTAATGGGAAACATTCCAGACCAGACGGTCTATAAACATAGATTTTTGGTTAGTCAGTAGTCCATCTGCTCACCTTGAGGCCTCTCCTCCCAGAACAGCCCTGTAGTCCCTGTGGGCCAGTGGGACCTGGTGGACCTCTCTCGCCCTGTGGCAAATCAGAGAGAGAGGACAAGGGTCATTGGTTTTAAGGTCAAAGGTCACAGGTTATTAAACTGACTTGTAGACCTTGCCCACCATCCACGATTCATATGTTTTGATTTGTCAGATGTCTGAATACCACACTGAGAATTATTCTTCCCTTCCTGAAAATACACACTTACAATTCCCCCCTCCTCGCCAGGGAAGCCAGGGTGTCCTTTCAGTCCTGGCTGACTCTGTAAGGAGAGAAACGAAAAGCAAATGAGGAAACTGAAACTGCCAAAGGGAGGACTGACGAAGTACATAGACCCACATCTTCTTTACAGTATTTTAACAGTGTTAAATTACTGTGTCACGTCAAATCTTAAACACTGTATAATTTTATAAAGAAGGCTCAGAGGGCCTCACCTTTGTCCCTGGGCGTCCTCTGTTGCCACGGATACCCTCATGTCCGGTGCACTTACACATCACATTGCAGCACTCCCTCTCAGCCACTGTGTCCTCGAGAGAGAAAGGGAGAGGGGGAAGAAAGAGGGGGAGAAGGAGAGAGTGGGATAGAAAGAGAGAGAATGAGACCATGTGTTATTAAATCCAATATGTAATTTGTTGACACACCCTCATAATTGGAGACACCTTTGGAGGCACTCATCTCAAAAGCCAATCTAAAAACAACCAATCACGTCACTGGTCTGTTTTTCTTGTCTCCAGTGGCTCCTGTTGCTAAGTACATTTCTAGCAAGTGACGACTCTATTTCGTGGTGTACTATATCCCATTTCCCATGACCCCAGAGTTCTAGTTTTGATGCTTCCAACCTGACATGCCGAAACAGGAACACAAATCCTTTCTGTCATTTCTGACATCCTGACATTCTTCAACAATGTCACGTAATCCGCTTTTTTAAACAGAAACATTTGTCATTGTACTGTATGACCCAAAATACTCAGACATATCAGAAATACTTCTCTATCCCTACAGCTGGGAATATGACTGGAAATGGAATTACTGTAGATAGAGACATAAAGGACTTACATGTCAGCCCAAAGAGTCTTAGCCAGTCTAAGTGACATACAGTATTACTACAACACAGGGAGATACAACTAAAAGGGTTGTTCTGATTCTGTTGTCACAAAATGATGAACCACTTACTATTTGTGTCAACAGGGTGTTTCCCAAATTGTGCATGCCAATGTTGAGCGGCTGCTTGTAGCCAAATCCTCGCCCAAACTCCACCATCTGAAGAAGGTTGGCATTTTGGACACCTTCTAGGGCGACTGTAAGCAGGGCGTTGATACCTTTTCCGGAAATGTGACATGGAAGACAGAGATAAAAGTATAACCGATTTTAATGTTAATTTTTGTCTCATGAATGTTCTTAAATTTGTACGTTTCGGTGGGTTTCCCCTGGTTCTTTAACCTTTAGTGCGGAGAAGTTCCGACTCTTGCTCCAGTTTCACCACGTCATCATCGAGTCCGTCTGAGAAGATCACCAGCACCTAAAGGACAAAGTAGTTGTGACATTGTTATTACAATGTGATATAACCAACAAAATATGTTATGAAATGAACATTTTTGGAGTCTGGGATCAACCACACAGGAGACATAATGTTTGGGCCCACCTTCACGCCAGCGTTAGATTTCTGGAACTTATCACTGAAGGAGCGCAGGAGGAAGGAGTTGAAGTATGTTGTCTGGGTGGTCTGCAGGGCCATAACCTTCTCCACAATTTTCTCGTCGTACTTCTCGAAGTTGTAGTCGTAGAGAACCTTTCCGTCCTGCTCCACCACGCGGAAGCCAATGTTAGTCTCAATGGAACCATCTCCCGCCACGCAGCACAGGCCCTTCAGGTTGGACACATAGCGGATGATCTGTGGCAGGAAGGCCTGTAGCTGGGCTTGGCCATCGAAGAGCCCCTGGGCGGTGGCCCTGCGTGTAATATCGAACCCCATGGCGATGTCTATGGTGCAGCCTATTGGACACAGACACACTCATTATTACTTATCATCCAAATGAACCCCTTTAACAAGTTCAAAAGCTTTATGTGTTAGGTTTACTCAAGGATAATATGAGACAGTGTAAAATAGCCTGTTTTTCAAACACTAACAAGCATTCTTTGACGAGAGTTTTACATTGAGTCAGGAGAGACAGAGGAAATAAAACGTGCATACGGTTTACTCACCCGCTTGAGTGTCTGGTACCTTGGAGGAGCATATAGTATCCACCACCTTCTTCTTGATCTTGTCCAGGCTGGCAAAGTCCTGCACAGAGAAGACCCTTTCTGGGTTGAGAGTGATTTGCCCAAGCTCAACAGGTTTGTGGTCTTTCCCGATACCGATGGCAAACACCTCAATGTTCATGGCCTTGAGCTTCTCTGCTGCATCAACAACATCATCATCTGAACGTCCGTCAGTGATTACAACCAGGTTCTGAGAGACCTTGGCATTGATACGGCTCCCTCTAGCTGGTTGGAAGTACTCTTTACGGACGTAGTTCAGGGCCTTTCCGATGTTCGTTGTGTACCTAATCTGCATCATATTGTTTATCTGGTTGTTCACCTCTGCTTCTGTGTAATACTCATTCAAGAAGAACTCCTTTTTAGGATCACTGCTGAACTGGGCGACTCCCACCCGGAAGGACTGCTCTGCAATGTTGAAGCTGGAAACAAGGTCTGTGGCAAACTTCTTCATGATAGTGAAGTCGGTGGTGCTGATGCTCCCTGAGCTGTCAATTAACAGGACCAGATCCCCCTGCGTTTTTTCACAGACTAAGAGGAGAAGAGAAGACGTCAGATCATGTTGAACCATCTAATTTCAAAATGCTTATGCTACAAGGCTTTGTACTTTCAGCATAGATGTTTTTACAGTTGGATTCTGTCTTACCTGGTTTGCTGGTTTGGCAGAATTCAAAGGAAATATTTTTGTGCAGTGTGTCTAGTTTATGGAAGTCATCCACAAAGAAAACCTTATTCGTGTCCCCTGCCATGAGCTCAAGCTCTTGCTTATTTGCTCCAACCACTCCGATGCTATAGACTATGATCCCATTGTCCCGTAGCTCCTTGGCTGGCCCAGCTAGGCTATAGGGGTCAGTAGCCTCACCATCTGTGATCACCATCAACCACTGGGGAACATTTAGGGCCTTTCGCCCGCCGTACTGTGCACCAAAATAACCCAAGGAATACTTGAGTGCCTTTCCAGTGTAGGTGTCTCCACTGGGCTCTCTAAGCTTTGTGATGGCACTATTGACGTCTCGCTTAGATTTGTATTCGTTGAGTGTGAATTTAGACTCGGGGTTGTCTGAAAAGACAATCAGACCATAGCGTGTCTGCTTCTCCCCAACAGAGGTTTCATTGACCACGGACATCATGAAGTTTTTCATTATGTCAAAATTATCTGAGCTGATGCTGGTGGAGCCGTCCACCAAGAAAATGATGTCTGCGATCTCCGTCCTCACACACTCTGGTGGAAGAGAAGAAGAGATAGAGGAAAATATCAATGTCAAAATCTAAGAAATGTGAACTCATTGTTGCTTTTAAGTAATGTTTCATGAAACAAGTGGCACTCACCTCTCTCCGGATCACAGATTGCCAATGCCAGTTGGCTATCCAAAGCCTTGAGTGCATCAAAGTCCCTCTCGGAGTAGACCCTCTCCTGTGCGCCACTGATCTCCAGTAATTGTGTATTGTTGGCATTGACCACCCCAATAGCGTAGATGATCACACCCTTGT
This sequence comes from Oncorhynchus mykiss, assembly GCF_057628025.1. Taxonomy (NCBI): domain Eukaryota; kingdom Metazoa; phylum Chordata; class Actinopteri; order Salmoniformes; family Salmonidae; genus Oncorhynchus; species Oncorhynchus mykiss. Next base: position 16,777,500 of record NC_143024.1, read on the forward strand.
CTTGAAGTTTCTTGGCAGGAGACATGACCTCATCCTGCGCCTCACCATCGGTTACGACAATCAGGAACTGCTTCACGTTAGTGCGCCCTCCTTTCGGTGGGTCAAAGAACTGTGAGGTGTAGGACAGGGCTCTGCCGGTGTGTGTGCCCCCGCCTATCTGTTGCATCGTTTGTAAATCCTGCAACATGCCTTCCTTATCGTTATGCTTGTTGAGAGGGAAGATCACCTGTTGGCTGGTGCTGAACTGTATGATGCCCACGTGCACTTTATCCAGGCCTATGTCAGATTTGTTGATGATGGATTGCATGAAGACCTTCATCTTCTGGAAGTCTGGGTTGTTAATGCTACCTGAGCTGTCAATCAAGAAGAGGACGTCCCCCTTCATGTCGTTGCAAACTATGAATAGAGAACAAATATTAATTTAGCTGTTGTTATAACTCAATGTGTGCTCATAATCAATCCCTGGCAAGAGACAAGGTGTTTCATATTTTTACTGAAAATAAATAAGATGTAACACTTAAAAACAATAGAGATGCCCTTACTATCAGGGGAGCAGATATCTGTGATGATGTCATTTTTTATTGGTTTCAGAGCGTCAAAGTTGTTGACAAAGAACTTCTTCTCTTGGCTGCCAGCAATCTCCAGCAGCTGTGTATCGTTAGCTAGATTCACCCCAATGGCATATATGGTGATGCCCTGCGCCCTCAGCTTTGCTGCTTGATCCTTCACGTTGTCTTCAGACTCTCCGTCTGTGATGACAATGAGGTACTCGCGAACTTTGTGACTTCGGGTGGCCTTAGCCCGATCAAAGTGCGGACCCATAGAGTTCAGCGCTAATCCGGTCTTTGTCCCGCCTCCAAGTTGGATGATACCATCCACTGCTTTCTCCACTGAAGGTTTGTCAGGGTAGGTTGTCAGATCAAACTCAAGAGCTGGTGTATCAGAGAACTTTACCACACCCACGCGGACATGATGCGGTCCGATGTGGAATGTGTTTATGAATTTGTTAATGAATGTCTTCATGTCAGCAAAGTCTGGATATTCAATACTCCCTGAGTGGTCGATCAGGAAGAACATGTCTGCTTCATCTGTCTGCAAACAGCCTAGAATCAAAAGAGAAAAGAAAGCACTAGTGTCATCTCGGAGATCACATTATGTCTGTATCAACATTCCTCTACAAATTAAACAACAAGAAGCATTGTTACAGTCATTTTGATCTCACTTTGCTTGGCAGTGTATGTCCTTGCGTTGTCTTTGACTGCTTTTTTAAGGATGTTGTAGCACACACTCTTCTTCAGGCTCTTCTCCAGGGTCTTGAGCTTGGCAAAGCTGTCCACATGCAATACGTGCTTGTTAGGGGGATCTGAAGCGATCTGTCTCAGCTCGTTCTCGTCAGCATCCTTGATCCCCACTGCATAGACAGTGACGCCAGCTCTGCGCAGTGCAGCGGCATGAGAAGTTACGTTGTCCTGGGACTTTCCGGTGATGACTATCGCCACCTGCTGCACCCCCTGTTCTTTCCGGCTGCCCCTCTCCTTGATAAACATCTTCTCCCTGGCATACTCCAGGGCCTCGCCAGTGTATGTGAGACCGCGACGGTAGGGCAGGATCTTGATGAACTGAAGGATATTTGTTTTTTCTTGGAAGGAGTTGAGGTAGACCTGGGCCGAGGCCTTGTTGCTATAGAGGACGATGCCCACCCTCACCCTGTTGAAGTCTATATCTAGGCCGTCTACTATCTTGTGGATGAATCCACGAACCAGCTGGAAGTTTGCAGTTCTATTGCTCGAAGACTCATCAACTATAAACACAATGTCAGCCAGTGAAGCTTCACTGCAATCTGCAATAGAGAGGAAATTGTTAGTCAACAGCAATCTGCTATCCTTTATGTATAATGAGCAACTATTTCACAAGAGATCAGATATTCACTTAATTCAGCAAAAATCCACAAATGCCCTTACCGTCAGTCACAGTGACCACCTCTTCAGTCTCAAAGACAGTCTTTAGTACAGAGGTGATGGATGTAGTCTGGTAAAAGAATGGCGAGGTGGCCATTAACTTTAGCTCTGGAAGTGTAGATTCACCCAACCCGATAGACACAATGGTTGTCCCTTCAGATTTGATAGTACGTGCCACCTTCATCACGTTATCCTTCGAATCCCCCCCTGTCACTGTGACTAGAAACTGCCGGTAGCCTTGTTCATTACGGCCACCAGACGCTGTAGTGAAGAAGTGTGCACGGGCGTATTCCAGGGCATCGCCCAGGTGACGAGACCTGTTGGGACGCAGCGGCAGCCTGAATTTCCTAAGAGCTGCCAAGTACTCTTCCTTGGTGTTGTGGGTGTTCAGTAAGAACTCCACCTTGGTGTCCTGGGCAAACTGGGCCAGACCCAGGCGCATCGTTTTAGTGCTCGGGTTGAGTTGGTTGACCAGTCGCATCAGAAGGGTTCTGACCAGCTGGAAGTCTGCCTGCATCATATTGCTGTCCACCAGGAAGAAGATATCAGAGAACTTTGGGATTAGAGCTGAAAAAAGAAAGAATAATTGCTATGACAACAGTGTGAATGTATGTCATATTTTATTTTCATTTTTAGAAATGTTCCTTTGAATGTTGACTTTAATGTTGGCACAAGCGGCCGTAACCAATGTCTGCCTCTCAAGGTTGCATACTTTTACATAGAATGGCATCCCATGGTAGAACAAGTCACTTGGATTACATAGTTTGCAAGTTCAACATTCACAATTTGTTACAACATACAGTATGTTTCCTTATAAAAGTCCCTTACCCATCCTCTGGTTCTCCATGGAGACACAGACAGTCTGCAACAGACCCTGAGAAAGTGTTTGTAGGGCCTGGAAACTTTCTATGTTGACCAGGAAACGCTCATGGGGCCTGTTAGCGATATCCTTCAGCTCGTTGATGTTGGCTGCCCCAACTCCAATAGCAAACACAATGACCCCTTGCTGCCTTAGCGCCTTGGCTGGCAGCGTTACCTTGTCCGCAGACGCCCCGTCGGTGAGCACCACAGCAATCTGAGGCACCCTCTGATCAGCGCGGCTACCGTTTGCCTTGGTGAAAAACTCTTCCCGAAGGACAGTAATGGCTTTGCCGGTGGCTGTGCCTCCCCCGAGCTGTGGAAGCCTGTCCACTTGCTCCAGTAGGGCCCTTTGGTCCGTATGTTCCCCCAAATGGAATTGCTTCTGGATCTCATTACTGAACTGGGCCAGTCCTATGCGAACCTTGTCCGCTCCAATATCCAGACCCTCGATGAAGCTGTGGAGAAACCTCCGAACCTCCTGGAAGTTTGTAGGGCTGATGCTGGTGGAGCCATCCACAAGGAACACAATGTCAGCCACTGTGGCGTTGAGGCACTCTGGAGATTAAGGAAAATAATAATGTAATTTATTTATAAAGAATATTTTTCAAATGGAAACAATAAATACACCGTTATAGTACCTTGTACCACTTTGGATATTGGTCTCTTTGCCTCATCTACGGTAGTACATAGCACCTGGATGAGGCTCTGGGAGATCCCCTGCAGCGCAGCAAAGTCTGACACGCTGTACACATGCTGGTTGTGAGGTGTAGTGGCAATCTCCTTCAGCTGATCTTCGTCTGCTTCTTTGATCCCGATGGCGTACAGCGTGACACCCTGCTTCTTCAGCTTAAGGGCATGCAGCCCCACATTGTCCATTGATTCACCGTCAGTGATCACCACACCGATCTGGGGCACGTTCTCATTCACCCGGCTCCCTGCGCGGTCAACAAAGAGCTCGTTCAGCAGGAAGTCCAGGCCCAGGCCCGTGTTGGTTTCACCACCCATATAACGCAGGTTTGTAATGTACTGCAGGATGTCCTGTTTGTCCTGGAAGGTGTTGAGGAGGAACTCAGTGCGTGGTGTGTTGCTGTACTGGACCAAACCGATGCGCACCTGGTCGGGGGCCACTTCAAAGCTGTTAACCAGCGTGTACAAGAACTGCCGAATCTGTTTGAAGTTCTCTGAGCCGATGCTCCATGAACCATCCACTAGGAAGACGATGTCGGCCACGGCCTCTTCCTTGCAGACTGGGAGGGGTAGAAAACAATCGTCAGCCTATGGAATTCCGTACAAGTGTCTAAACCACAAGGTTTTTTGTGCATGGGATGAGCAATGAAAGCAATTAATCAATAAATCAATCTATTAATCAAATATTATTTTTATTGTGCTTTTATAAAAAACAATTTCTTATAACTGCTCAGCAGTCTAAAGCCCCAAAGAGTTGGTCATCATTTTGCATTTGTGTGGTATTTCTTCAATGCTTCTATGTTTATGCCATTCAGGACTGTGATCTGCATTCTGGAATGATTCAGATGTCAGGAGACAAACATGCTTACCTGTTTTTTGTGCTCCGTTAACCAGAAAACATGTTGCTATGGTGAAGATGGCCAGGAGGCCCTGTGTCCCCTCCATGTTGGAACGTTTCTCTAGTCTCTCTCCTTGAACACAAACATGGACAGATCAACTGTTGGAACACAGAAAGTTGCTGTTTATCAGATCAAGTGTTGACAACAGATTCAACTGAAATGTGGTTAGATCTAATTTAAACATAGCATCCTGTGACATCCTGGACATTTATAAATGTTTCTTACAGGATAACAGATTATTTTGCGCTACTCATGCTCATGCTCAGGGTTGGGGAGTAGGATTACATGTACAGATACATCTGAAAAACGACATGATTACGACATTTTTTTGCGAAATAAACAAATCTAACACTTCTGTTTTTTTCAATGACATTCAAATCAGCATTGAAAAAAGGAGCAAGTTTAAGTTTGTTCTACCTGAGCGAGTCTGACCACAAATCAGAGACCAATATGATGGCACACCAAATGTGTTTGATGGATTGCGGGAAAAGAGCAGGAATGGGCTTCTGTAGTCTACAGTCAAAGCTATGTCTTCCAATGGTGCGACTGCTGTCGGCTTCAAAAGATTATCCAACTTGAATAAATGCTTGGCGGCAAGGATGACAGCAGTGGTGTAGTCTACGGCGATACGGATATGACTTATTATTGATATCTACATAGCGCATTGATGTGAATCACACTGCTGCTCTCTCTTTTAGCTATTTGCGCCTCATGGATTGTTGTTGTTGTGGATGGCTGTTCACAAATCTATACGTGTATTTGAACCCAATAAATGTTTGAATTCAAGAAGTTAAAGCTGCCTATCAATCATTGTTTTTGAAACCAGTGGACAGCCGGTGAAAAATGTGGTCTTGCAACAGCTGCATAATGCGGATCCCAGCCTATGGACTAAAGGTGGGGCTTTTATTGCTCAATCTAATTCATGCTAATCAAAAAAAAAATCCATAGGCCTAATGGACACATGCTCAACCTTGTACACTTTTAATAGACTTACAAGGGACAATCTGTAGTTGCTACATCCATTTTTAGACTTATAAATTGTATGTATATGTGCCTCATGAGCTTAATTCAACTGTCACAGTTGTCATGATGTTGCCCTCTTTGGGTACAGCAAGCCCCATCCCCCTCTCCCTGCCTCCTACAACTAGACTGCTGTGGTCAGAGAGGTCGTAAATTCCTGGAAGAGATTATCTCCTCATGGCCACAGTATAGTGACAGAGTGAATTTTCAGAACAAACGAATTTCTTCCACCTCACAGAACTTGAGGTCTGAACAACATTTATGTTCCGGAGAAGGTATAAAAGATCGGTGAAGAATTCAGCAATGAACTGGTCCGCTTGGTACAAGTTTGTAAAACTCATGAGAGACGGTGCGGCCACATTACCATAACACTGTTAATATAATAGCCTCAGATATGAGGTTTACATCTAATTGTTGTATAAGATGAACGAGTGAGGATGATACTGTTTGTAAAATTGTGTAATGTGATTTTGGACTGTTTAATGAAGGACACTCCAATTCCCTTTTGAGTTTAACTAAATCAGAGGACCGCCCATGAGCCCAGTTAGGGTCGGGCATCCTGGTGCAGGCCCTTTTCTGCAACTCCCGAATAAAACCCCAACTTTGAGAAGTTTTCAACAGACCATGTTTTCTCTCAATCACGAGAGGACAAAGGTTGCAGATGATTGCTGAATCTTTTAACCATACCACGTGGTTAAACTCTTAAGACTATCGATACCGACAGAATAAGAACAAGTCTTTGATATTAATTACTAGTCTGCAGCTAGGAATTCGGTATCATTGAACGTGAAGAACGACAACCGCCGAAACATGAATGAATGTCACTCTGAACTATCCATTCTAACCACGACAGAGAGAGAGAGACGGACAAGTCTACAAAAGAAACAAACTTTTCAACAGTGATCAAGACGACACACTGAGCGTAAATATATATATATTGATTGTAATTGTTCCCGAATGAGTGAGCGTTCATGTGCAAAGGATTAGCATTTCAATTGTTATAATTATCTACTCTGTAGTGACTTCTCAGCTGACCCCCACTCCCCTTTCGTCTAACAAGTCGCCATGCCGGTTTAGCCCGCTAGGGCACATTCCCCTATCATTTCTTGTAAACATATTTACTTGTTTGTTTATGCACTTCTGTGATTGTTTGGTTAGTTAATAAATAAATTATTTAAGACAATTGATGTATGACTCATAGTGAAGACTGGGTTCATGCAGATAACCAACAATTTACGACGTTTGGAATGAGACTAACGTGAGGTAAAGTAAATAATTAATTAATTCGAAGACTAATTGATCAGATATAAAATATCTGAAAAGTTATATTAGGAAATTATAACTTTGTAATCTGAATATTTTCCTTGGTGCCCCGACTTCCTAGTTAATTACAGTTACATGATTAATCAGTTGATCGTGTAATACTAATTACAGAGAATCTTTGATAAAAACTATAAGTCTTCAATTTAATGATAGTAAAGACATGACATGAGAACTCAAAATATAAGAATGTTTTACTCCATTGTTTGTAAACATTGTAAATGTAAACCAACACTGTATAGCCTCATAACATGGATATCATGGATGATCAGTCATTTTGTTATTGTTTCATCTGTGGATTTGCCATTTAAACATCTGCATATTATCAAGATATTAAAGTGTCACCAACAAAAAGGTAAACAATAGGCCTATAGCAAGTGCAGCATATGACATTCATTTTTCCCATGTACATTGCACTTTTCAGTAGTGCTCAAAGCATGCCATTCCATGAGCGAAGAATTCATCTTTCAACCCAAATCAATGAGCCCAATCAATCCTCCATGACAACAAAATCATAAACAACAGAGTAGAGCTGGCTAATAAGTCCTTCATTTTGGGGTCATGCTCAGATAAAACAATTTGGCTAATCTATACTTTCATATTTCCAAGTCCTATTCTTGAAGATCAAGGGGCATAACATTTATTGGAATGACTGGAATTCTGATAGATTTTTAATGTAAAAATAAAATGTAATCGTATTATATATATTATATATATTATATGTAGTAGAAAGTGATGGGTTAGAAGAAGCCTACATAACCAACCCATAAAGTAAAATTTAACATCCATATATGGCCAGCTATGTAAACTTTAACATTGATTTATCCTGCAATAGATGTCGATCAATTGGTAACATACATTTTTGGCTTCTTCTAATGCCGCTTAAGGGAAAGTAACCAAAAAGTGTAATCAAAATGTAATCAGATTACATTACTGAGTTTGAGTAATCCAAACGTTACATTACTGATTACAATTTTGTACAGGTAACTAGTAACTAACGCATTACATTTAGAAAGTAACCTACCCAACCCTGCTCATGCATGTGTAACAGTGTTGCTCCTGTCACTCTCCTCACCCCAACCTGGGCTAAAAAATAGGGATCCTATGAACACATCAACAACTGCCTCAGACGAAGCATCGTTATCTATCGCTCCACAAAAGCCTTTACATTAGTACCTTGGACCACTGCAGAGCAAGGGAAACAACTACTTCAAGGTCTCAGAGAGTGTTGTCACCGATTGAAATGCCACTAGCGCGCACCACTAGCTAGCTAGTTATTTCACACCGGTTACATATCAGTGCCTAAATTAGATCCTACATGTTTTAAATAGTTTGTGGCAATGTGGAGGTGGAGGAAAGGGTACTGTGACAATTTGTGTATCTTACAGTAAAATCAAGGTCAAACATTTAATGACTTCAGAGCACAGTTGGCCAAACATGAAGCATCTGGATGAAATTGATTTCTCTGGGTTGCTGCTCTGTAAATAGATAGCCAATCAGTTCCAGATGTAGTGCATCAGACAACATCTAAGGTCCCTGATTGCTTGTGTGTGTGTGCGTGCGTGTTTGTATTAATGTGTGCGTGTGTAACAGTATAATTTTAGACCGTCCCCTCGCCCATACCCGGGCGCGAACTAGGGACCTTCTGCACACATCAACAGTCACCCTCGAAGCATCGTTACCCATCGCTCCACAAAAGCCGCGGCCCTTGCAGAGCAAGGGGAACTACTACTTCAAGGTCTCAGAGCAAGTGACGTCACTGATTGAAACGCTATTTAGCGCCCACGCTAACTAAGCTAGCCGTTTCACATCCGTTACACTCACCCCCCTTTTGACCTTCCTCCTTTTTCCGCAGCAACCAGTAATCCGGGTCAACAGCATCAATGTAACAGTATAATTTTAGACCGTCCCCTCGCCCATACCCGGGCGCGAACTAGGGACCTTCTGCACACATCAACAGTCACCACAGTATAATTTTAAACCGTCCCCTCGCCCATACCCGGGCGCGAACCAGGGACTCTCTGCACACATCAACAGTCACCCTCGAAGCATCGTTACCCATCGCTCCACAAAAGCCGCGGCCCTTGCAGAGCAAGGGGAACTACTACTTCAAGGTCTCAGAGCAAGTGACGTCACTGATTGAAACGCTATTTAGCGCCCACGCTAACTAAGCTAGCCGTTTCACATCCGTTACACGTGTGTCTATGTGTGTTTGCACACGATTGCACATGCATGTGTGTGTGTGTGTGCATGTACCTCAGAAGTGTGGGCGATGACACTGGATTGATGGATTGACTGGATTGACATACTCTTGACTGATAATATTTAATTCTATTTTGAGTGAATTGGCAGTAGAGTTGTTTCCATGTTACTCTAAATTGAGTAAATTACAGTTTGTAGAGTGAAATATAAACACCAAATAGAGTAGAAATAACTCTAAAAATGTAACTCTGCAACAATAGTTATTTTTACTCTATTTAGACTGGGACCAAATTATATCTTTTGTAGAGTATAATTGTATTCAATTTGAGTAAAATTTACTCAGATAAATTTACTGTGTAGGAGAACCCTTTAAAGAACCCTTTTTGGTTCCATGTAGAAACCTTTTGGGTTCCATGAAGAATCCTTTCCATAGAGGGTGCTACATGGAAAAAGGGTTCTACCTAAAAACCAAAAGGGTTTCTACATAGAACCAAAAAGGGTTCTTCTATGGGGATATCCGAAGAACCCTTTTGAAAGCCTTTTTTCTAAGTGCGCACACACACACTGGTCCTCTATCACACTTTTAGGACATTTGTGTCCATTTGAGACATTGCCAGTGCCATCTATTTTGATGTTAAGGGAACAGAAGAGTTCATTTCCTGCCTGGCAGTATGGCATGTGTGCACCACATTCTAGACTAAGAGCATGTCGAAGTGGGCCGCTTATCTGAATTGTTCTTCTTCTTTCACTCCCGAACAGGATTCACCTAATGCACAACACAGCTTATAAATGTGTTTTAGGACAAGATTCAGCTAATGTACAGCACAGCCTATCAATGTCTTTAGGACAAGATTCAGCTAATGTACAGCACAGCCTATAAATGTCTTTAGGACAAGATTCAGCTAATATACAGCACAGCCTATAAATGTCTTTAGGACAAGATTCAGCTAATGTAAAACAGCCTATAATGTGTTTAGGATTCAACTGATGTAAAACACCCTATAAATGTCTTTAGGACAGGATTCAGCTAATGTAAAACACCCTATAAATGTCTTTAGGACAGGATTCAGCTAATGTAAAACAGCCTATAAATGTCTTTAGGACAGGATTCAGCTAATGTAAAACAGCCTATAAATGTCTTTAGGACAGGATTCAGCTAATGTAAAACAGACTATAAATGTCTTTAGGACAGGATTCAGCTAATGTAAAACAGCCTATAAATGTCTTTAGGACAGGATTCAGCTAATGTAAAACAGCCTATAAATGTCTTTAGGACAGGATTCAGCTAATGTAAAACAGCCTATAAATGTCTTTAGGACAGGATTCAGCTAATGTAAAACAGCCTATACATGTCTTTAGGCCCGGATTCAGCTAATGTAAAACACCCTATAAATGTCTTTAGGACAGGATTCAGCTAATGTAAAACACCCTATAAATGTCTTTAGGACAGGATTCAGCTAATGTAAAACAGCCTATAAATGTCTTTAGGACAGGATTCAGCTAATGTAAAACAGCCTATAAATGTCTTTAGGACAGGATTCAGCTAATGTAAAACAGCCTATAAATGTCTTTAGGACAGGATTCAGCTAATGTAAAACAGCCTATAAATGTCTTTAGGACAGGATTCAGCTAATGTAAAACAGCCTATAAACATATTTAGGACAAAGGCCGTTTTGAAAATACTTTATCTATGGATTATCTGGATTATCTGTGCCTGGTTAATGTGTACTGTATGTGTCTGGTTGTTTAAGAGTCTTATACCATTGCTTGTTGAGGCCCGATCCCAATGAGTTGAGAAATTCAGGAAACGGGGGTCCATCCTAACCGGATGCATCTGGACGTAATCAGGATTTGCAGACTCCCATTTCAAACAAGAATCGCATTTGAATGACAGTGATTGAAAGGGCGGTCTTGACATCTCATTTGTTCAGGTCAGAGTCCAATGAATATACTTACATCTGGGTCTAACAGATCTCCATGCACATTTCCTTCACTCTGTTCTCTACCTCGGTTTATTTAGGCATCGTTCAAAGCAGTTTCTTTCCAGTCAACAGAGTGAGGTCTAAAAAAGTGGGGGCCCATTGTTTTCAATGGCAAATCATCTATTCCACTCAGAAACTGTGGTCACAGATTGACCGTGAACATTCAGGCACAAGGGATCTGTTAACTTAGGGAGTACTTTAAAGCTTTCTACAGGACAATGATTGCACCACCAACATTTTGTTTACCTCTTCATGACGAGTCAAGGTCAAGATTGTATATGGTCAGAACGGTCCAGTACAATTATCCAAGACTGACTCTTTAACATAACATATAAATCAACAATAGGGTTTCAGTGGCTGGTTGATTTCAAGCTTCATTTCTGTTTGTTACCTATCAATCCATGTTGACTGTTGAACTGATGACTGTGGGGTTCTGGTAGGCATCAGTTATTAACTGCTTTAGCTGCATGACTGTTCCATTAAACATACACATCATCATCATCATCATCATAAGCCCGAAGACGTGAATGGATCCTATTTCAGAGCTCTTCACTACAGCTGTATGCTGTTGTTAGCTCTGCTGACAAGACGTCCTAGACCTATGAGATAACCAATGCAATGTCCTTCTTCCCCTCCTCTTTCTCTAAATAGAGAAGCCTAACATTTACTTCTTATCACTTTGGATTTACAGCTGGTGCCGGCTGTGTTTTATACACAGACGTTGAGGCTTTAGGAGGTGTAAACAAAGAAACTTGGCTGTTCAATGTACAGAACTACAGGTCATGCTAGTCTGGCTGTGGACCACAGGGGCAGTGTTTACACAGGCAGCCCAATTCAGATCTTTTGTACATTATTTCCATATCTGATACCTATCTAATCTTGTCCCTAATGTGTAAACAGCAACAACAAAAAACACATGGAATCTGATCTTTTGACTTATGATTTACTGTATACCACCACCATACTGTATGTGGATCTCAATCCTGATGCTACATATGTGACCTCAGTCTAGATGCTCAAATCAGAACTGATTTACTCTGAAGTGTTCCTTTTTTTGCACATGACCTGCCATTACCATGGCAACCACCCCAACATTTAAACTTCTACATGATCGGCGTCCCTATACTGGGATGGTTGAGCTAATGTGCGCTAATGTGATTTGCATGACAGTTGTAAGTAACAGCAAACTTTCCAGGACATAGACATGTCTTATATGGGCAGAAAGCTTAAATTCTTGTTAATCTAACATACTGTCCAATTTACAGTAGTTATTACAGTGAACAAATACCATGCTATAGTTTGAGGAGAGTGCACAACAACAAAAAACGTTTATCCCAGCAACTGGTTTGATATATTCACCTCTGAAGGTAAATAATTGACTTACATTCAGTAATCTTGCTCTGATTTGTCATCCTGAGGGTCCCAGAGATAAAAATGCAGCATAGTCGTGTTCGATAAAATCTATTTTATATTCAAATGTAGGAACTGTGTTCTACACTTTGAACCCCTGCTTTCTCTGGCTCCACATCCACCCCGCCCGGCCATCTACTTCAGAGGCTACATCTGTGTGAATGAGCAAATCTGATATGGGTAAAATGTCTGGACACTGAGTCTGGAAACTCAAGAAAAAAAGATTGGATATGGAAAAAAAATGTGAATTGTGTTCTTCGGGTAGCTGTGTGAACACAGTCAGTTTGTTTACACAGCCAGAGTGTTTCTCAAAAGGCTTTTTACAGGGGGAGTGGCAGCAGCTTTTCCAGACAACCACTATTACAGATCATTTCAATCATGTTGAAAATTCAGAAGCCTGTGAAACGTTATTATAGATTCTTATTTGTCATGAAGCTGAATTAGATCACCTTGGCAGCAGTGGTTTCTGCAGTCTTACTGTTATTCACAATGTGGCGGTTGGTGAGTGATGCAGTTGACATCTATCAGTGGCTGAGGTTTCAGCAAACCAATGTTGCAGATTTAAGTAATGTAGTGTTGGCTACAATAGTGTTGCCGTGCAGTACAGTAACAACCACAGTAATTACACAATATTAATAACATTGTACTGTGTGACCTTGATCATCAATAGAACAGAACACTACACTGAATTCGTATTGTAATGATCACATTGTACCAGATTGCTTAACCATAACAATATGTAAGGCTACTTGAACCATAAGCAGTTGGAGTAGCACTGATTAGATGTTATTTCTTGGCTGTTATTAGCACACTTCTCTGATTTGGCTGTGATATGATGCAGTACATCTGAGAAATTAAGTCAGGGCACTTATTGATGTGGCTGTTGTGGTTTGCATGTCATTGAAGACTAAAAACAGTATTGTTTGTGTTGCAAACGTTTGACAGACGTATATGAAAATATGTGGCTTTGGCAAGATCAAGTCTGAGCTTGGGGGTGAAACAATTACACATTGCCCTAAATGGTCTGAAAGGCCACTTTCCCGTTAATTGGCTCTGTCTTGTGTATTAAGCGGAAATTCCCCATTATGATATTCCGCAACAAATGAAGGGTGCACGTCCATGGGCATTGTGATGCAGACTGACACAACAGGAAGAGAACACTGTGTTTATCCTGAAAGGAAATAGAGCAACACTGAACGATATAGTGAGAAAGTATCCAAACTTGGTCTTAACAAAAGTATCCCATCTAAATGAAAAGTTTGTTTGGAAAGAGAGGTGGAGGGCAGGGCAGAATAATGGTTACAGATGCAGGATCTTCATTTCACCAGTTTCTCACAACAGGAAAGAATCCTACAGCAAAAGGAAATGAGAATTATTGTGTGGGTTATAATGAATGGATTTGATGAGGAGCCTTAATGTGGTGTCGAAGAAGGCGTGACAGAACCTGTAAACACACCTGGAGCAATTTCCTGAACATGAAAAAAATATTTGCCCCAACAGCAATATAAACAGGAAACCATAAACAGTCACTAGATGGTCTGGTCTCTGGTTTGGACCTACTGATGGATGTATTCACTCTGCTCTGTGGTGTGTGTGTGTGTGTGTGTGTGTGTGTGTGTGTGTGTGTGTGTGTGTGTGTGTGTGTGTGTGTGTGTGTGTGTGTGTGTGTGTGTGTGTGTGTGTGTGTGTGTGTGTGTAGCACCTATAAACTGTATAGGATGTGAAGCACCTAAAAACTGTGCTTGACTGTGTTTATCTGGTCAGACGAAGACTCAACATCGTGTCTTGAGTTTACACCCAGCATCACAAACATTGTACCTGCTCAACCTCAATCCTTGATTCATGGTTTCCTGGAAAGTCAAACTATGGAGTGAAACAAAATAATGTACCATCTTTGTGAGTGCTGGCTGCCTTTATTCATAAAGCATTGTGGGGGGCTCATCTAAAATCCAGAATCAAACGTGTGGACATTCATCTGGGCCAAAGAACAATCACACTGTCTTAGAAAAAAAGGTTTCCCAAATTAACCCTCTGTAGAAAAGGTTCTACAAGGAACATAAAAGTGCTGGCTTCAATAGTTTTTACCTGGAACCAAAAAGGGTTCTTCAAATAGTTATTCTATGGGGACAGCCGATGAACCCTTTGAGGTTTTAGATATACACGGTTAGAAAACAAGACATCACAAGGTGCTGACATCCCAGCAACATAAGGTGCTAACATCCCAGCAACATAAGGTGCTAACATCCCAGCAACATAAGGTGCTAACATCCCAGCAACATAAGGTGCTAACATCCCAGCAACATAAGGTGCTAACATCCCAGCAACATAAGGTGCTAACATCCCAGCAACATAAGGTGCTAACATCCCAGCATCATAAGGTGCTAACATCCCAGCATCATAAGGTGCTAACATCCCAGCAACATAAGGTGCTAAAATCCCAGCATCATAAGGTACTAACACGCCAGCATCATAAGATACTAACAGCCCAGCATCATAAGGTGCTAATACCCCAGCATCATAAGGTGCTAACATCCCAGCATCATAAAGTGCTAACATCCCAGCATCATAAGGTACTAACACCCCAGCATCATAAGGTACTAACATCCCAGCATCATAAGGTACTAACACGCCAGCATCATAAGGTACTAACAGCCCAGCATCATAAGGTACTAACAGCCCAGCATCATAAGGTGCTAACACCCCAGCATCATAAGGTACTAACATCCCAGCATCATAAAGTGCTAACATCCCAGCATCATAAGGTACTAACACCCCAGCATCATAAGGTACTAACACCCCAGCATCATAAGGTACTAACACCCCAGCATCATAAGGTACTAACACCCCAGCATCATAAGATACTAACACCCCAGCATCATAAGATACTAACACCCCAGCATCATAAAGTGCTAACATCCCAGCATCATAAAGTGCTAACATCCAAGCATCATAAGGTACTAACACCCCAGCATCATAAGGTACTAACATCCCAGCATCATAAGGTACTAACACCCCAGCATCATAAGGTACTAACACCCCAGCACAGAATGTTTGAGAAAGTTATCCAAATGTTCTCAGAACATGATTTTGGCAAATGGACAAGAATTTCTTACAATTAATTTCAAGAACACATGCACGTACGCACACATACCATTCTACTGTTTATTTTTGATCCGGTTTATCCACGGCAAAGAGATATATTTTCCATAATAATTTGAACCTAATTAATTTGGTCAATACACTCTTCAAACATGTTGAACATACAAGTTGCGCATGCTGTCTATAGCCTAACTATAATCAACAAGGCAGCTGTATTATCTTTGTAGCCCTAAATGTTTAACATTTCAGAGTAGACTATTCACTTGCTGAACTTAAATGAACGCAAACTGCGACGACAGGTAGGCCTATCCAATGGACACCATCATTAGAGGGATTTGTGATCAATTCACTTCAGCCTATTTATTTTATTAGCCTACACGATTATTTTACATTAAAAAAAATGTACTTAACAACTTTGCACTTAGAATAATATCCTCAAAACCACATATTGAATTCAAAAGTTTGTCTATAAAAACCTACATTATGTTTCCAAGTATGTCCCTCAAAAGGATAATTAGGCATATACACTGAGACATTGTGAGCTAATTCGTTAAATCACAACATGTTTGTATTATTTAAATGTAGACGAGGTTTGCATGCACAACAAACAAAAAAAGCGTACGGAAAATGTATAAACTTACAATGTGGCTGAAGCACTATCTGGTGCGCGCAGGCAGGAATCCCATTCCCTTATAGAACCCAAAGCCCAATCTTGTTCTGCAGAAATTGGTGCGGCCGGCCACTCCTCACACCCCGCCCCGAATCATCGAATGGTTAGGCAAAGAGTAGCCTACAGTATTCATCCCGCTACTATTCGGTATAGTCTACACGACCTGTGCGTCATACACACCCCTACATCCCCCTGAATTAGTTCTACCGGGAAACGTGATGTTCGGAGCTGCGGGAAGGAATTCTAAGGAAATTCTGAAGCAGGTAGAAATAGTAAAGTGACGTAACAGGAGTGGTTATTTGTACCAGGAGACTAACACCATTACATATTGGTGTTATAATATTAGCCTTTACAATATAGGCCTAGTGTTGTTGGTCTTTATCGGTTATGTAAGGCTCTCTCAATTTGGATGAATTGGTGCCTCTGGGGAAATTCAAACGGCTGATTGAGGACCGTTTGTTTTCTACGATTGTGTTTTGCAAGAGGAACGCGAATGTGCCTCCAGTGCTATATGCTCTTCAACGTATAATGAGATTTACAAACCTCACAACTGTCACGACTCAGACCGAAGGTGGCTCCCCTTCCCGTTCGCGTGGCGCTCGGCGGTCGTTGTCACCGGCCTACTAGCTGCCACTGATTATTTTCTCCCCTCCTTATGTGTTTATTGATTACACCTGTTTTGAGTTTGTTGTAATTAGTTGGGCTTTATTAGTCAGCCGGCCCGCCCGTTTCTTTGTGCGGGATTGATTATTGTAACCCTGGTGTTTGATACAGACGAACGTGTTGGTTTATGTTATCGGTCCCCGTGTCTGGGGCATTTTGTGTTTAGTGGGGTGGCCGTGGTTCACCGTGTGTGCATTAAAAGAGCACTATATTGAACTCTCTGTTTTCCCGCGCCTGACTTCACACTCACGACACCCAGTACCTTACAACAACCTTGCCAAACCTCACAACCTTGTCTTGCTTTTCTGTAACTTTCAGTGGCAATTACTAACATCTTTGATCATTTTGCTGTTACCTTTCCAGACCTAGCAGGATAGGTGAAATATAACTGCACCTCTCTGCTCTAGGACACCCCACTCGAAAACACACCTTCAGTGAACTCCATCCCATTTCTGACACCAGTGCAGAAGAAGTTGGGGCTCCCGAGTGGTGCAGTAGTCTCCAACAGTACACAGTTTTATTGTAGCCCCAGACAAGCACACTTCAACTTGTCAACTAATCATCAGGCCCTCAATGAGTTGAATCAGGTATGTTTGTCTGGGCTACAACACGTGTGCTGTGGGGGTACTCGAGGACTGGAGTTGGGAACTGCTGGGCTACAACTAGTTACATTTATGGCCTCATTTAGCATGCTATAAAACTCACCACAGAACTGCAGCAAACACAACCCTTTTTACATAACTATTTTTTATATTCAATGAATTGCCTCCCACGCCACTCTGCCTCCTGAACAAAGAAATACATTCGTTTCCAGATCATTGCTTTTTGGTCTACACTCCCTGAATGTAATAGCTGAGTGAGTTAGGAATTGAGCTCAACCCTGCATCTTTTTTAATAAACATGACAGGACTTATTTCTCAACATAAAAAAATGTACTGCCAGTGTACTTGTATTTGGCAACTCATGTTTAGATGTCATAGATGTGACGGGATAATGGGCTGATGAATACTTTGCGGTGGGCTTTTCTTAGTTAGGCTACCCCAGCTAGGCTACCCCAGCTATGTAACGGATCTCGTCCTCCTCTTCTGAGGAGTAGGGAACTGCTGGGCTAGGCTACCCCAGCTATGTAATGGATCTCGCCCTCCTCTTCTGAGGAGTAGGGAACTGCTGGGCTAGGCTACCCCAGCTATGTAACGGATCTCGTCCTCCTCTTCTGAGGAGTAGGGAACTGCTGGGCTAGGCTACCCCAGCTATGTAACGGATCTCGTCCTCCTCTTCTGAGGAGTTGGGAACTGCTGGGCTAGGCTACCCCAGCTATGTAATGGATCTCGCCCTCCTCTTCTGAGGAGTAGGGAACTGCTGGGCTAGGCTACCCCAGCTATGTAATGGATCTCGCCCTCCTCTTCTGAGGAGTTGGGAACTGCTGGGCTAGGCTACCCCAGCTATGTAGTGGATCTCGCCCTCCTCTTCTGAGGAGTAGGGAACTGCTGGGCTAGGCTACCCCAGCTATGTAATGGATCTCGCCCTCCTCTTCTGAGGAGTTGGGAACTGCTGGGCTAGGCTACCCCAGCTATGTAACGGATCTCGTCCTCCTCTTCTGAGGAGTAGGGAACTGCTGGGCTAGGCTACCCCAGCTATGTAACGGATCTCGTCCTCCTCTTCTGAGGAGTAGCGAGAAGGATCGGAGGACCAATGCGCAGCGTGGTAAGTGTCCATAATGTTTAATCAAACACAACAGAACAAAACAATAAGCTCATCCTGACACGACCCTCCAGCATGACAATGCCACAAGCCATACTGCTCATTCTGTGCGTGATTTCCTGCAAGACAGGAATGACAGGAACGTCCAAGTGAGCATGTTGAAAATGTGACATCATGCTTTATATCTGTCAGGAATCCTCCCTCTCTGTGAAAATAATGTTCACCATTTGAGTTATCAGAATCTATAATCTAGAGTAAAACATGGCCCAGAGGCATCTAGTCTGATTGAAGACAGACTTCCCTTCTCTTTCTCTCTATCTCTTCATCCGTCCCACTCCCCTCCCTTCCCATTTCTGGTTCATGTCATAAATCATAGGGCCTGGCCCTGGGGAAGGGCCTCCTATAGCTTTACGGGACCATGCTGCGTTCACTCAGCTCCCATTTATTCATTAAACACTCTGGCTCTATCCAGATACAGCCCCTCACAGCATCCTCAGAGATAACCCTCACAGCATCCTCAGAGACAGCCTTTACAGCATCCTCAGAGACAGCCAGCCACTCACAGCATCCTCAGAGACAGCCAGCCACTCACAGCATCCTCAGAGACAGCCAGCCTCTCACAGCATCCTCAGAGACAGACAGCCTCTCACAGCATCCTCAGAGACAGACATACCCTCACAGCATCCTCAGAGACAGCCCTTACAGCATCCTCAGAGACAGACAGACCCCCACAGCATCCTCAGAGACAGCCCTCACAGCATCCTCAGAGACAGCCCCTTACAGCATCCTCAGAGATTTGTCCAATCTATGTTGTATCTCCACGCTCATGTGCCATGTCTTGAAATATTAAGACAGGAGGATTAAAAGTACATTTACATTGTAATACTTCTGACAGCCAACTTCCTAACTCCGCCCATAACTTTGGGATTTTATAGCATTCCCAGAATGCATGGATTACTGAGTAATTGTTACATTTAAGACATTACTCTGCCTTGTGCTGTAGAATTTGTGAATGTTGTCTCTTGTGTATTAAATTATATACATTAGTTTATACTGGATTAACTGTACATTTTAGTTAACTGTAATTGTGTTAGTGCTGTTCCAACATTACCTCCATCTTGTGCCAATTTCAGTTATTTTTAAATCTTGGTAGAATATTTATTTGTCAGTTGGAAAGTGTGCATATTTCCACAATCAGCTCAGACCATGGTTATGCACAAATTGTCGTCTACTATCTCACATAGTATGTCGTATAATATTTATTTTACTTCTATCACAGTATATAGGCCTAAATCATAGCCTGATCATATCATATTACCTTCCCTATATATGTCACTCCCTTTGGTTCCTTCCCTATATATGTCACTCCCTTTGGGTCCTTCCCTATATATGTCTCTCCCTTTGGTTCCTTCCCTATATATGTCAGTCCCTTTGGTTCCTTCCCTATATATGTCACTCCCTTTGGTTCCTTCCCTATATATGTCACTCCCTTTGGTTCCTTCCCTATATATGTCAGTCCCTTTGGTTCCTTCCCTATATATGTCACTCCCTTTGGTTCCTTCCCTATATATGTCACTCCCTTTGGTTCCTTCCCTATATATGTCACTCCCTTTGGTTCCTTCCCTATATATGTCACTCCCTTTAGGTCCTTCCCTATATATGTCACTCCCTTTGGTTCCTTCCCTATATATGTCACTCCCTTTGGTTCCTTCCCTATATATGTCACTCCCTTTGGGTCCTTCCCCAGGTGTCGTTGTTTCTATTTCAGTTTCATGTCTGTGTGCTGTTAGTGTTTCTGGTTTTGGATGATGTTTATTTTATTAAAACACTCACTCCCTGAACTTGCTTCCCGACTCTCAGCGTGTATCGTTACAGCAGGACATGTCTCTTATTGTCTTACATGACTGGTTTATTACCGCTACACAACCAATGTTAAGCTACTCTTGATCTGTCTCTCATTCAATAAGCATCGAAAGTAAATAGACCAGTAGCCTATTTAAAATATATAGTATAGTAGCCTATTATAGTAGCCTATTGCTATGAGATAGGAGAGTGACTTCATAGCCTATTTCATCTCAGAGCCTATACCAAGTTAGGAGATACAATCATCTATTGGTCAACTAAATGTTGAACAAGAAAACCAGTGTGCAATTTACTTTGAGTGATTGTGGAAATCTTTGCCCCTGTCTACCATGCTGAACGTTTCCATCCATACTTAGGAGCACGATGGTCTGTCAGTGGTGGCAGCCAGGTTGCATGCGGGATGCATGTATCTGCATGTTTGGCCTTCGCAGTTCCTGACTTCCATTATGTTAGCCTGAGGGCAAAACAGGCCCAGCTGAGACAAAGACCAGTCCATATCAGATTTGAATTGCATGCTGCAGGTACTTATCTGCATGTGAACTTATTCTTAATGGAGGCTGCTAACAATGGCCGGAATGGAGCAAATGGAATGGGATCAAACACCTGGAAACCATGGAAACCATGTGTTTGATACCATTCCACTGATTCCACTCCAGTCATTTCCACGAGCCCGAGCTCCCCAATTAAGGTTCCACCAAACTCCTGTGTTAGAGCAAGAGATTTCTGTTTTTCTCATGTCTGAGGAAATGAGAAATCTATTGTACATTACAAAACAATTTACCAGGACACTTTGACACAGCTTTAAGCTTCAGTGTTGCATAAGAGTGAGATAGAAAAGGTAGCTGGGCGCTTGACTCGTCAATGTTTCCATCAAGGCCAAGTTTATAGCAATGAAAGGACTCCTTCAGGTCTGATCTGGGGAGAGCCAAATGCTATTTGAGATCCATTACATTGTTTAGATTGGACATTGCAGACACTTGAATCGAACAACTTTAGCCAAGAACTGTGTTCTCATTCTTCGCACAGTCTTGTTCAGTTGACTGAGTCAGACCTCCATGTCATTCTGAGGTGAAGACTGTGAAACTGTTATAATGTGAGGAAGTGCATCCTGTAGAAACTTCTCTAAGAGGACATTGAACCTTCAGAGGGCCTTGAATCTTCACTACTGACAACATTTTTAGGCCACACACAGTGATACTTCATCCAAAGATTGCACTGTGTGCTATGTATTTGTGCAGCCTACTTTATCCTACTTTAGCCTACTCTATCGGCCTCAGTAGAAGCTGCTGTAAGGTAGCAGTAAGGATTGTGTGGGGTGTAAACTGTATGAGATGGGAGGACACTTTGCAGGTGAGCCCCACCCTCTGTAAGGAAACCTCTCTGTTGTCAAGTGTGGATTCAATGGGATCTGAAGTTAAGTCATAAGCATTATACACCAAAGCATTTGGAAATACCAGTATTGGAAAATCATTTGTCAATACATGTTTTTTTAAACACTGTACTTTATTTTTGAAAAGCATTTACTCTTGTTGACTTGTTGAAGGTAGGTAGTAGATACCGATGTTGACTTGTTG
Source organism: Oncorhynchus mykiss (assembly GCF_057628025.1). NCBI lineage: Eukaryota > Metazoa > Chordata > Actinopteri > Salmoniformes > Salmonidae > Oncorhynchus > Oncorhynchus mykiss. The sequence goes on from NC_143024.1 coordinate 16,799,409, forward strand.
AAGGTAGGTAGTAGATACCGATGTTGACTTGTTGAAGGTAGGTAGTAGATACCGATGTTGACTTGTTGAAGGTAGGTAGTAGATACCGATGTTGACTTGTTGAAGGTAGGTAGTAGATACCGATGTTGACTTGTTGAAGGTAGGTAGTAGATACCGATGTTGACTTGTTGAAGGTAGGTAGTAGATACCGATGTTGACTTGTTGAAGATAGGTAGTAGATACCGATGTTGACTTGTTGAAGGTAGGTAGTAGATACCGATGTTGACTTGTTGAAGGTAGGTAGTAGATACCGATGTTGACTTGTTGAAGGTAGGTAGTAGATACCGATGTTGACTTGTTGAAGGTAGGTAGTAGATACCGATGTTGACTTGTTGAAGGTAGGTAGTAGATACCGATGTTGACTTGTTGAAGGTAGGTAGTAGATACCGATGTTGACTTGTTGAAGGTAGGTAGTAGATACCGATGTTGACTTGTTGAAGGTAGGTAGTAGATACCGATGTTGACTTGTTGAAGGTAGGTAGTAGATACCGATGTTGACTTGTTGAAGGTAGGTAGTAGATACCGATGTTGACTGAGGAAATTTCTGATGCATTTATATTTGGATGATGATTATAAAGACCTACAACAGGATGTATGGAGGCTGGGTGTGAAGAGCGGTTTCAGGCTTTGACCACTCAAGCTGGATGTGTTTAAACATTCTCTTTTTAGTGGATATTTTTATTTGGCCTCTAGGTTCTCCTGAAGTCCCTTCTCCCCTGCGTCTCCAGAGGGCCTCTCCCATGATGAAGCTGACCGGTGCTATTCTACTTCTCTATTTGGTGTCGCTAGTCCACGGTGCCTGCTCTCTCAATGGGAGGAACAGAGGAGACCTCTATGGTAGGCTATCAAGCCAAGCTGTAGCTGAGTAGCCTTGCTCTCCTGCCCACTCTTTTTTTACTTAGCAAGATGTTATGCCAATGCTTAATATCTGTTGAACATTTGCCAAAGCAAAGCATTAAACACAAGAATCCTTAATGTTGCCAAGTGAAAGGGTAGTAAATATTAATTTAGATGCACTTTAAAGGGCAACTCCATCACATTTCAACCTCATTTTCATCATCTCCAGCACCGTACCATAGTCAACACATAGTCAACACGTTTTTGTATAATAATAAAAAAAAGTGAAAACATCCTACCTGATGACATCATCGAAAGTTTAAACATTTTAAAAACAGTGATTTTAGAACACTATGAGGTTGGCGGTGACGTGGGGATAAAGAAAAATATCCTTCCTGTGATGTCAGAGAAGCACTTCTTTGGATTTCTTTCCTCTTATCTTGTTAACCACAGATCATATAAATGCGCAATTTTCACATACAGTGCATTCGGAAAGTATTCAGACCCCTTTATTTTTTCTCAATTTTGTTACGTTACAGCCTTATACTAAAATCTATTAAATTATTTTTTAACTCACCAATCTACACACAATAGCCCATAATGACAAAGCAAAAACAGGTTGATATACTAACAGGTTGAAATACTGAAATATCACAATTACATGAGTATTCAGACCCTTTACTCAGTTCTTTGTTGAAGCACCTTTCGCAGCAATTACAGCCTCAAGTCTTCTTGGGTATGACACTACAAGCTTGGCACACCTGTATTTGGGGAGTTTCTCTCATTGTTCTCTGCAGATCTTCTCAAGCTCTGTCAGGTTGGATGGGGAGTGTCGCTGCACAGCTATTTTCAGGACTCTCCAGTGATGTTTGATCAGGTTCAAGTCCGGGCTCTGGCTGGGCCACTCAATCACATACAGAGACTTGTCCCGACGCCACTCTTGCATTGTCTTGGCTGTGTGCTTAGGGTCATTGTCATGTTGGAAGGTGAACCTTCGCCCCAGGCTGTGGCCCTGAGTGCTCTGGAGCAGGTTTTCACCAAGGAGGTCTCTGTACTTCGCTCCGTTCATCTTTTTCTCGATCCTGACGAGTCTCACAGTCCCTGAAACTGAAAAATATCCCCACAGTATGATGCTACCACCACCATGCTTCACCGTAGGGATGGTGCCAGGTTTACTCCAGACGTGACGCTTGGTATTCAGGCCAAAGAGTTCAATCTTGGATTCATTAGACCAGAGAATCTTATTTCTCATGGTCTGAGAGTCTTTAGGTTCCTTTTGGCAAACTCCAAGTGGGCTGTCTGGCCACTCTACCATAAAGGCCTAATTGGTGGAGTGCTACAGAGTTGGTTGTCCTTCTGGAAGGTTCTCCCATCTCCACAGAGGAAATCTGGAGCTCTTTCAGATTGACCATCGGGTTCATTGTCACCTCCCTGACCAAGGCCTTTCTCCCCATTTTTGCAAGTCTCATAGTAAAGGGTCTGAATACGTATGTAAATAAGGTATTTCAGTTTTTTATCTTTTATACATGCAAAAATGTCAAAAAACAGTTTTCACTTTGTACTGTGTGTAGATTGTTGAGGGAAAAAAATAATTTAATACATTTTAGAATAAGGCTGTAACGTAACAAATTCAAGGGGTCTGAGTACTTTCTGAATAGACAGTTGTTTCGTGCTGGAGATGATACAGTATATGATTTTGGAAAGTGGCCAAATTGATTAACCAAATTCAAATGTGCTCAACCCCTGTAATAGAAAACAGAGGGAGGTCAGTAAATCTTGTTGTCAGTCAATATCCTCTGAGCAGACGTTAGGAGGTTGCATGTAATCTCTCTACTACAACATGTTGATATATGGAGTACCTGTGTAATAAGACCTTTGATCTAAGATCTTTGGATTGAACCAGCCATTTCTCTATGTGTCTGTATAGGGCTAAAGCTTTGTTCACACTGCAGGCCTTAATGCTCAAATTTCTTTTCAAATCCATTCTGGAAAACTGACTCTCCAAACGCTGTGACCAAATTGGATTTGTGTTCAGAAAGCATTCTATGCTAGTTATTATAGCAACGACCAGTGGTGTAAAGTAATTATGTAAAAAATACTTTAAAGTACTACTTAAGTCGTTTTTTTTCTTCAGTATCTATATATATTTTTGTTGACTACTTTTACTTTTACTCTACTACATTCCTAAAGAAAATATGTAAATTCTACTCCCAATAATTATCCCTGACACCCAAATGTACTTATTTCATTTGTTACTTATTACATTTCAAATGCTCAGCCAGGACAGCAATATCCAATTTACGCACATACTGTATCAATATCATGCGTTGTCATCCCTACGGCCTCTGATCTGGTGGACTCACTTAACACAAATACTGCCTTTGTCATTTATGTCTGAGTGTTGGAGTGTGCCCCTGACTAGGCGTACATTTTAAAAAATACAGTTGTGCCGTCTGGTTTGCTTAGTATAAGTAATTTGATGTATATCATTTACTTTGTAATTTTACTTTAGTATGACAATGAGTAGGTTTTCCACCACTGTACTTAAAGTACATTTAAAACCAGATACTTTTAGACTTTTACTCAAGTAATATTTTACTGGGGGACTTTCACTTTTATTTGAATCATTTTCTATCAAATATTTTGTAAGGAGACGTCATCGCATTTGAAAATGATCCTTGGCTGAGTTGGCTATAAAGAAGCAGAAGCGGATGTGTACATTGTTCTGGACACCTCAGAGAGTGTGGCACTGAGGGCCAAGCCCTACGGCTCCTTTGTTGATCAGATCAAGCAGTTTGCCCTGGACTTTGTGGACCAGCTCAATACTAGGTGTGTATCACCTCCATACTGACAGTTTCAGCTACATGACTGGTATTCATTAAGAAATGATGTGGTTAACATGATGTGGGTGCTTTCAGGTCCCTTACTTCAATTCATGACATTTGGCAACTAAACGGTAATTAATGCTACGTAGTAATGATTATGGCGAGCTTGCCAAGAGAAATCAAGTGTCATGTTAGTGACAAGGCTTCTGGGAAACTCGCGCCTGACCGTTTATTCACCCCACAGACTAGCGCAGACCAAACAATATCAATCCTCCTACAGAGGCCTCCATCGCCATACCTCCTGTTTCATTTCTTAAACTCCCCTCTGTGATCATTATTAAAAAATACAGTCATATTGTACCAGTATTATTCACCACACACTCAGACCCACGCTGATAAGCGACATGCAGAATGACCATTGATAGCTGCTCTGGGCAGTAGTGTTCTCCTGACAATGTGTTGTTGATGATCATCTCAGGAGGTCTGCCTCACTACATGCAGTCTTATAAACACGGTTGTGTGTTGACCTCTGTGTGAACTGTGGTTCTACAGTGATGAATTGGGGCTGAGAGGTAGTGTATGAGAACAGCTTCTCTCCTTACATGGTGCTCAGGGTTGCGTTAATATGATGCTCTTGGAAAAGCACAAGCATACTGCTGTGGGCTAAAACAGAGTCACACAGAGTGTTTCTTGTTAGTCTTAAACAAATCTACCTTGAAACAAAAGTATACACCTCACACACATGGTTATGGGCTTAAAAAAATAATACACCTGTACCATGTCAGATATTATCAGGTATGAAGGTAAGACCCAGGTGCAGACACGTCAAATTAACAATGGTTTAATTATCCAACAGGGCAGGCAATAGACAGGTCAAGGTAGGCAGGGGTCAGTAAACCAGAAATGGGGCAACGGTACCGGACGACAGGCAGGCTCAGGGTCAGGGTAGGCAGGGGTCAATAAACCAGAGGTACTGGTCGGCAGGCAGGCTCAGGGTCAGGGTAGGCAGGGGTCAGTAATCCAGAGGTACTGGTCTGCAGGCAGGCTCAGGGTCAGGGTAGGCAGGGGTCAGTAATCTAGAGGTACTGGTCGGCAGGCAGGCTCAGGGTCAGGGTAGGCAGAGGTCAATAATCCAGAGGTACTGGTCGGCAGGCAGGCTCAGGCAGAGTGGTCAGGCTGCCGGGTTCAAAGTCAGGACAGCCAAGGGTCAAAACCAGGAGGGGGAGAAAAATAGAGACTGGGAAAAGCCGGAGCTGAGAACAAAAACACTGGTTGACTTGACAAACTGGCAACAGACAAACAGAGAACACAGGTATAAATACACAGGGGATAATGGGGGAGATGGGCGACACCTGGAGGGGGGTGGAGACCATCACAAAGACAGGTGAAACAGATCCAGGTGTGACAGATATAGAGTTCAAATGTATTACATTTTAAGTTTGCATCCCACTATTACACTCTATATACATCACAGAAAAATATAACAAAATCGTTTGACATTAAAACACCGGAGTTTCGGGAGTAAAAAAAAGAAACGTTTATTCATTATGAAATGATGACAAATATGAATAACATTCCATCCATGAGGCCACTAGAGGGCGATTTGGTCTTTTGACTGAAGGAAAGCGGTCTACGGAGGCCAAGACAGCTCATCTTGTTGAACTACAAAACGCATTGGGCTTTTTGCTAAGACCAGCGGCATTTATACAGATGCTGCAACTTATCTATTATAATCGTAATAGATTTGCTTTTCCCATCCCACTGTTCGGAAACAGTAAAACTATTACAGTTAAAATATTTGAGCTGTGTTTTCTGTGGCCCATACCAATACGTTTCATCACTGAATGCCTGTGTGTGCGTCAGTTTGTGTGTGTGTGTGTGTGTGTGTGTGTGTCTGTGTGTGTGTGTGTGTGTGTGTGTGTGTGTGTGTGTGTGTGTGTGTGTGTGTGTGTGTGTGTGTGTGTGTGTGTGTGTGTGTGTGTGTGTGTGTGTGTGCGTGTTACTCACTAACAAGCTCAGACAGGCAGCCAGTGTAATGAGTGACTGTGCGTGTTTGTTCAGTGCAGCCATTCCAAATCATTCGCCCAGAAAAGGTTTGGGGTTTACCTTTGGGGCACTGAGCTGCATTCCTGACTGAGAGGAAGGTTGATATGTTATCTCTATCTAACGAAGACTCACCTTACAGCTAAGGAGTTGTCCTCCTGAAGTTCAGAGGACCTGATGAATGACGTCTTCACGTGATCAGAAATACACATATAAGAGAACAACACTTTCAGTCATGCAGGCACACAGTGAGCTTTGTCATTATCTGACATTTATTGAATTGGGGCCCATGTTTTGGAGAAGCCCTGTGATTCAAGACATTGTTGTACAATAAAATACGATCAGCTCAATGTTTATAAAGGAAGGATAAAAGTCCAAGTAAGCCATTTGCCAAAGATCATGGTGTATCCACTAATGTGTCTGACTCAGCACAACTTCTTTGCAAAACAGCCAAAATAGTATATATATTTTTTTGTGATTTGATGTGATCCTGCTGAAGTATGCAAAATGCTACTGGCCTAAAGTTTAAAGAGCTAAAGAACACCTAGTTATTGACAGCTCCTTGTTCTTGACACGGTTGGTTGAGTATTTATGTATCTTTCATTGACTTCATCAGAATAGCAACTGCCTGATGGTTTGATTGGGTACTGGAGAAAATAGCAGGGGGACGATGGGTGTAAATGTGCTTGGGGCTTGACAAGACGTAAAACTTGTAATAGATTTGTTCTATCAGGTTTTAGTACCACTTTCTCCCCTCTGGGAATCAATACATCATTCCCATGAGCGAACTCCCTGCCTTCTAATCTGTAGACAGTAAATGAAATACTGCTGATTTAGGGGAATTGTCCCTGTAGTGCATGTAGATCAGAGGTAACTTGCTTGGTGTCACTCTTTGTGTGCCATTGTGACATAGCTCTGCCTGTACTCATCTAGATACTACAGCTGTGAGCGTAACCTGACGTGGAGTGTGGGAGTGCTGCACTACAGTGATGAGGTAAAGGTGATGAGGGAGTTGACCAGCACCAAGAAGGCCCAAGGAAGAGCTCAGCTGAAGAGAGCTATACAGAACATTCACTACATCGGCAAGGGAACCCACACCGACTGTGCCATCTCCGTAGCAACAGGGCAGCTGATGACAGGGTGAGTCCATTGATTGTATAAGGGCTCAGGGCCCAGATGCAGATGGTTTGAGTATTTTATATTTATTAGTTAAAAAGGGTAGAGAGAGAATGGTCGTGGACAGGCAAAAGGTCAAAACCAGATCAGAGTCCAGGAGGTACAGAGTGGCAGGCAGGCTCGAGGTCAGGGCAGGCAGACTGGACAGGCAGGCGGGTACGGAGTCCAGAAAACAGGCATGGGGTCAAAACCGGGAGGACTAGCAAAAGCACGGGGAGAAACACGCTGGTTGACTTGGAAACATACAAGATGAACTGGCTCAGAGAGACAGGAAACACTGGGATAAATACACTGTGGAAAATAAGCGACACTTGGAAGGGGTGGAGACAATCACAATGACAGGTGAAACAGATCAGGGCATGACAGATTGGTTGATTGAGTAGTTAGTACACCATCGTCACATAGTTACCATCATACAAGCGGCCATTTTTAAACCAAGGCCCTGTACCTAAATGTAATTTACTGTAGGGCATTTTTGTTGTTGCCCAAACAGACTATTCTAACCAAATGTCTGTCTCTTCTTTTATGGATCTGTAGTACAAGGATTCTGAATCTGTGGTGAGTTTTTTCTTCAGTCTTTTTGATACAAGCATTTCGCTACAACATCTGCTAAATATGTGTATGTTACCAATACAATTTGATTTGATAGTTCCCGACCAATACAGTGAGATGATTGTTGATTGTGATCTTATTTATGAACAGTGATTATGACTGGGGTTGATTTATGTTTATTGTTCTTTTTCAGTGCTGTTCGTTCGAGTGCAAGGTAAGCCTGATCACATTGTCGTCCCTTTTCAACATGATCTCGCAGAAAACTTCATTACAGATTGTTTGTCTTGATTAATCTGATCTCAGTATAGTCTTAATATGGGGTCCAGTGGAGTCAGAGGTCTTTCTCATCCGTGTTCTTTGTTTCACAGGCTCCCCTGGGATCTCAAGGCCCTGCTGGTGCAGGAGGGGGCGCGGTAGGGTGCTCTCTGTTTTCCTTTTAGTTAAAACACCACATTTAGATTTACCAGACGCTCGTCAATTAGGGTTATTAGAGTGCCTTGCTCAAGGGCACATCGACAGATTCAAACCAGCAACCTTTCCGTTACTGGCCCAACACTCTTAACGGCTGGGCTATCTGTCGCCCACCTTAGCTATTGGTGAAAATGTTGAAAATGCTGATCGCTGCGTTCTATATACTTACCTTACACTTACTTCATATTACTGATGGTTTGCTTAGCTCCAACTCTTGACTAAGTAAGGGATTAGTAAGCATTGGGGGGGGGGGGGGGGGGGGGTGGAGAAGGGGGCCTGAGGAACGTTACTCAAACCCTGGTGATTTGGCTCACGTACTGCAGTTCATATACAGTAAGGATTCACAATGTAAACACGTGCGTGAGTGTGTGTGAGTGTGTGTGCGTCGGCATGTGTGCGTTTGTGCACATTACTATAAATATGCCAGACATTTATAATCACACAGTATTACAAGGTCAATATCAGGACAGTGAAAGAATGAGTGATACAGAAAGTACTGATACTGGTTTGTAATCAGATTGATTGAAAACAAGAAAAGATGGAATAGACTGGCTTATCTATAAACATGAGATTCAGCTAGTGGAGGTCAAGGGTTTCAAGCCAGTCGTCTACAGTATCATGGGATGTTTTCCGTTACAGAATAAGATTGCATGGCATGTGCTTTTACTGTCGGGGCAAAGAGACGTGTTTCACTCGCTAATGTACATGTGAGAAAGAGAAAAGAGTGTGTGTGTGCGTGTGTGTGATGGAGGCGTGCATGACTGTGTATAAGAGTGATGAGAGCGAGAGGAAGACAAATTGAAAGACTGAGGCTTGATTCAGTAGTAACTTGTCTACAGAGGATCCAGAGCTGCCCCTGCTGTGGTCTGGATTCAAACCAAAGGTTTTAAGGACGGGAGTGGCTTTGCGCCAATATCCAATGGAATGCTAATGTCAGGTGCGTGAATGAGGACCCAAAAGCGAATTAACAAACAGAGTTTCTTTAATGATGAACACACGTGGGCTCAGATGGACAGGTAGATTCCGACAGGACAGGACAAGGTTGCAGCAAACACGATGATAGTCTGGTTCAGGCATGAGACACACAAACAAGAATCCGACAAAGACAGGAGCAGAAACAGAGAGAGATATAGGGACCTAATCAGAGGGAAAAAGGGAACAGGTGGGAAAAGGGGTGAATGAGGTAGTCAGAGAAGACAAGGAACAGCTGGGGGAAAGAGGGACAGAAACGGTAACCTAGTACGACCAGCAGAGGGAGACAGGGTGAAAGGAAAGGACAGAAAGACACAACATGACAATACATGACAGTACCCCCCCACTCACCGAGCGCCTCCTGGCGCACTCGAGGAGGAAACCTGGCGGCAACGGAGGAAATCCTCGATCAGCGCACGGTCCAGCACGTCCCGAGAGGGAACCCAACTCCTCTCCTCAGGACCGTACCCCTCCCAATCTACGAGGTACTGGTGACCACGGCCCCGAGGACGCATGTCCAAAATCCTACGGACCCTGTAGATGGGTGCGCCCTCGACAAGGATGGGGGGGGGGGGGGGAAGACGAGCGGGGGCGCGAAGAACGGGCTTGATACAGGAGACATGGAAGACCGGGTGGACGCGACGAAGGTATCGCGGAAGAAGAAGTCGAACTGCGACAGGATTAATGACCCGAGAAATACGGAACGGACCAATGAACCGCGGGGTCAACTTGCGAGAAGCCGTCTTAAGGGGAAGGTTCTGAGTGGAGAGCCAAACTCTCTGACCGCGACAATATCTAGGACTCTTAGTTCTACGCTTATTAGCAGCCCTCACAGTCTGCGTCCTATAACGGCAAAGTGCAGACCTGACCCTCTTCCAGGTGCGCTCGCAGCGTTGGACAAAAGCCTGAGCGGAGGGGACGCTGGACTCGGCGAACTGAGATGAGAACAGCGGAGGCTGGTACCCGAGGCTACTCTGAAAAGGAGATAGCCCGGTCGCAGACGAAGGAAGCGAGTTGTGGGCGTATTCTGCCCAGGGGAGCTGTTCTGACCAAGACGCAGGGTTGCGAAAAGAAAGACTGCGTAAGATGCGACCAATAGTCTGATTGGCCCGTTCTGCTTGACCGTTAGACTGGGGGTGAAAGCCGGAAGAGAGACTGACGGAAGCCCCAATCAAACGGCAAAACTCCCTCCAAAATTGAGACGTGAATTGCGGACCTCTGTCCGAAACGACGTCTGACGGAAGGCCATGAATTCTGAAAACATTCTCGATGATGATTTGTGCCGTCTCTTTAGCAGAAGGAAGCTTAGCAAGGGGAATGAAATGAGCCGCCTTAGAGAACCTATCGACAACCGTAAGAATAACAGTCTTCCCCGCTGACGAAGGCAGTCCGGTGACAAAATCTAAGGCGATGTGAGACCACGGTCGAGAGGGAATGGGAAGCGGCCTGAGACGGCCGGCAGGAGGGGAGTTACCGGACTTAGTCTGCGCGCAGACCGAACAAGCAGCCACGAAACGACGCGTGTCATGCTCCCGGGTGGGCCACCAAAAACGCTGGCGAATGGAAGCAAGCGTACCCCGAACGCCAGGGTGGCCGGCTAACTGACGCGCATTAAGTCGTTTGGCAGAACGGATGTACTCAAGGTTCCTATGGTCAGTCCAAACGACAAAAGGAACGGTCGCCCCCTCCAACCACTGTCGCCATTCGCCTAGGGCTAACCGGATGGCGAGCAGTTCGCGGTTTCCCACATCATAGTTACGTTCCGACGGCGACAGGCGATGAGAAAAATACGCGCATGGGTGGACCTTGTCGTCAGAGAGGGAGCGCTGAGAAAGAATGGCTCCCACGCCCACCTCTGACGCGTCAACCTCGACAACGAACTGTCTAGAGACGTCAGGTGTAACAAGGATAGGAGCGGATGTAAAACGATTCTTGAGGAGATCAAAAGCTCCCTGGGCGGAAACGGACCACTTAAAGCACGTCTTGACAGAAGTAAGGGCTGTGAGAGGAGCTGCCACCTGACCGAAATTACGGATGAAACGACGATAGAAGTTCGCGAAGCCGAGAAAGCGCTGCAGCTCGACGCGTGACTTAGGGGCGGGCCAATCAATGACAGCTTGGACCTTAGCGGGATCCATCTTAATGCCTTCAGCGGAAATAACAGAACCGAGAAATGTGACGGAGGAGGCATGAAAAGTGCACTTCTCAGCCTTCACAAAAAGACAATTCTCTAAAAGGCGCTGGAGGACACGTCGAACGTGCTGAACATGAATCTGGAGTGACGGTGAAAAAATCAGGATATCGTCAAGGTAAACGAAAACAAAGATGTTCAGCATGTCTCTCAGGACATCATTGACTAATGCCTGAAAGACAGCTGGAGCGTTAGCGAGGCCGAAAGGAAGAACCCGGTATTCAAAGTGCCCTAACGGAGTGTTAAACGCCGTCTTCCACTCGTCCCCCTCCCTGATGCGCACGAGATGGTAAGCGTTACGAAGGTCCAACTTAGTGAAAAACCTGGCTCCCTGCAGGATCTCGAAGGCTGAAGACATAAGAGGAAGCGGATAACGATTCTTCACTGTTATGTCATTCAGCCCTCGATAATCTATGCAGGGGCGCAGAGACCCGTCCTTCTTCTTGACAAAAAAAAACCCCGCTCCGGCGGGAGAGGAGGAGGGGACTATGGTACCGGCGTCAAGAGCTACAGACAAATAATCCTCGAGAGCCTTACGTTCGGGAGCCGACAGAGAGTATAGTCTACCCCGGGGGGGAGTGGTTCCCGGAAGGAGATCAATACTACAATCATACGACCGGTGTGGAGGAAGAGAGGTGGCCCTGGACCGACTGAACACCGTGCGCAGATCGTGATATTCCTCCGGCACCCCTGTCAAATCACCAGGCTCCTCCTGTGAAGAAGAGACAGAGGAAACAGGAGGGATAGCAGACATTAAACATTTCACATGACAAGAGACGTTCCAGGAGAGGATAGAATTACTAGACCAATTAATGGAAGGATTATGACAAACTAGCCAGGGATGGCCCAAAACAACAGGTGTAAAAGGTGAACGAAAAATTAAAAAAGAAATGGTTTCGCTATGATTACCAGAAACAGTGAGGGTTAAAGGTAGCGTCTCACGCTGAATCCTGGGGAGAGGACTACCATCCAGGGCGAACAAGGCCGTGGACTCCCTTAACTGTCTGAGAGGAATGTCATGTTCCCGAGCCCAGGTCTCGTCCATAAAACAGCCCTCCGCCCCAGAGTCTATTAAGGCACTGCAGGAAGCTGACGAACCGGTCCAGCGTAGATGGACCGACAAGGTAGTGCAGGATCTTGAAGGAGAGACAGGAGTAGTAGCGCTCACCAGTAGCCCTCCGCTTACTGATGAGCTCTGGCTTTTACTGGACATGAAGTGACAAAATGACCAGCAGAACCGCAATAGAGACAGAGGCGGTTGGTGATTCTCCGTTCCCTCTCCTTAGTCGAGATGCGGATACCTCCCAGCTGCATAGGCTCAGCTCCCGAGCCGGCAGAGGAAGATGGTAGTGATGCGGAGAGGGGGGCAACGGAGAACGCGAGCTCCTTTCCACGAGCTCGGTGACGAAGATCAACCCGTCGCTCAATGCGAATAGCGAGTTCAATCAAGGAATCCACGCTGGAAGGAACCTCCCGGGAGAGAATCTCATCCTTTACCTCTGCGCGGAGACCCTCCAGAAGACGAGCGAGCAAAGCCGGCTCGTTCCAGCCACTGGAGGCAGCAAGAGTGCGAAACTCAATAGAGTAGTCTGTTATGGATCGATTGCCTTGACATAGGGAAGACAGGGCCCTGGAAGCGTCCTCCCCAAAAACAGATCGATCAAAAACCCGTATCATCTCCTCCTTAAAGTCCTGATACTGGTTAGTACACTCAGCCCTTGCCTCCCAGATTGCCGTGCCCCACTCACGAGCCCGTCCAGTAAGGAGAGATATGACGTAGGCGACACGAGCAGTGCTCCTGGCGTAAGTGTTGGGCTGGAGAGAAAACACAATATCACACTGGGTGAGGAACGAGCGGCATTCAGTGGGCTCCCCAGAGTAACACGGCGGGTTATTGATTCTGGGCTCCGGAGATTCGAAAGCCCTGGAAGTGGCCGGTGGATCGAGGCGGAGATGGTGAACCTGTTCTGTGAGGTTGGAGACTTGGGTGGCCAGGGTCTCAACGGCATGTCGAGCAGCAGACAATTCCTGCTCGTGTCTGCCTAGCATCGCTCCCTGGATCTCGACGGCTGAGTGGAGAGGATCCGAAGTCGCTGGGTCCATTCTTGGTCGGATTCTTCTGTCAGGTGCGTGAATGAGGACCCAAAAGCGAATTAACAAACAGAGTTTCTTTAATGATGAACACACGTGGGCTCAGATGGACAGGTAGATTCCGACAGGACAGGACAAGGTTGCAGCAAACACGATGATAGTCTGGTTCAGGCATGAGACACACAAACAAGAATCCGACAAAGACAGGAGCAGAAACAGAGAGAGATATAGGGACCTAATCAGAGGGAAAAAGGGAACAGGTGGGAAAAGGGGTGAATGAGGTAGTCAGAGAAGACAAGGAACAGCTGGGGGAAAGAGGGACAGAAACGGTAACCTAGTACGACCAGCAGAGGGAGACAGGGTGAAAGGAAAGGACAGAAAGACACAACATGACAATACATGACAGCTAATGAGATGACAATCTTTGCTTTACCAGGACTGTATTCCATGGGGTGCAGCGTTATGGAACATTGAGATAGAAATATATTACATAGAAAAGCCATGCTTCTAAGTCATGTGGAATAGGGAATCATGTCCACTCTATAACAGACATTTCTATGTGTGATCTGAGCATGCCCCTGTTTACCTGATGGGGACTAATGACTCTGGCCTTCTCTGTGTCTGATCTAATCATGGCGTCCAGATGGCCTGCCTAGCCCACTGCTAGTCAACACAGCTCTTGTGTGTTCCAGCCAAGAAATGCATTAAGGAGACGAGGAGGTAGTGGAACTGAAAAAGCTTAGTTTGATTGATTCTATTGTACAGTACCGTGTTCTGTGCACAACTTCTGGCAGTCTGGCAAGTCCAAGACTTTCTTCTCTGTCTCAATGGGAATTTTGGGCCAAAGGGTATAATGTCACATGCACAAGTACAGTGAAATGCCTTTCTTGCAAACTCAAAACCTAACAATAAGTAAGTAAGTAAGCATACTATATACAGGGTCAGTTCCAATACCATATTTACAATGTGCAGGAACATTGGAGTGTTGGAGGTAAATATATATATATATATATATATATATATATAAGGGTAAGGTGACTAGGCAACAGGATATAAGATAAACAGAGTAGCAGCAGCTTGTATGTGAGTGAATGTGCTTGTGTGTAGAGTCAATATGAATGTGCATATTATGTCTGAGTGAGCAGATGATGGAGTGACAGTGTGTGTGTGTGTGTGTGTAGGGCCCTGTGCGTGTGAACAGAGACAGTGTGTGTGTGTGTGTGTGTGTGTGTGTGTGTGTGTGTGTGTGTGTGTGTGTGTGTGTGTGTGTGTGTGTGTGTGTGTGTGTGTGTGTGTGTGTGTGTGTGTGTGTGTGTGTGTGTGTGTGTGTGTGTGTGTGTGTGTGTGTGTGTGGGGGGGCCCTGTGCGTGTGAACAGAGACAGTACACAAATACAAATAAAAGCTCAGTAAATGATTCCAAGAACACAGGATGAGATGTTACTATCCTTTGTGCAAGCACTTCCAAGAGTTAATGAACAGTGAGCCTGGTGAAATTTGGGGAGCGCATCATCAGTAGTGTACCTTTGGTTCCTAGGGTGTTTCGGCCTTTCACACTATACACCCTCCCCAAAGGCGGCCAGCGACAGGGTGATCAATCCTACGCTTGCGTCCCATTCCCAATTAGTCATAGGAGTTGCCTTGTTGATGATAGCCAACATCCCATGGGACTATGCATGGCAGGGGCATCCTCCTCCCTGAGTCAAGCATTGTTGACCGCATACCTCCTGGCCCTCTCACTTCGGGGCCCAGCTGGGGTCTTTCCTCTTCATCCAGAGCCACTGACTGCTGCCTTCTGCCGCCTCCGATACAGCTTTGATTGCCGAACGCTGGCTCTGGCCCTTAATTCCAAGGTCTCTAAGCAGTCTGGTTGTAGATGTTGCCACAAAACCTCTGCAGCCCACCTCCACTGGTCGGACTTCTGTGTTCCAGCCATGATGCCGTGCTTCGGCAGCTAGATCGGCATAGCGCAGATGCTTTCGCTCATAAGCCTCATCTACTGAGTCCTCCCAGGGTACTGTGAGCTCAATGATGAAGACCTTCTTGAGTGAACGGGACCAGAGCACCATGTCAGGTCTTAGGGTGGTGGTTGCGATCTCCGGAGGAAACACAAGTTGTCGGCCAATGTCAGCTAGCATTTTCCAGTCGCGGGCCAAGCGCAGCTGGTCTCGCTCTAATGGTGTCGAGCCGCGCTTCGGTGGTTTAGCCCCTTCGCGGACAAAGTTTGTCCGTAAGGGGTGTGATGCTGCTGGGGGTGGTAGGGAGTTGGTGGCAGCTCGCTTGTCCTCCAGGGCGGACGCAAGGTTTTTAAGGACTTGGTTGTGACGCCAAGTGTAGCGTCCTTGAGTGAGGCTTGTTTTACACCCTGTGAGAATGTGCCTGAGGTTGGCTGGCATGGAACAGAGGGCACAGTCCGGATCTTCACCATACCATTGGTGAAGATTAACTGGTGTTGGAAGGACGTCATATGTTGCTCTGATGGAGAAGCTCAACCGATACAAGGTTAACTCAGAAAGTCCATGTAGCCATTTTGTCATCTATTTATCAGTCGTATTGCTTGGGGATAGAAGCTTCCTGTAGCTTAACACAGTTTATACAAACGGCTTCACTCAGACTCTGCTTCAGAATGACTAACACTGGAAGAGGTTGACTGATGACAATGAGAAATAGATATGATTCTTTTTTTCAGGGAACTCCAGGACGTCAGGGAGTTGCCGGGAGACCGGAAAGTTTGGGAGCAAAGGTAGTATATGACACATTACAGAACATGAGCTTGTCTATCTGCTGACTGTAGACTGTGGAGACATTATGCTTTGTAGCCTGTTTGATGCTACAGATTATGGCTACAGGCAATGTGGATCATATGTGGATCACATGTGGATCATATCTTTGTCACCTAGGGGACTGCAGGTGACCAGGGGCCCCAAGGACACAGAGGAGAGAAGGTCAGAGTGATTATTTATCTAAAATAAAAATATGTACCACTTTGAATGTTTTAGATTATTCATAACACATGCTGGTTAGCTATAATGTAACATTGCCTGGTAGAATTTAGAGCTATGGCGTAAATGCAATATTTAGAGACATACTTGTCTGGCTGTATGAGGTTAGCTAATGCAATGTTCCATGAGCATTCACTTAACTGTATTGAAATATGCCATATGTTTCCAGTGTTTCCAACACCAGGAATTTTAACTGTCTGGATCCGTATTAAGTGCTTAGAAGCTACACTCTGATATTCGTCACTCTCTTTCTCTAAAGGGTGACCGTGGTCCTATTGGTGACAGAGTAAGCTCTCATCGATTTTGTGGAGAGTAATAGTGATTATAATAGTGTTTATAAACCTTGTAGTACATACGTATATAATGTAAACAAAGAATACATCACATCAAATCATCCAACAGCCATAGGTTCAGCTGTCAAAATGTTCAAACGTTATTTTGCCCTACAGGGTCCGAGAGGACCATCTGGACAAAAGGTATGTTGTTGATCTTATGCATCATTCATTCATTAATTCATTCATTCATTCATTCATGTGTCCATCCATCCATTCAGTCATGCACATTGTCACATACTCACCAATTCAACCAGTTGCAGTGGTGGGAATGAAGTCATGTGACCCATGTGTTTCTAGGGTGAGAAAGGAGCGGATGGAGTGGACGGGAAGGATGGCCTTGTGGTTTGTTTGTTTTCTACCTCTTACTCAACACACAGCCCCTGCATTATTAAATGTTTAACAAGAGTATCACTCTGTAAACTAACAAACAGAAAAACAAGGCTATCAAGGCCTCGTAAAGTGTGAGTGACCAATTAAACAGGGATGCAGGCTTCGCCCTCACAGGTCTCCCTTTATATACACCCATATTCCAGAATTATTAGAGGGGTTGAGACGAAAACAAGATGAGAATGAAATACAGACGAAGGATGGCTCAGCCCATGCTGAAGGCTGTTAGTATTTTGTAACACCTGTACCTTCTTCCATAGGCTCTGGACCTATTATACAGTACAGAGCAATACTTTTGTCCATCCCCGTGAGGCACTATATGGAGCATAACAGGGTGCCAAAAAAATTAAAATGATCTTAAAACCGATCCAGGTGCTGCATGGTGGATATGAGCCAGATGAATCATATAGGTGTTTTATAGACTAAATGTTCAGCACTAAAGCCTCATGGTCACATCCCTTTAGACCCCCCCCCCCCCCCCCCCCCTGGGAGATTTGACAGGAAGTTCCTTAACTATGAAAAGGATAAAGAAAAACTATTTTACTTCATAAATCGAATTGTGCTAATGGAAAAATGTCATATTCATCTATGTAAATTCACTAATAAAACTATGTTATCACTAATAAGCATATGTTATCATTGTCTGTTTCTATACTTTTTGTCTGTACACTGTTTTTTCTGAAATAAAATAATATATATTTAAAATATATATATAAATCAATAAAGTCAAATAATAAAAAAATATTTACCAAAACATTATTAAAATTTAAGATTTAGCTTAAAGGCAGTCCCCACCCCCACCTCCACCCCGGGTCCTGAATCCCTTGACATGCTTCTCAAACCAGAGCAGATGTTTTTCAGAGCAAAAAACTGTGTAGTAGTTCCAGATTACAAAGTACATTAGAGAGTTCTGTTTCTCTGGAAACCTTCAGTGAGGTCACACATGTTCGTATTATTCCTTGAAATGTGCAGTAAACTCCCACGTCGCCCTCTCTCTTTCTCTCTCTGTAGGGGGACTTTGGGGTTATGGGCCTGTCTGGTTGTAGAGGAGACGAGGGGGCAGAGGTAAGTCTATAGGAGTCATGCAAGGTCATGTAGCCAGAATCAAAGTCATGACACTCTGCTTGTCTTGTTTCCTACTGCTTTTCCTTTTCTTCACAGTCTTTCCAGACTGATCAGCACCGGCCCTCCTTAGTCCCACTTCCACACTCCCCCTTTAAAAAATACCATCTACTCCGTCCCATGTGCACGTACCCACACCCACACCCACACACACACCACACTCACCACACAAACCCACACACGCACCACACGAACCCACACACGCACCACACTCACCCACACACACACACACCACACTCACCCACACACACACACACACACCACACTCACCACACAAACCTACATACACACCACACTCACCACACGAACCCACACACGCACCACACTCACCCACACACACACCACACTCACCATCTCACCCACACACTCACCACACGAACCCACATACACACTACACGCACCACACACATCCACACACACACCACGGCTTACTGTATTCATGACCTCCTAGACTAGTTACAGTGAAACTCTGGGAGTGTTACACCAAGCGTTCATCATTTCCCAGAATTTTCCCCCCACAGCCAAGAACCACTTGGCAGCCAATAGCGCTCTAGGAGCCAGAGCTAGTCAGTAGACTGACATGTACTGCAAACAGGGAGTTACGATACTACACATTATTCCCATAACTCTGTCCTCAGCAGACTTCATAGTCATTCCCTTTTTGCTGTTAAAGCAGGTGTGCTTCATTCTGCGGTTGAAAGCAATTCAGTTCAAACAAAATCAGAAGATGAGACAGGGTTATTTTGAGTGTGTTTTTTCTGCCATGGTTGGGGTAATTAGCCAGGCGGATAAGAACAATCCTTTTGTTTGTTTATATCTGATTGGGGTATGAGTGGGAGTTTATTTGTTTGGGAGTCTTTACCAGTCACCCACTTGGATAGAATAATACTAGATAAATAGTAGATTCATGCTGTTAGTTATATCTGAAGTATTCATGTATAAGTTCAGACTGGTTGATGTTGGTAATGACTGTTTCCTCTGATCTGAAGTATTCATGTTTAAGTTTCCTCTGATCTGAAGTATTCATATTTAAATTCAGACTGGTTGATGTTGGTAATGACTGTTTCCTCTGATCTGAAGTATTCATGTTTAAGTTTCCTCTGATCTGAAGTATTCATGTTTAAGTTTCCTCTGATCTGAAGTATTCATATTTAAGTTCAGACTGGTTGATGTTGGTAATGACTGTTTCCTCTGATCGGAAGTATTCATGTTTAAGTTTCCTCTGATCTGAAGTATTCATGTTTAAGTTTCCTCTGATCTGAAGTATTCATATTTAAGTTCAGACTGGTTGATGTTGGTAATGACTGTTTCCTCCTATCTGAAGTATTCATATTTAAGTTCAGACTGGTTGATGTTGGTAATGACTGTTTCCTCTGATAGGGGGAGCCAGGTCCTCTGGGGCAGAAAGGAGATGAAGGATCTTATGGATTACCTGGACAAAAGGTAACTCTGTCATACCCAGCACCTTAATTGTCTGTTCTGCATTATTTAATGTGTGAGTGACTTAAGTTTCTATTTGACCTTCCTGTCCACCCACAGGGAGAGATGGGAACACCTGGGGAGCCAGGGGTTCCTGGAGTGTCTGGAGCCAACGGAGCCAAGGTAATCAATCAATTTATTGATTTATCAACTAATCAAATCAATCAATTAATCAATCAATAATTTCAATCATCAATTTCAATCATTCAATCATCCATCCATCTATCACACAGGATAGCTTTTCTGTGTGGCTGTATTGTTTCATCTGTGTCTGTAGGGGGAGCCTGGACCAATCGGAGGACCTGGAAATAAGGGTGACCAAGGAGACGAAGTAAAGTTGTGCCAGTTGTGATAAACGCCCAAATGTATCGGTGTATTTTTTTATAGTTGAATGGAAAAATGATGCCATAACCAATAACATTTGGACAATGACCTCAGGCACCTGTCCACCTTTCTGTGTTTTACAGGGGGACTTTGGACCGTCTGGAGCGCCAGGCACAGAGGTTTGGAACTCAGCTAGTTCTAGAATCAATACAACATCCGGACCAGGACGAACACTGTCCACATAATCTGACACAGGAAGACACATATCTTACTAGATCACTGAACATCAGGGTACCCCAACTGATGGCGCATGGGCCGAATTTGGCCCGGGGGTGGTTTTATTTGACCCCCCAAGTTTTCTAAAAAATAAGTGACATCTTATTATGTTTTTATTGTTGGACAACAGGAAATCAGCTCCAAGGGAATTTAAGAAATCTGTTCCCAAGTATTCACACGCATAATAGAGAGAAACGTGATTGAATACAAATGTAAGCAGGGCTTCTTGAGGTCAATTTGCTTTCTATTTGTAACTATGCTCCGGTCCACCCGACAATCTGCTCAAGAAATCTAGTTGATGATCCCTGCTCTACATTGACTAAATGGCTGAATTAAATAGTTGTATCACTGTAAAAGAAAACACATTAGTATATAATGAATCAAAAAAGTTGGTTTAGCTTTTGTAAACCCTTTATTTGATGTTTACATTATGGTAAAATGGCCTTGTTGACCGATGGGAAGTTGCCGTTTAGCTGAACAATGCTGTTCACATCCAAGCTGGTGACCTCTCTCTCTCTGTAACGACGTGTGCTGAGAGTCAGGAAGCAAGTTCAGGGAGTTTGTTGTTTAATAAATAAATACAACTAAATACAAAACAAGAAACACAAACAGCACACAGACATGAAATAGAAACAATGATGCCCGGGGAAGGAACCAAAGGGAGTGACATATATAGGGCAGGTAATAAAGGAAGTGATGG
Organism: Oncorhynchus mykiss; assembly: GCF_057628025.1. Lineage (NCBI taxonomy): Eukaryota > Metazoa > Chordata > Actinopteri > Salmoniformes > Salmonidae > Oncorhynchus > Oncorhynchus mykiss. Next base: position 16,820,229 of record NC_143024.1, read on the forward strand.
AGTCCAGATGAGTCTGACGATGCGCAGGTGCGCGTAATGGTGACAGGTGTGCGCCTTAACGAGCAGCCTGGTGACCTAGAGGCCGGAGAGGGAGCACACATGACACTCTCTCTCCCTCTCTCTTCCTATTTGTCTCTCTTAAGGGTGTAGGGGGAGAGAGGGGACTAAGAGGTGCTCCAGGAATAAGAGGTGGTCAAGGGGAGACGGGTGACACAGGCTCTGCTGGAGCACAGGGTCATGAAGGTCAGGCTGGAGACGTGGGTTCACAGGTGAGTGTCCCTCGGTCCTCTATTACTCTGTGTGATCACTTGTTCTTTCTTATATGGTTCCACCAACACCTTCTTGGGGAACAGGCTAGCTCTCTCATGGGCTGTTGCTAAATATAGGTTGATGTTTTACCTCCAGTCATTGTCGCACCCCCTCTCTTCATTTATTCCCCCTGAAAGGGTCTGAGTGGAGTGTCTGGGCTCAAAGGAGAGCCGGGAGCCTACAGAGGAGAACCGGGACCTTACAGGCCTGTGGTACGATGGCCAGTCATTTAATGATTTTGATGATGACACAGCTGTACCATGTGGTAACACATGCAAACTACAATGCATATTTTGACCAGGGTCTCTCCCCCCAGGATGTTAAGGGCTCCAGGGGGCCTCCAGGAGCACCGGGAGATGCAGGGCCCATTGGGAAAAGGGTGAGTGTATTGAAGAGCTTATCTGATTTATCATGAGGCTAATAATACACAATATTATCTTGATTCTCTCTTCAGGGTGATGATGGAACTAGTAAAGGAATTAAATTACTCTATGTTTTAATATCCAATTAAAATTAAACACTCTGTCCATTCATAAGGACTTGTAAGACCCTTATTCTATAATAATAGACAGAGCCCAGTCTTAAAGTCATACAGCAGAGTTTATTCACGAGAGTACTGAACACGATACAGGTTACCACAGGTTATAAACTGAAAATGACGTCATTAGTTCCAGCACCAACCCGTGCCATCTCCGTTCCAGTACAAAGGCTGTATCTCAAGCCTTCCCACATCCGTCTCCCTACCAATTTAATATAATTTACGAGTCAAGGTTTTCTCGTGTAGATAAGCATTCTAGCCAGTCTGATTCATTTGTACCAAGGAACAGACAGTCATTGTTCTAACTCTTGACCACATTCACACACATTATATTCAGTACTGGGATCAAGAAAGAAAACTCATACATTTACAGCAACATAATAATATTCGGATTAGTACATATACAGTAACATAATAGTATTCTGATTAGTCAGTCCTGATTGTAATGTATACATAATTAGTCATCATTGATAAAAATTCCCTTAACAGGAACACAAGGAGAAGGCCAACCTGGATATCCAGGGTTCCAGGTCTGTATTTCTTCAGCAGTGAAATTCTGAGCAATAAGTAGGCATTCATGTTTTGATTCTTAGTTACAAGTATGATTTATCAACATTGTCTGGACAAAATGTCCATGGACCTCATTTGCCTATTTCAGATTTTTCTTTCATCTTCTTACAGGGATACCCTGGTCTGAGAGGACCTGCAGGTTTAAAGGTCTGTCTGTCTGTCTGTCTGTCTCTGTCTGTCTGGATATCATGGTCTGAGAGGACCTGCAGGTTTAAAGGTCTGTCTGTCTGTCTGTCTGGATACCCTGGTCTGAGAGGACCTGCAGGTTTAAAGCTCTGTCTGTCTGTCTGTCTGTCAGGATACCCTGGTCTGAGAGGACCTGCAGGTTTAAAGGTCTGTCTGTCTGTCTCTGTCTCTGTCTCTGTCTCTGTCTCTGTGTCTGTCCATTCCACTGTTACGTCCAGAAAAATAAAGATATGAACCGGTTTAGCTCAGTAGATTACTTTGTCAATAAGTGCGGATAGAGCAGGCAAACTAGTTGTTTACATACGTGATGGACAGACAAGTGTAGCCTATGGTGACTGAAATTTTGCAGGGGCGAGAGAAGGTTGAGGAGGAGGCTTGAAGCGCTGGGCATCTTGTTATGACATGCGTTATCTGAATTAGGTGCACAGAATTATATCTAGGAAGAGGAGCTTCTATGGAGGAACTTTGAATGTCCTTTGAGCTAACAAGCTTGTGTGTGCAGAGCGGCAGCTGAATTAAAAACACGTTTCCTTTTTGTAGTTAACATATCCAATGTGAAATGTGATAACTCGGCCTATAGAATCCTTAACTAGTATTGTAAAAGTTAATTATTCTCCAGCTAATTAAATCTCTCTCCCTATCTTCTGAATCATGCTTGTAATGTCAGTACTGCTTTAGAGGGGGAGGGGCTACAGTAACCTATGCTTTGCAGGGGGGAGGGGCTACAGTAGCCTATACTTTGTAGGGGGGAGGGCTACAGTAGCCTATGCTTTGGAGGGGGAGGGCTACAGTAGCCTATGCTTTGGAGGGGGAGGGCTACAGTAGCCTATGCTTTGGAGGGGGGAGGGGCTACAATAGCCTAAACACACACACACTAGTAAAGATTTTCAGCTTGTTGGTAGACATTGGAAGAGGTTTTTGAGTGACAGAGGGAGGACTTTGCATTTGTAGGTCTAGAAAAAAATGCCTGGAAAGTAAAATAACGTTATAAACCGGTTCCCATGCTTTTAAAATAACCATTCTGTTCTGGAACAGTATTGATCACTTTCACTCCTGGTTCCGTTTCTGTTTGAAAATGTTTTCGGTTCTTTTCCATGAACTGGTTCCAACTCCTTGTCAGGACCAATAAACTTGGATTGCACCACTAGCCATTGACATCCAAACACCTTGGCTTTTATCAACAGCCAGACCAGTATAAGTGTCTTTGAGGAAGCAGTGACTGGCATATGTATAAAGTGAAAAATCTCTCCAATTACTCAAGCTGTGTTGAAAACTTTTCAGTCAAAGTTTCAGAGAGCAGGCATGGCGCTTGTAGTGGAAATTTCAGTACTGAGAGAGACTTGGACAATTATTCAAACAATCATCTTTATTCAACATCGATTCATTATTGCAATAAGGAAACCGTCGACTGCACACCCTAAGTTGTGTTGCCGAGAGCTTAACTTTTACAGAAATGCAGAGTTGTGTGTATATACAGTAGACCTAAAAATGCTGTCATGGCTGGCTCCACCCTTCCCATTCAGACTAAGGGCCATCATAAGCCACTCTGGGTTCATCTCCTGGTCATCTGCCTCTGGTGTTGTCTTAACCCCACCCTGTCTTAGTTTCCCGGATACTTAGGAATACTGAAGCCTTGGTTCTGCTCCTCCAGGCTCTCTCTATCCCGGCTACACATACACCATATCTTGTCTATGGAATGCAGGCTTAATCAGACCGGAGACATATGTCTCATATGCACCACTAATCATAGAATGGAATGTGGCTGTTGGTTTTTAAAACACAGCATTAGCAGGACAGAAATATCTTACTGTTTGTTAAGTAAATAATTGTTAAATATCCAACCAATGAGGTAAATATGTTGTTTTTCTCAGGCTCATTTGTTCATGCCTATTTCATTATGAAGCAAAGGGAACTTCAGCCTTCACAGCAGCCCATTAAACTCCAGAAACTGTCTAATACGCGATGGTCCTGCTAGTACTACTCGCTGTGGGCAGTGCAAAAACCCCTCCCAGCCATCACTGCAACCTTAACGGACATTAGGTCGCAGCCCAATTCACGCAGATCGACTGACGAGCGGTCACTACTCACACTCGTTGATTCTGAATTCATTTTCCACCTTATCCTGTTTGAGGATCTGTTCCGCACAGCAAACTTTTTGTCTGACACTCTACAGTCCCCTGATCTTTTGCTCGAGATTGCCACTGACCTCGCACAGTCCGTCATCACGAGCATAAAAGAAAAGCACACGGAGGACTCTTGGAGAGCCATATGGAGCAAGGCAGAGGCCCTGTGCACAAAGGTCGATCTTGCCGTACAACCGCCGCCCCACAAGAGAAGAGACAATCCCAACATCCTCGCCATCTACAGGACTTTATAGTTGAAGCTCCAATTCAAACCGAACATCCATCCATGTCCTCTCCTCTCATGTCATTGACCGACTGGTGAACGAAATGACCCAACACTTTTACACAGAAGCAGGTACAGTTCTCATGGGGAAGTCAGCCCTCAACCCCAAGCATGCCAGATTCCTTCAAAAGGAGAGGAATCAGAGAGGACAGTCAGCTGGCAGAGGTGCACCAAGTGCGCCGGCTCTTGGAAAGAAAAAAAGAACCGGGCGAAACAGTTAGCAGCCCATTGGAGTTCCTGTCCATGCTTTAACCCTTCAAGACTCCTTCGTGGACATCTATAAACTTGTACACATATCTGTCACACTGCCAGTAACCTCCACGCCATGTGAGCGCAGTTTTTCCTGCATGCTGCGTGTAAAAATCTACATGAGAAACAAAATGGCAAACCCTCGATTCATCAACCTTGCCTGCCTGTCCATACACGCAGAAACAACCAGGCCCTGTATGTCCAGAAGATTATAGACTAACTTGCACTAAACCACAACAACAGACGCGTTGTCCTTCTATAAAACAACACTTGGTGAGTAACTGAAAGGTCTTTTAATTGACAGAGCGCCTGTCCAGTGGTGGAAACATGATTCAATCATGCTGATCTGGATCTGGATGGAACAAGAAGACACAGGCATATTGTCAGCCAGTCGGTCTACAAGTATTTTTTGCAATTTAAATATAATCGCTAAGATTGTGATGATAGCCAGCTCGTTTTACACTATGTGTGCACAGTTGACACGCATAGGGTAAATGCACTTCTTGATAGCCATTTAATCCGAAACATTATTACCAACACACAGTTGTCTGATTATGCATATGGAATAAATGCACTTCCTGTTGTTGTCGCATTTTGGATGTATTGTGTGTGTTGTTATTGCTGAAAGACTTCAGCACCGGACAGCGCCCATGCAGTGCTTGGTGCTGAAGTCTTGCACCTTTGCACGTGAAATACGTTTTTGTCATTGCCTTGTGGTCACTTGTATTAATTAGGCTTGTATCTATTTTGTTTAATATTCTTTGGCCAAATTCAATTAAACTACATTTATATAGAATGTGCTGTGTGCCATATCTGCTTTTATTGAAGAAACGAGAACTTCCTTATAACTCTGAAGTCATGAAAATCGATTATTTTCTGAGCATCCCCCACGTATTGGTCAAGCTCCCCCTTAGCAATGGGAGAGAAAATCCTGGCGCCATGCCTGTCAAAGAGAGATTCAAGTGATCTTGAATCATGTCCTACTGGTACTTAATGAACCACAGGATCATGTCCTACTGGTACTTAATGAACCACAGGATCATGTCCTACTGGTACTTAATGAACCACAGGATCATGTCCTACTGGTACTTAATGAACCACAGGATCATGTCCTACTGGTACTTAATGAACCACAGGATCATGTCCTACTGGTACATAATGAACCACAGGATCATGTCCTACTGGTACTTAATGAACCACAGGATCATGTCCTACTGGTACTTAATGAACCACAGGATCATGTCCTACTGGTACTTAATGAACCACAGGATCGTGATGGCGCCGACAGAGATGGTTGCCTCACTTCGCGTTCTTAGGAAACAATGCAGTATTTTGTTTTTTTATGTATTCTTTCTTACACTGTTACTCCAGGAAATCTTAAGTCTTATGACATACAGCCGGGAAGAACTATTGGATAGAAGAGCAACGTCAACTTACCAACAATACGACTAGGAATAATACGACTTTCCCAAAGTGGATCTTCTGTTTGGACCACCTCCCAGGACAATGGATCGGATCCCTGTAGGCGACCCAAAACAACGCCGCCGCAGAAGGGGCAGACGGAGCGGTCTTCTGGTCAGGCTCCGTAGATGGGCACATTGCTCACCGCTCCCGAGTATACTACTTGCCAATGTCCAGTCTCTTGACAACAAGGCAGACGAAATTCAAGCAAGGGTTGCCTTCCAGAGAGACATCAGAGATTGTAACATTCTCTGTTTCACGGAAACATGGTTCACTCGGGATACGTTATCAGAGTCAGTACAGCCACCCGGTTTCTTCACGCATCGCGCCGACATAAACAAACATCTCTCCAGTAAGAAGAAGGGCGGGGGTTTATGCCTTATGATTAACGAGACGTGGTGTGATCATAACAACATACAGGAACTCAAGTCCTTTTGTTCAACTGACCTAGAATTACAATCAAATGCCTACCGCATTATCTACCAAGAGAATTCTCTTCTATTATAATCACAGCCGTGTATATCCCCCCCAAGGAGACACCTCAATGGCATTGAAAGAACTTCATTGGACTCATTCATTGGACTATGTCAACTGGAAACCACATATCCTGAGGCTGCATTTATTGTAGCTGGGTATTTTAACAAGGCTAATCTGAAAACAAGGCTCCTTAAATTTTATCAGCATATCGAATGCGCGACCTGGGCTGGCAAAATTCTGGATCATCGCTACTCTAACTTCCGCGATGCATACAAAGCTCTCCCTCGCCCTCCTTTCGGCAAGTCTGACCACGACTCAATTTTGTTGCTCCCAGCCCATAAACTAAAACAGGAAACGCCCGTGCTCAGGTCTGTTCAACGCTGGTCCGACGAAAGCTGATTCCACGCTTCAAGATTGCTTTTATTATGTGGACTTGGATATGTTCCGGATAGCCTCAGACAACAACATTGATGTATACGCTGATTCGGTGAGCGAGTTTATTAGCAAGTGCATCGGTGATGATGTACCCACGGTGACTATTAAAACCTTCCCCAACCAGAAACCGTGGATTGATGGCAGCATTCACGCAAAACTGAAAGCGCAAACCACTGCTTTTAATCATGGCAAGGCGACCGGAAACATGACCAAATACAAACAGTGTAGCTATTCCCTCCGCAAGGCAATCAAACAAGCTAAGCGCCAGTATAGAGACAAAGTGGAGTCGCAATTCAATGGCTCAGACATGAGACATATGTGGCAGGGTCTACAGTCAATCATAGATGACAAAAAGAAAACCAGCCCCGTCGCGGACACCGACGTCTTGCTCCCAGATAAACTAAACAACTTCTTTGCTCGCTTTGAGGACAATACAGTGCCACTGACACGCCCCGCTACCAAAACCTGCATGCTCTCCTTCACCGCAGCCAATGTGAGTAAAACATTTAAACGTGTTAAGCCCTGCAAGGCTGCTGGCTCAGATGGCATCCCTAGCCGTGTCCTCAGAGCATGCGCAGACCAGCTGGCTGGTGTGTTTACGGACATATTCAATTAATCCTTATCCCAGTCTGCTGTTCCCACATGCTTCAAGAGGGCCACCATTATTCCTGTTCCCAAGAAAGCGAAGGTGACTGAGCTAAATGAAATTACTATCACTCACTTCATCATGAAGTGCTTTGAGAGACTAGTCAAGAATCATATCACCTCCACCCTACCTGACACCCTAGACCCAGTCCAATTTGCTTACCACCCCAATAGATCCACAGACGACGCAATCACACTGCACACTGCCCTAACTCATCTGGACAAGAGGAATACCTATGTAAGAATGCTGTTCACCCTGGGTCTTGACCCCGCCCTGTGCAACTGGGTCCTGAACTTTCTGACGAGCCTCCCCCAGGTGGTTAGGGTAGGAAACAACATCTCCACCCCGCTGATCCTCAACACTTGGTCTCCACAACGGTGCGTTCTCAGCCCTCTCCTGTATTCCCTGTTCACCCATGACTGCGTGGCCATACACACCTCTGACTCAATCATCAAGTTTGCAGACGACACTACAGTGGTAGGCTTGATTACCAACATGATGAGACGGCCTACAGGGAGGAGGTGAGGGCCCTCGGATTGTGGTGTCAGGAAAATAACCTCACACTCAACGTCATCAAAACAAAGGAGATGATTGTGGACTTCAGGAAACAGCAGAGGGAGCACCCCCCTATCCACATCGACGGGACAGTAGTGGAAAAGGTGGAAAGTTTTAAGTTCCTCGGCGTACACATCACGGACAAACTAAATTGGTCCACCAACACAGACAGCGTGGTGAAGAAGGCGCAACAGCGTGGCTGCTGCCAACATAATGACTCAAATCTATAGCCACTTTAATAATTAAAAATTGGATGTAATAAATGTATCACTAGTCACTTTAAACAATGCCACTTTATATAATGTTTACATACCCTACATTACTCATCTCAAATGTATATACTGTACTCTATTCCATCTACTGCATCTTGCCTATGCCGTTTGGCCATCGCCCATCCATATATTTATATGACATATTCTTATTCATTCCCTTACACTTGTGTGCATAAGGTAGTTATTGTGAAATTGTTGGATTACTTGTTAGATATTACTGCACGGTCGGAACTAGAAGCACAAGCCACTAACCGTCTCTGTCTCTCTCTCTCTCTCTCTCTCTCTCTCTCTCTCTCTCTCTCTCTCTCTCTCTCATAGGGCATCAGGGGATTCACAGGGCTGAAGGGTGATGTCGGCCTGCCAGGTGATCGCAGTGATGATGTAAGTTGACCTTAGATTAAAGAGTTCAGCACTGTCCACTGCCACCTCTGCCATCTCCGTATGGTATAAATTGCCTAGCCTAGCATAACTAATACCTGTTTGCTCATTCATACTCCTTCCTTATTGATTCCACAGAACGACCAGCCAGGTCGGGGAGAACTCCAGGGGCCAAAAGGATACCCTGGTCTCACAGGAGAGAATGTAAGTTCCACAACAACATTGAGTTCACAGTAAATATTACAGAACCACAGCTCTGAATACATAGTTAACATATTTTTCGACTTTTATTATGACCTATGCTGTATGAATATGTTAAGTAGTACCTACAAAGTACCAACGAAAATCTGCTATCTGACTCATGGCTTCATGTCCTTCCCTACAGGGATCACCAGGCCCAGTGGGCCATCTGGGGACAGACGTGAGTAACTCTTAAATAATGGAGCAATTGAGGGTGATGGGAAGGAGCCAAAGTCCAACACACTTTTCATCACTGTGTGTGTGTAATGGGGGAGTGCAGGAATAAGAGTTGAGGAAGGTTGGGACTTGGAGCTCGTAGGGATGGGCAAGTGTAAGGTGGGCTGGTTTGTGGAGGTTGGTCAGAGGTAAAAAAGTGACCTCTGTTCCTCAGTCACAGTCGGTGTGTATTAAACTTTGTCATCGTGATTTGTGTCAAACAGGTCAGCAGTCAACACTGGTTACACTGAATGACAACTGTGTATATTTCACTCCCGTACATAACAGTCACAGACACACACACACACATGCATGCACGCACACACACACACACATGTACGTACGTACGTATGCACGCACACACACACACACACACACACACACACACACACACACACACACACACACACACACACACACACAGTGGGGAGAACAAGTATTTGATACGCTGCCGATTTTGCAGGTTTTCCTACTTACAAAGCATGTAGAGGTCTGTAATTTGTATCATAGGTACACTACAACTGTGAGAGACGGAATCTAAAAAAAAAATCCAGAAAATCACATTGTATGATTTTTAAGTAATTAATTTGCATTTTATTGCATGACATAAGTATTTGATCACCTACCAACCACTAAGGCTCTCACAGACCTGTTAGTTTTTCTTTAAGAAGCCCTCCTGTTCTCCACTCATTACCTGTATTAACTGCACCTGTTTGAACTTGTTACCTGTATAAAAGACACCTGTCCACACACTCAATCAAACAGACTCCAACCTCTCCACAATGGCCAAGACCAGAGAGCTGTGTAAGGACATCAGGGATAAAATTGTAGACCTGCACAAGGCTGGGATGGGCAACAGGATAATAGGCAAGCAGCTTGGTGAGAAGGCAACAACTGTTGGCGCAATTATTAGAAAATGGAAGAAGTTCAAGATGACAGTCAATCACCCTCGGTCTGGGGCTCCATGCAAGATCTCACCTCGTGGGGCATCAATGATCATGAGGAAGGTGAGGGATCAGCCCAGAACTACACAGCAGGACCTGGTCAATGACCTGAAGAGAGCTGGGACCACAGTCTCAAAGAAAACCATTGGTAACACACTACGCCGTCATGGATTAAAATCCTGCAGCGCACGCAAGGTCCCCCTGCTCAAGCCAGCGCATGTCCAGGCCCATCTGAAGTTTGCCAATGACCATCTGGATGATCCAGAGGAGGAATGGTAGAAGGTCATGTGGTCTGATGAGACAAAAATAGAGCTTTTTGGTCTAAACTCCACTCACCGTGTTTGGAGAAAGAAGAAGGATGAGTACAACCCCAAGAACACCATCCCAACCGTGAAGCATGGAGGTGGAAACATCATTCTTTGGGGATGCTTTTCTGCAAAGCGGATAGGACGACTGCACCGTATTGAGGGGAGGATGGATGGGGCCATGTATCGCGAGATCTTGGCCAACAACCTCCTTCCCTCAGTAAGACCATTGAAGATGGGTCGTAGCTGGGTCTTCCAGCTTGACAACGACCAGAAACACACAGCCAGGGCAACTAAGGAGTGGCTCCGTAAGAAGCATCTCAAGGTCCTGGAGTGGCCTAGCCAGTCTCCAGACCTGAACCGAATAGAAAATCTTTGGAGGGAGCTGAAAGTCTGTATTGCCCAGCGACAGCCCCGAAAGCTGAAGAATCTGGAGAAGGTCTGTATGGAGGAGTGGGCCCAAATCCCTGCTACAGTGTGTGCAAACCTGGTCAAGAACTACAGGAAACGTATGATCTCTGTAATTGCAAACAAAGGTTTCTGTACCAAATATTAAGTTCTGCTTTTCTGATGTATCAAATACTTATGTCATGCAATAAAATGCAAATTAATTACTTAAAAGTCATACAATGTGATTTTCTGGATTTTTGTTTTAGATTCCGTCTCTCACAGTTGAAGTGTACCTATGATAAAAAAATTACAGACCTCTACATGGTCTAAAAGTAGTAGGAAAACCTGCAAAATCGGCAGTGTATCAAATACTTGTTCTCCCCACTGTATATGGAAATGGACAGTCACAAGATTCTCCTAAATCTCCCTGTAATGCATTTATCTTCCTGTCTCAGGAATGTGAGATCCTGGAGGTCATTCAGAAACTCTGCTGTAAGTATATCGAGTGCTCAAAATGCAGTCATACTGGTTATTTTCCAGATGAACATTGTGCTGTGCCGAATATGTTCCTTTAGTGAAACATAAGTTTACTCAACATAGATTTAGAAGATGTATCAGTGAGCCTGAACACAGTCCCAACCTCTACTGTTAGACATGTACCCTGCACTAGTCATCTAAACATGTCTCCTTTAAAGCTGACTAATACACCGTTTATCTTCCTAGCTAAACAGTTCATTTGAAGCATCATTTATCCTGGGTTGAGTTTGGGACAAACTTTGTGAAAGAGATGCAAACGAACACACACGCAGGCAGGAAGGCACACACACACTCTCGAACACACTTACTTGCACACACATATGCAGGCACACAGACTCAGGGACACACAAATTGTGGCGGCAGCTGTGGATGTAATGTAAGAACTCTGTAGTTCAGTGCTTGTTGTGTATGTTTGGAATGCAAGTGTTTTTAAAGTTTTTTACAATTGCTAACAAGCGTTTACTTATACTTAAGATGATTAACTCTTAAGACAGCAACACCCCTACATCACACAATTAGCCAAATAGTACATTTTCTGCTCAAACCAAAATACAAATACAAACATTAAATACCAACTCTACATTTCAAAACCTAAAAAACCTTTCTCTACTGTACATACACTAACTCTATCAAAGCACGGCATACCCGACTCAATACAGTATCTAATCATTCTGTCAACACACATGTTTTCTATCCAAGAGGAACGTATAGTCTATCATAACACAATGACTTTCAAAATACTAACAGTTAATGGCATTACAAAAACTGTATTACTTTTCATGTTTCAGTTCTACCTGCAGACATTAGACAATATGATATCCATTGTTTTTATCATTCAGTTTCCTCTTATTGTAAACCACTCTACATTTTTTGGTTGAGTGTCGATTGTGTGCATTTTTGGCAACATACTATCTAAAAGTGAATGAGTTATCTTTACTTCATAGAATGTAAAGTAGAAAAAAATAGTAAGTGACAGAATTGCTGCAGTAAAAGCTTTATTAGCAACATGAAATTACTACCAGTGATCAACAACACATCCAACATACATGACCTTTGGTTCAACAACACCTCCAACATACATGGCCTTTGGTTCAACAACACCTCCAACATGCATGGCCTTTGGTTCAACAACACATCCAACATACATGACCTTTGGTTCAACAACACCTCCAACATACATGGCCTTTGGTTCAACAACACCTCCAACATGCATGGCCTTTGGTTCAACAACACCTCCAACATACATAGCCTTTGGTTCAACAACACATCCAACATACATGACCTTTGGTTCAACAACACCTCCAACATACATGGCCTTTGGTTCAACAACACCTCCAACATGCATGGCCTTTGGTTCAACAACACCTCCAACATACATGACCTTTGGTTCAACAACACATCCAACATACATGGCCTTTGGTTCAACAACACATCCAACACACATGGCCTTTGGTTCAACAACACCTCCAACATACATGGCCTTTGGTTCAACAACACCTCCAACATACATGGCCTTTGGTTCAACAACACCTCCAACATACATGACCTTTGGTTCAACAACACCTCCAACACACATAGCCTTTGGTTCAACAACACATCCAACACACATGGCCTTTGGTTCAACAACACATCCAACATACATGGCCTTTGGTTCAACAACACATCCAACATACATGGCCTTTGGTTCAACAACACATCCAACATACATGGCCTTTGGTTCAACAACACATCCAACATACATGGCCTTTGGTTCAACAACACCTCCAACATACATGGCCTTTGGTTCAACAACACCTCCAACACACATGGCCTTTGGTTCAACAACACATCCAACATACATGACCTTTGGTTCAACAACACCTCCAACATACATGACCTTTGGTTCAACAACACCTCCAACACACATAGCCTTTGGTTCAACAACACATCCAACACACATGGCCTTTGGTTCAACAACACCTCCAACATACATGGCCTTTGGTTCAACAACACCTCCAACATACATGGCCTTTGGTTCAACAACACATCCAACATACATGGCCTTTGGTTCAACAACACATCCAACATACATGGCTTTGGTTCAACAACACATCCAACATACATGGCCTTTGGTTCAACAACACATCCAACATACATGGCCTTTGGTTCAACAACATCTCCAACATACATGGCCTTTGGTTCAACAACACCTTCAACATACATGGCCTTTGGTTCCAAATGTGTTAAAATAAAACACAATTACAGTAAAAAAGGCACAGAAGGTAAAACCAGTAAAATGCCCCGTCCTGTTCTAATCTATACCATCTTCAGCATTTGGCCACATGTTCTCGTCCACATCACATCTTATGTCATCTCTCGCTATGCACCTTAGATAGTAACGCTTGTCCTGCCTCATCCACCCCTGGCAGTCTTCAGCTGAGATGTCTCTGCAGCCAGCATCCATTGCATCCAGGAGGGACATTTGGTCACTTCAATTTGTATTTTTTTTATTTAACCTTTATTTTAACTAGGCAAGTCAATTAAGAACAAATTCTTATTTACAATGACGGCCAACCAAAAGGCAAAAGGCCTCCTGCGGGGACGGGGGCTGGGATTAAAAAAAGAAAAAGAAATATAGGAAAAAACACGTCACGACAAGAGAGACAACACAACACTACATAAAGAGAACCCTAAGACAACAACATAGCAAGGCAGCAACACATGACAACACAGCATGCTAACAACAAAACATGACAACACAACATGGTAGCAGCACAAAACATGATACAAATGTTATTGGGCACAGACAACAGCACGAAGAGCAAGGAGGTAGAGACAACAATACATCACGCGAAGCAGCCACAACTGTCAGTAAGATTGTCCATGATTGAGTCTTTGAATGAAGAGATTGAGATAAAACTGTCCCGTTTGAGTGTTTGTTGCAGCTCGTTCCAGTCGATAGCTGAAGCGAACTGAAAATATGAGAGACACAGGGATGTGTGTGCTTTGGGAACCTTTAACAGAATGTGACTGTCAGAACGGGGGTTGTATGTGGAGGATGAGGGGTGCAGTAGGCCTAAGAGGGTTTTATAAATAAGCATCAACCAGTGGGTCTTGCGACGGGTATACAGAGATGACCAGTTTACAGAGGAGTATAGAGTGCAGTGATGTGTCCTATAAGGAGCATTGGTGGCAAATCTGATGGCCGAATGGTAAAGCACATCTAGCCACTCGAGAGCACCCTTACCTGCCGATCTATAAATGATGTCTCCGTAATCTAGCATGGGTAGGATGGTCATCTGAGTCAGGGTTAGTTTGGGTGAAAGATGAGTGATTACGATAGAGGAAACCAAGTCTAGATTGAACTTTAGTCTGCAGCTTTGATATGTGCTGAGAGAAGGACAATGTACCGTCTAGCCATACTCCCAAGTACTTGTATGAGGTAACTACCTCAAGCTCTAAACCCTCAGAGGTAGTAATCACACCTGTGGGGAGACGGGCATTCTTCTTACCAAACCACATTATCTTTGTTTGGAGGTGTTCAGAACCAGGTTAATGTTGGAGAAATCTTGTTGGACACTAAGAAAGCTTTGTTGTAGAGCATTTAACACAAAATCTGGGGAGGGGCCAGCTGACTATAAGACTGTATCATCTGCATATAAATGGATGAGAGAGCTTCCTACTGCCTGAGCTATGTTGTTGATGTAAATTGAGAAGAGCGTGGGGCCTAGGATTGAGCCTTGGGGTACTTCCTTGGTGACAGACAGTGGCTGAGACAGCAGATTTTCTGACTTTATACACTGCACTCTTTGAGAGAGATAGTTAGCATACCAGGCCAAAGACCCCTCAGAGACACCAATACTCCCAAGAATGGAATGGTCTACCATATCAAAGCTTTGGCCAAGTCAATAAAAATAGCAGTACAACATTGCTTAGAATCAAGGGCAATGGTGGCATCATTGAGGACCTTTAATGTTGCAGTGATACATCCATAACCTGAGCGGAAACCAGATTGCATACCAGAGAGAATACTGTAGACATCAAGAAAGTCAGTCAGTTGATTATTGACAAGTTTTTCCAACACTTTTGATAAACAGGGCAAAATAGAAATAGGCCTATAACAGTTAGGATCAGCTTGATCTCCCCCTTTAAATAAAGAACAAACCGTGGCTGCCTTCCAAGCAAGGGGATCCTCCACAGAAAGGTTAAAAAGGTTGGAGATAGGCTTGGTGATGATAGGGGTAGCAACCTTAAATAAGAAAGGGTCTAAACCATCTGACCTAGGTGTTTTTTTTAGGTCAAGTTTCAGGAGCTTCTTTAGCACCTCGGACTCAGTGACTGCCTGCAGGGAGAAACTTTGTTGCAGGGCAGAGGAAAAAGAGGGAGAAGCATCGGGGATAGCCACATTAGAAGGGGTGGGAGATGAGGAAATGTTGGACGCGCAAGGAGGCATGGCTGAGTCAAATAGGAATCCCGACCTAACGAAGTGGTGATTAAAGAGCTCAGCCATGTGCTTACTGTCAGTAACAACCATATCATCAACTTTAAGGGACATGGGCAGCTGTGAGGAGGAGGGTTTATTCTCCAGGTCTTTAACCGTTCTCCAGAACTTCTTGGGGCTAGACCCACAGAGAGAGAACTGCTCCTTAAAGTAACTAACGTTGGCCTTCCGGATAGCCTGAGTGCACTTATTTCTCATTTGCTTGAATGAGTATGTGTGTTCCGAGCCGTTCACCAAATGCAATTCTTGAGGTGGAGTAACTCTGCAAGATCACGGCCACTGACTGACTAACTGTTGTGTTTGATGTCCCATACTTGCAGCTCGGTGAGAAACATGCACTGGATTGCCGGTGGTACGTACACGGGAGAGGCGCAGGATTTTGCCCGGCAGGCATTCGGCAGCTCCCAGCTGGACCGAAAGGTGGCCATAGTCTTGACAGACGGACGGTCGGACACCCGCCGGGACGCCAAACCGCTGTCCTCCCTCTGCTCTGTGCCCAATATAAGGGTGAGGGATGTCAATGGGACTCGGCAATGGGATGGGGGAGAGTGGGCTGAAGGACATGTATAGGTTGGGGGTGAAGATATGATGTCAGGACCAAGGGTTCATTTCATTAGACATAAAGAGAACCATCTCTCTCTCCTCCAAGTCTGCCATTTTGTGGCAAAGCCTCAGTATGTCCTCCATCTTGGCTCCTCAGGTGGTGGGCAATTGGCATAGGTGACATCTTCAGATGGGCGTCCTACGCCACCATGCTGGAGGAGATCACCTGTCTGGGCACAGCCTCACCTGGACTCTACCTGAAGATTACAGACGACGTGCAACTGCTGGAGGACTCCTTCTTCAACAACGTTACTGGCTATATCTGCCAAGGTAGACTGTGTACAGGCTAGCTCTAATTTACAATATCTGGAGCTAGCTACATCTGCTAAGGTAGTCTATGTACAGGCTAGCCCTAATTTACAATATCTGGAGCTAGCTACATCTGCTAAAGTAGTCTATGTACAGGCTAGCCCTAATTTACAATATCTGGAGCTAGCTACATCTGCCAAGGTAGTCTATGTACAGGCTAGCCCTAATTTACAATATCAGGAGCTAGCTACATGCTATGTTCCTATGCTCTCAACTAAGGTCTGGGTTGTGTTTACAGATAAGAAATGTCCTGATTACACCTGTCCAGGTAAGACTGCTCCTCTCCCTTGTTTTTATGGTCACAGTTTCCTATGCATTACAATACGTTGTTTTTTTAGCATTCAGCCTAGTACTGCAATTTAA
This sequence comes from Oncorhynchus mykiss, assembly GCF_057628025.1. Taxonomy (NCBI): domain Eukaryota; kingdom Metazoa; phylum Chordata; class Actinopteri; order Salmoniformes; family Salmonidae; genus Oncorhynchus; species Oncorhynchus mykiss. The sequence continues at coordinate 16,837,098 of NC_143024.1, forward strand.
AGATTTAGTGGAATGTATGTAAATGTATCTGAACCCCAACTGCTGTTCTAAAATAGTCTACTCTTCCTCCAGCCAACTTCCAGGAAGCTACAGACATAGTCTTCATGTTGGACGGCTCCTCCAGTGTGGGCCAGGCCAACTTCTACAGAGCCAGAGAGTTTGTTGAGAACATGGCCGCCAGGCTGCTGTCACAGGACCGGGGAGGGCTGCTCCGCCTGTCCGTCATGCAGTACAGCGATGGGCAGCAGCAGAGAGTGGAGGTGCCCTTCACTGCTAGGGTTGAGGATGTGCTAACGGGGCTAGCAGCTACGCTCTACATGGACGGGGCCACCGACTTACCGGCTGCCCTGACCTTCCTGACCTCCACCCTCCAGAGGGAGGGCCGCTCTGCTGTCCCCAGGAAAGTAGTGGTGTTCACGGACGGCAGGTCTGTGGCCTCTGCCCGGGCTGCTATCCCCAGAGCCGCCGCCGCTCTGTCAGAGAACACACAGCTGCTGGCCGTCACTGTGGGCGAGGGCTTTGACGAGGCGGGCGTGTGCCAGCTGGTGATGGGACAGGCGAACGGATTTGATTACCACGTCGTGGATAATCGTGTCCACCGAGTGGCGCTGTACAGTGACCTGGCCAGACGGGTGGTCATGCAGAGCCTGGCTAGAAAGCTCTCTAAAGCTTTCTGAAGCTCTCCAAAGCTCTCCGAAGTTCTCTAAAGCTCTCTGAAGCTCTGTAAAGCTATCTCAAGCTCTCTGAAGTTCTCTAAAGCTCTCTAAAGCTCTGTAAAGCTCTCTGGAGCCCTCTAACGCTCTTAAAGACCTCCCTACTACTGAACTGTCTATGAATTGTCCTGTTGTGCCATGTATTAGGCCATTAAGAAATTAGATAGATATGGTGCACATTTTATACTTTTGTGTTTTCCTTATGCCTTTGAGGGCCTCCTGCTTTTCATGTGAAATAAAATGAATATGTTTGTCATAAGAAGCACTTGGGTAGATTAATAAACGTTACGCTGTAAGTTTGGTGATAAGATGAACAGTTTTCTTTTGCTCAAATTTTCTGGAGGTCTTGACAAATAAAATATTGGACAAACTAACTAGCTCATTCTGAATACAATACAATCTATTATTTTCAAATATATGCAGGGCCATTTAGTTAAAGAATTACCCAGACATGCCAATAAAATGCACTAGAGGGCAGTGTTGGAGTGTTGAGAAAAGAGGGCTGAGTAGAGGAGCTCTAACACACTTAGAAAATACTGCTATTCTGTTCTACATAGTGATTAGTGATAGTTTGCCACGTTCGTTATAAGGATCGGACCAAGGCGCAGCGTGAATAGAGTTCCACATATTTGTAATCACCTGAAACTCACCGAAACAAAACAACAAATAACCAAACGAACCGCTACTAGTGAACACAGGCACCTAATTGTAGACAAGATCCCACAAACACCAAAGGGAAATGGCTACCTAAATATGATCCTCAATCAGAGACAATGATAAACAGCTGCCGCTGACTGGGAACCATATCAGGCCACCATAGACATACAAATCACCTAGACCTACAAAAACCGTAGACATACAAAAACTAGCGTACCCACCCTAGTCACACCCTGACCTAACCAAAATATAAAGAAAACAGAGATATCTCAGGTCAGGGCAGGACATAGTTGTTGTAGAAGGACCTTTTACAGATCGGTCCAATAAGACACTAGGCTTTCCCTTGTACTCCAGTACTTATCTGAGGGTGTTGGGCTACTGGCCTCTGGATGTGCCCAACTTCAGCACCATGGACAGAGTTAGAAATTCAGCTGTTTGAAATCCCAGATGCCAATCAGTGTACTCATTAATTCCCTTATGAAATAGCATGTATTTAGTATATCTGGCTCCAACTGTACTCTGAGAATAATAAGAAGCAGGGATCATGAAAACGTTTTATTTTATATAGCTATGTTTTGTTACTGTGAAAATGAATCTGTAATGAAAAAAGGGATAATGATCTCAGTGACTGTAATGATCAGTGGGTTCCTCTATCTCAGAAAGCCACTTCTGAATCTCACTGCTCTTCTTCTCTGTCTCCTCACTGCTCTTGTTCCTCAGCTCCTCACTGCTCTTCTTCTCTGTCTCCTCACTGCTCTTGTTCCTCAGCTCCTCACTGCTCTTCTTCTCTGTCTCCTCACTGCTCTTGTTCCTCAGCTCCTCTGCCACCCTATTTCCTGCTGAGAAGCGATTGACTCTCTTGGCTGTGGTCTCCAGAGAGATCACCTGTATCCTCTTCATGTCGTTCCTGCAGCGCAGCTCCTTCAGCTTCCTGTAGTAGACCCTGCAGCTGAAACCCTCCATAAAGCCCAGGGTGATGTGTGTCTGCAGAGAGGACAGGCTGGGGTAGTACCACAAGCAGCTGGCACACTTATACAGCAGTTCCCCATTGAACTTCTCCAGGGCAGAGGAGGCTCTGAGGAAGCAGAAGTCCAGGCGGTCTGTGTACGACGGCTCCTTGGGCTCCACTGACCTACTGCCTCCCTTCCTCGCCGTGTGTCTGTAGGAGATGTCTGCTGGCTTCAGGGGAGGGCAGAGAGTGTGAGGTGTTTTGGAGCCAAGTATACTAGGGGGTTCTGCTTCTCTTAATGCCTGAGCATGAAAAGGACTCCACTGGGTACCTGGTGTTAGAGAAAGAATAGGGTCCTGCTGTCACGCTATGGCAATCCTGATTCATATTTACTGTAAATCAAATGGGATGTAAATAAATATGTCATGATAGTGCTACGTTTGCCAAAAATACTTCAGAGCACTTACCCGTTCTCTTCCTTAGCCTTTCAGTGACAAAAGGTTCTCTTAAGAAAACTTGTGAGGACTTCATTTTTTACAATAAATGGATCATGGAGCCATGGTATAGAACCTAGCTAAGCAAATGGGTCAAGTGGTTTTACATATGTTCTAGAATGGATTGGAATTCCAAATTCCAAAAGCAATGATGTCATAATGATCTCTTTGTGTATGAAGATGAAGTTCAATTCATTCATGGTTCTGGAGATTAGTAATAATAATATAACATGTTTTTAACTGTTATAGTGCTAATCATTACATAAATACATCTCAAAGCAATGCAAAGCAACAACAACAAAAAACAAGCAATTTAAAAACAATCAACATCATTAATCATCAAGAGACTGAATAATTATTAAAATAGTTTAGTTTAATTTATTAGGATCCTGCTACTGCACATGTAGCAGCTATTTTTCCTGGTGTCCACATAAAACGTACAAATACATTACAAAGTACACAACAGAAATAGACAAGAACAACATAATAAATTCCTTTAAATTCAAAATATATGTTTACAAATAAAATAAGAGTTTTATATAGGAAAGACACCAAGAGACAACAAAAATACTATCTACACACTATTTATATATCCATATTCATTCTTATACAGTATAGTTAAATTACAATATCTCTTTAGAAATAGGAGAGGCACTTTGATGCAAGATGTTCTCTGTATCTGTTTTTTAAAGCTGAACTTGCTTTTTGCCTGAGTAACCTCTGGTGGCAGAGCATTCCACCATGACATGGCTCTATACAAGCCTTTTGCTACACCCGCAATAACATCTGCTAAGTATGTGTATGTGACCATACAGTTTGATTTGATACATAACTGAGCGATGCATTAAATCTGTTTTTCGTTTGGATACTGTGAAGATACACCATAAAGGCATGTAGTATGGTGGGGTTTGTAAGTCTGTTTGAAGTATATGAAAAAATATTATACAAACATAAATGTTTCTTAAGAAGACTAGAAGAAAAGTAGTCAATTTCTCCTCAACCCTTAACCATGAAAGACTACCATCTGCAGAGTGGGATTCTATAATGGTATCCATCTGCAGAGTGGAATTCTATAATGGTATCCATCTGCAAAGTGGTATTGTATAATGGTATCCATCTGCATAGTGGTATTCTATCATAGGATCCATCTGCAGAGTGGTATTCTGTCATGCTATCCATCTGCAGAGTGGTATTCTGTCATGCTATCCATCTGCAGAGTGGTATTCTATTATGCTATCCATCTGCAGAGTGGTATTCAATCATCAAACCTATCTGCATAGTGGTATTCTATCATGATACCCATCTGCATAGTGGTATTCTATCATGATTCCCATCTGCATAGTGGTATTCTATCATGATACCCATCTGCATAGTGGTATTCTATCATGATACCCATCTGCATAGTGGTATTCTATCATGATACCCATCTGCATAGTGGTATTCTATCATGATACCCATCTGCATAGTGGTATTCTATCATGACACCCATCTGCATAGTGGTATTCTATCATGATACCCATCTGCATAGTGGTATTCTATCATGATACCCATCTGCATAGTGATATTCTATCATGATACCCATCTGCATAGTGGTATTCTATCATGATACCCATCTGCATAGTGATATTCTATCATGATACCCATCTGCATAGTGATATTCTATCATGATACCCATCTGCATAGTGGTATTCTATCATGATACCCATCTGCATAGTGATATTCTATCATGATACCCATCTGCATAGTGGTATTCTATCATGATACCCATCTGCATAGTGGTATTCTATCATGATACCCATCTGCATAGTGGTATTCTATCATGATTCCCATCTGCATAGTGGTATTCTATCATGATACCCATCTGCAGAGTGGTATTCTATCATGATACCCATCTGCATAGTGGTATTCTATCATGATACCCATCTGCATAGTGATATTCTATCATGATACCCATCTGCATAGTGGTATTATTGGATCACAAACCTATAAATAGGCAGCCAAGACACATCAGAAACACATTTGGCAAGATGACATTTTAGGAAAGAAAATCAACCCTGTAATATCCTTTTCTGACATGAAATTGTAGTGTTGTGTAATCACACAAAAGGATATATTCCGTTATCTAACCCAGAAACACAGAACAGAACATCAAATCAATTGTTGTTGATGTAACACTGACAGCTTGATTTACTTTCCAAGATTATTCAGGTGAAAATAGGACAGCCTGTTCACAACCCTATTGGTTTGGTGTGGGGGTTGTTTCAGACCCTAATCCACAGTCTAGAGTATAGATTATGGCTGTAGGCAGGAATCATGTACTGGTGACATCCTTAAGAAGCAGTGGGCTGAGATGTCATTTATTTAATCGCCCCCTGGCTCCACCCATATGTAGGATGACAGAGCGTTTTGTGTTAGAGGGACTGTCACACATTGTGACTCTTGTGAAGAAGAACAGAAACAGCCCAGCATGGCAGCCTTTGTCTCGGTGAGTTCCTCTCTTCCAGGCATTTACACAACTTTGTTGACTCTCAATGCTTTGATACAACATTGTTTGTGAGTTGATCATTTGGGAGTGTGGTAGCAGATTGTTGAATTGTGCTAGGTAAAGAATGTATACTTTGTTTTATCGTTTCCATGGTAAATTTAAGGAATGTCTGATAGAAGAGGGGAATCATTTAGGGCTAGTCTTATAATTTAGCGATGTCTTTCTCTTTCCAGAGACAACATATTACTGTAGGCTACTGTAACAGTTTCTGAATGTATCATGCTTATCCTTGCTTAATTTACGTGTGACACAAATACTATGCATAGAACCAAAACATATAGTTATTATAAAAACATAAGTTATTGCCGCTACTATTTTTATAAACTAAGCAGAGAAAGAGTGAAACACTGTTCTCCATAGAAATGTCATAAGAAAATTTGTGGACAACATAATGTGATGATAGCCTTTAATCAAGTGTGCGACATACAATAGATTCAATTTACTTACTATGTTGTCCCACCTAGCTATCTTAAGATGAATGTACTATCTGTAAGTCACTCTGGATGACAGAGTCTGCTAAATTATTAACTTGTAAAATAAATAAGCGTGTTCTGGTTTAGAAGTGGGGCTATGATGCGCCTGATGCTCTCCAGACTCTAGAGAGCTGTCCTGATATCCTATTGGTGGAGGGAAGTAATTGACAGTGGGCTAGGGCCAACATGTGTGTTATCACATCTGAATTTAGCCTTGTGTTCTTTATGGAGAGAGGCCTCTAGGGTCTTGGTTTACTTTTAACCAGGTCTACATGACTTTCATTATTACAGGGAGTAGCGTGGCCTGGTTTTAATGATTTGTTTATCATCCTTACTCACTTACTTTCCTCAACTTCCTTCTTTGAATCTCTTTGGGAATTGTCTCAGCGTGTCTGTAACGTTGAATAGCTAACCCCTATGGCAGTGTCTTTTACATTGACCTCTGCCCTTATTTTACCTCTCTCTCAGTTGGCCACGTGTCACCACTGCAGCATATCTTCCAGACATGGCCTTGTCTACAGGGAGTCCATGGCAGCTCTATCCAGGAACGTCATGGCTCCCAGTTACACCAGGAGGCATAGTTCACAGGCTAGAACCCTGCCACTGCGAGCTAGGGGAAGACTCATCACCCAAAGGCCTGTCGGAGAGGCCAAGAATCGGCCTAGAGCTCCAAGGTAAACATCTTACTCTATTACCTAGTAATATACAGATGTTTGGAGTTAATGGCACATATTTTGAATTGTTGAATGTAATAGAACTCATTTACAGTGTATCTTTAATATCACAATTTTTTTGGCCGCCATTAAAATGGCATCAAACCTTTAAACTCTCTCTTCACAGGCCCAATCCTCCAGAGTTCATTGCCATATCTTCCTCCAAGCTGGCCGGTGTGAAACATTTTGTATTTGTCCACCTAAGGAAGCTCTTTTCATTGGGTGACACCCAGAGGCGCAGAAAGAGTGGCCTGAAACTTTTCTCCTGAAGTATTGCAAATATAATTTGATGGTAAACATCAATGGGCTTGATGATCCACAAGGTGGCGCTCCAGTAATTCAGTAGGAAGAATCAGTGATAGAGGAGTCAGCAGGAAGATGCTCACTTGTCAAGGCTAAGACATGCAGGTACTCAGACCTCCCTCACCTGAGAGAGATTGAAGAATGGTGACTGCAGGCCTATACCTTTGGCAGGAGTCTCTATGGCGACCAGTAGCCATGTGGGTGAGATGGTTCTGGGTGGAATGCAAGGCAATATTTTTGCAACACTTTTGAGCTTTCTACATATTTATTGTTCTGAGGTATGATGTGTAAAATCAGACATACTATTTAATTTAGTCACATGGTACAACACTTGTATCAGTATCAACTTTTAATGTGATTAGGTTTTTGAAATATAATTGAAAGTCTGTAGAGTCATATGATATTGTTGCCTCCAGCTCAGGCCAAGAAGGAGCCATTGCATATCCTGTTTAACAGTAAGTTGTATTGGATCAAGTGTGAGCTTAATGACTGTATTATTATTGTTGTCAAATGTTTAATGCAATGTTATAAACATGTACAGCAGTATAATATACTCGCTTGTTTAGAAATAATACACAGAAACTAATCTAATAAAGGCTTAAATGCTATTTGGGTAAAAATATGTTTTTAAATGTTTCACGTTTTGTTTCAAATTATTACTGAATCTATTCAGACAGGAGGGGGAGCCATAGGATAGACGCTAAAACATTGATTTGGCTCAACCAAAATCATAAAATCAAATCAAATCAAATTATATTTGTCACACACACTGAATACAACAGTGAAATGCTTACTTATAAGCCCTTAACCAAAAATGCAGTTCTAACAGAAATAAGTCTTAAGTAAGTATTTACTAAATAGTAAAACAAAATTAAATAGAAAGATATCAAATAATTAAAGAGCAACAATAAAAAAACAGTAACGAGGCTATATACAGGGGGTACTGGTACAGAGTCAATGTGGAGGCTATATACAGGGGGTACTGGTACAGAGTCAATGTGGAGGCTATATACAGGGGGTACTGGTACAGAGTCAATGTGGATGCTATATACAGGGGGTACTGGTACAGAGTCAATGTGGAGGCTATATACAGGGGGTACTGGTACAGAGTCAATGTGGAGGCTATATACAGGGGGTACCGGTACAGAGACAATGTGGAGGCTATTTACAGGGGGTACTGGTACAGAGTCAATGTGGAGGCTATATACAGGGGGTACTGGTACAGAGTCAATGTGGAGGCTATATACAGGGGGTACTGGTACAGAGTCAATGTGGAGGCTATATACAGGGGGTACTGGTACAGAGTCAATGTGGAGGCTATATACAGGGGGTACTGGTACAGAGTCAATGTGGAGGCTATATACAGGGGGTACCGGTACAGAGTCAATGTGGAGGCTATATACAGGGGGTACTGGTACAGAGTCAATGTGGAGGCTATATACAGGGGGTACTGGTACAGAGTCAATGTGGAGGCTATATAAAGGGGGTACTGGTACAGAGTCAATGTGGAGGCTATATACAGGGGGTACTGGTACAGAGTCAATGTGGAGGCTATATACAGGGGGTACTGGTACAGAGTCAATGTGGAGGCTATATACAGGGGGTACTGGTACAGAGTCAATGTGGAGGCTATATACAGGGGGTACTGGTACAGAGTCAATGTGCGGGGCCACAGGTTAGTCGAGGTAATTAAGGTAATATGTACATGTAGGTAGAGGTAAAGTGATAATAAATAGAGGGTAGCAGCAGTATAAAAATAGGCGGGTCAATGCAAATAGTCCAGGTAGCCATTTGATTAGCTGTTCAGGAGTCTTATGGCTTGGGGGTAGAAGCTGTTAAGAAGCATTTTGTACCTAGGCTTGGTGCTCTGGTACCGCTTGCCGTGCGGTAGCAGAGAGAACAGTCTATGACTAGGGTGGCTGGACTTTTTGGCAATTCTTAGGGCCCTTCCTCTGACACCACCTGGTATAGAGGTCCTGGAAAGAAGGAAACTTGGCCTCAGTGATGTACTGGCCGTACGCATTACCCTCTGTAGTGCCTTGCAGTCGGAGGCCGAGCAGTTGCCATACAACCAGTGCTCTCGATGGTGCAGATGTAGAACTTTTTGAGGATCTGAAGACCCATGGAAAATCTTTTCAGTCTCTTAAGGGAATAGGAGTTGTTGTGCCCTCTTCCCACTGTCTTGGTGTGTTTAGACCATTATAGTTTGTTGGTGATGTAGACACCAAGGAACTTGAAGCTCCCAACCAGCTCCACTACAGCCCTGTTGATGAGAATGGGGCGTGCTCGGCCCTCCTTTTCTTGTAGTCCACGATCATCTTCTTTGTCTTGATCACGTTGAGGGAGAGGTTGTTATCCTGGCACCACTCTGCCCAGTCTCTGACCTCCTATAGGCTGTCTCATATAGGCTGTTAACATACATGTTAAACCAGGGATGGTCCTCTGAGCCATGGATGGCAGTTTCTCTTCTTTTACTTGTCCAATATCTTTTTTTTTACATGTTCAGAAATTACATTTAAAATGATGGATTTTTCCTAAAATGTTAAATAATTATTTTAACTAGGGTCAACAGGTGGCTGAAATATACATTTTGATCCAACTAAGGTCACCTTTGATGTTCTGAGAGCTAGCAGGTATTAAGTCACCTCCAACCCCTAGTGAGCGTTTCTAATGCCACAGCATCACTTCCAGTAACAGGCTATAGAAATAACCTGAGACCAAATAAAGGGGATTACAATGTTTAGACTCTGCACATTTGGTCCCTAGAGGGTTGCCCTCCAGCAGTCTTATTAATCACACACACACACACTTGTATTGCCCTCCTGATTGATCATTGGGAATGCATGCGGCAGCGGACATCTACGTCTGAAGTTCCGTATCAGTGGTTAATGTAATGACATTATTTTTCCTTATCTGGTGCAATGGCATGGAACCCTATATCATAATATCTAAACTACTCTGTTAACAATGTCCACGAGAGGAAGATGATGATGAGGACTACAGCGATGATGAGGATGATGACGACAATGATGATGACGATGATGACAATGATGATGACGATGATGACGATGATGGGGATGACGACAATGATGATGACGATGATGGGGATGACGGTGATGATGGTGATGAGGACTACGACAATGATGATGATGACGACAATGATGATGGCGATGATGATGGTGATGAGGATGGTGATGATGATGATGAGGACTACGACAATGATGAGGATGATGACGACAATGATGATGGTGATGAGGATGGTGATGATGAGGACTACGACAATGAGGATGGCGATGATGATGATGATGATGGTGATGAGGATGGTGATGATGATGATCAAAAGTAAACATGCATGTCTTTTCATGGGACTAAAAATGCTCAGATGACTTTTATGTGTAGGCCTATTTTATGCACTTACCTTTTAACTTTCTTAGAACAGCTGTGTTTACTCTGAGGTGACACAGCAATTGATTGTTTATTTGTAAGCCACTATGAGCAGATATTTCATAACAGAGTTTAAAAAATAAATACATTCAAACTTAAACCTTGGGAACAATAATGATCTTGAAATATTGAGGTAATCTGTCAGAATTATGCTGCCAACACAAACATCAGGGGGCAAACTCTACATGAATATGAATCAGTTAATCTCTAATAAGCTCCTTACAGGCACCACATACATGTAGTTACTGATGACAGATTCCCACCATACGCACCTTGTTAGAGTGGCTTTAGGATGCATACTTACAATAAATTCAACGTCAATCTTGGAAAACCAAATCAAATTAAAGTTTATTTGTCACGTGCGCCGAATACAACAGGTGAAATGCTTACTTACAGGCTCTAACCAACAGTGCAAAAAAAGGTATTAGGTGAACAATAGGTAGGTAAAGATATAAAACAACAGTAAAAAAATACAGGCTATATACAGTAGCGAGGCTACATACAGACACCGGTTAGTCAGGCTGATTGAGGTAGTATGTACATGTAGATATGGTTAAAGTGACATTACTTGTAATGTATATAAGAAAACCAATATGAGTTCACTATTTTGCTTACCTTCAGATAAACTCATGGGCCAAAAGGCTTGACAATAAAACCAGAGATAGGCTATATAGCTAAATCAATAGCCTTGGCATGGCTTTGGTAAAATAATGCTTTTGACCAAACAAGAAGACCATTTGTGGTTATTTGCTGGCAGAATTCCATTAATCTGTTGAAAATTCACAGATACAGCATCATACCTTTAGCGCAAAGTAATGGCCAGACAATCAACACAGTATCCTTGCTCTTTCACCAGCCCCTCCGGAATAGGCGTGTCGTACACGCCCATTTGTATTTTCTACTCTTATCATTGGTCAAAGGAAACCGGCTGCTTGGATATGAAAGGAGAACATAAACTGTCAATCAAAATAGGGCGGGTTATGCTCTGTATGTAAAAATCGCTACGTTAGGTTAGTGAAAATGCCAGTCAGTCGAGTTAGTGTCTGTGACACGTCAAAAAAGGTTATTTCGGTATTCGATATTCAAATTCTCCCAGAGGATAGGGGACAGAAATTTGGACAAATGGAAGAAGAGGCCAGTGAACAGATGCGACCCCTCTTGACATCCGTAAGTAACAAGTCGTGGTCACGTTCTTTGTTTTGTTCACCTTTTTTAAAGTTTCTGGAAATTACTTGTTAGCTTGGTGGCTAGCGGTTCATTTGAGGGCGCATTTCTCTAGAGAAAGGAATGGGTACGAAATGGGGGTGGGGGTTCATTTATGCTTTGCTACCAAGGCATATCGAGATGGAAGTGACAATAAACATGTAGTTAGCTAACTTACAATAGGAAACAACTTCATTGCTGTTACTTAATACGTGGTATAAACGTGAGACATAGGCTCATATGTTTTCCTTTGTAATTGTTGTTGGGTACCATGTGTGTGCCAGGAAGTAGCCTGCCTATATGTCGTCGGTCTCTCTAGCGATGATTCAGAGGGTGTTGAAACTGAGAGGAAAACCTTTTATTGTTAAGAGGACATGTGCGCCCGCCCGGTGTGGTCAGAGGGTATCACCTCGTGGACTCCCAATGTCTCATGTCTCCCCATCTCTACCGTAGCTACAGGACGTTTACTGTAGCTAAAAACTTCTAATGGTACATTTCAATGATTAAATCCACAGTTTCATCACTATTGGATCCCTGACCTCAAATTATTTTATTGAAGATCCTGAGTTCTCTTGAAAGGCAGTTTACCATTGTGTCACACGGGGTATTTCCCTGTTCTCCTCCTGACATTCGAGTTCAGCAGTGTCATATTCATTAATCGTTTTCTGTTGCAAAAACGTTTTGCTAGTGTGCCCTAACGAATAAGACCCTGACGATTGTGCAGTTGGGAGAGATGGTAGTCCATATCCGGGCCAGAACTTTGTTGAGCTGACTGGATCACATATGCGAGCCTCAAATGGATCATTGTCTGTGCCCTTCTTTTCTGTCCTCTCAATATTAAGGCTCAATATTTCCCAAACTCTGTCATGAGTCTGTCTGTGTGTGGTCATGAAGTTAACCTACCAAATACTATCTAGATTTACAGTTTTCTAACGGGGAACTAGCCTATTCCTTTAAGTCCTCTCCCTCTCGCTCAGCCTGTGTATGTTTATTGCTTGGCTGTATCACAAACTGATGTTGACATTCATAAAGCCTCTCATAGAACAACACATATAACATCTCCTTAACCTGTGTTTGCAACAGACCCTTTGGTGTTTATCCACAAACCCTCCAAAAAACGCCATTAAATTCCCTTATAGGCTTTGTTGAACAAACCAATGGCAGAGTTAGTGCCCACAGAAAGATGCAATTACCATTTTTCTAAGTACAGCCACACATGGGCTATAGCCCAAAAAAAGAGCCCACCTGGTAACATAACCCCACTTGTACTAAGTAAGCCTAGGCCTAGATTATAGGGTCTGATGCAGAACAGGACCAGACTTGTTATAGACCTACAAATAGTCAACACTTGAGTAAAAAATACATAAAACAATATGTTTTATTTTCACATACAAGGTGCAATCGCAGTGAATTGTGTCAGCCATAGTAGTATGGCACCCCTGGAGCAAATGTAGGTTAAGTGCCTTGCTCAAGGGCACATCCGACAGATTTTTCATCTTGTTGGCTCTGGTATTCGAACTAGCGAGCTTTTCGGTTGTGGGACCAACGCTCCAAATGCTAGGCTAGCTGAGTGGGTGTGGTGGGAAATTATAATTCCATTTCCAACACTTTGCCATGTGAATGACACAGCACCTTTCTTAGAGCATATATTCACCTGGTTTGAATATAGGATGCTATTGGTACAGTAGGCTGTTGTATGGGTGGCAGGTAGCCTAGTGGTTAGAGTGTTGGGCTAGTAACCGAAAGGTTGCTAGATTGAATTCCCAATAAAAATCTGTCGTTCTGCCCCTGAACAAGGCAGTTAACCCACTGTTCCTAGGCCGTCATTGTAAATAAGAATTTGTTCAACCTTTTACGGCTGCTGTCCCTGTACAGGGATCAACATCAGCGGAAATTTCAGAGTGACAACTAATAGTACTCGATACAACTCAAACTTTCATTAAAACACACATGCAATTAAAGCTACACTCGTTGTGAATCTAGCCAACATGTCAGATTTTTAAAATGCTTTTCGGCGAAAGCATGAGAAGCTATTATCTGATAGCATGCAACCTCCGAAATACCCAAAGGGGACGTAAACAAAATAATTAGCGTAGCCGGCGCTGACTTTCCTAGTTAAATTAAACAAATTGCAGACATAGATAGTAAAACAATGCTGTAGAGTACAGGTAGTTGGTGAATACGTATAGAAATCCACTGTGTTCTGCCTTCATGGTGATGCTTTCTGATAATGTTTGTGGGATGCTTCCTTGCTGTGTAGACTCTGGAGCGTCAAATCTTTCTTATTGCGTGTGGACCCTGACCTCTAAACAAAACACAATAACATGACAGCGTGTAGGGCATGTTATGTAGTATCACTGTGATGGTCTTTAAAGTTTGAAGTGCTCAATGCTGTCACGTGTAAGACAAGGTTCCATTACAGACACTGTCTGGACTAGACATTGAATTATCAGACTAACTCTGTGAGATTTGAAGTAATCTCCATCTCTTGACATTGTTCATATGCTGACTAGTTACTAGCTAATTACCAGGCACAATGCTGCTTTATTGTAGTGGGCATAATCTGTGAATGCTAATCCTATACTACAAAATTGACCCTTTACACCTCTGTTTTGGGTCAAATGTGTTGACGTAAATGGTTGGGAAAGTGGGCACATGTCTAGCCCTTTCTAAAGGGAGCTTTGACACCAGGAAGCATCATTGTGTCTGTCTGGAGACTCAGCAGCTCTGGTGCTGGCAGGGCTGAGCAGACAAAGGCAGGGGTAAAGCCGGCTGACTGACACAGGCACACACTGGGAACGTCAGAACTCACTCCCACACACTGGGGACTGGTGGACACAGTCATGAGCTCAGCAGGTTGAGGCCTACTGCAGTCTGGTACCCTGGGACTGGGACCTCCCCTTGCAGCTTGTGGCTGCTAACAGGACAATAGCAAGGACCTCCCCCCTCCTGGTTCAGCTACACTCCTGACTGCACTGGAGCTGCTCTATTCGTCACCATGAGAGAGAGAGAACAGCGAGCCAGAAGCCTACCATTTGTGCATAAACTGTCATAACATAGGCTACACGCTCAGTCACAGACAAGTCATATTAGGGGTCAAGTCCTCTGTACTGAAAATGTATGCCATGAACCATTTGATAAGCATTTGTGTTCTTAGTCCACACGTCCATGTCAAGGAGCTAGCGAAATGTGAATGAGTTCTTAGTCCTGTCTGGAAATGGAATGATCATGACATCACCTGTTTACCATTTGAACACTGTTTTCCAAGCCTTCCAAGTTCCAACCCCTTCTGTGAGGACAGCCAGGGGTTCTTGAACTTTGATTTCTTGTCCAGTCTTTTTTTTCTGCCTGAGAGCTTTCAGGAAGGACACTAGAGCAGGGCTCTCCAACCTTGTTCCTGGAGAGCTACCCTCCTGTAGGTTTTTGCTCCAACCTTGTTCCTGGAGGGCTACCCTCCTGTAGGTTTTTACTCCAACCTTGTTCCTTGAGAGCTACTCTCCTGTAGGTTTTTGCTCCAACCCTGGAGGGCTACCCTCCTGTAGGTTTTTGCTCCAACCCCAGTTGTAACTAACCTGATTCCTCTTATCAACCAGCTAATTATTAGAATCTCAGGTGCACTAGATTAGGGTTGGAGAGCCCTGCTTTAGAGAACCTAACTGGGACAAATCAAAACCAAACGTTAGTCTACTAAAAGGTAATTTGTGTAAAAAAATAAATAAATAAAAAGAGTTTTCAGAAAAGTGAATGCACAGAATGATTTCTACAATTACATCTATCTTATCAGATGTAAATTGGCTCTAATGGAATTTCTCTGACTCACAGACATGCCTCATTCAGGATGTCGCTATGATCGGAGGCCCCTTGACCTGTTATTACACTGTAGTAGAGGGCTGAAGGGGACATGTTTGTCTTTTCAAGGTCTATTGAGTTACGCCTGGCGTATTAAGGTTAGGCTATGTTTCCCACGGTGGAGGCTGATCTCCATCTGTCTCATTTGGTTTTTCATCTGACTGTTTTCACTTCCCTGTTGAGTACAGTGAGTCATGCAAATGAGTCTTACTGACTTCCCTCTCTCGCAGACGGCATACAAACACTTAGAACAGAGTGGGAGATAGGTAGCAATTGTATGGTTTTCTGTACGACTCATCAGTAAGTTACCGAACCTGCTAGAAGATGATTCACAGTATTTATATTTTAATCCCTTTTTTTGATGCGTTGGCAGTGTTTAGACAGGCAGCTATTTCTGACCTTTTTTCCCACTAATTGGTCTTTTGGCTAATCAGATCAGCTCTGAAAAGGTCTGTGATCGGTCAAAAGACCAATTCGTTAATAAAATATCAGAATTGGGCTGCCTGTGTGAACGCAGCCATATTCACCCATGGTGATATTTTTTGCTCCTTTCAAAACACCAAAAAGAGCTGTTTCTGACTTTTTTTCTGCATCGTGTTGAACATCTCCCTCACGTACTGTGTGTCTGCCAGTCGGTATGACCGTCCCTGCTATCAGGAACTGAATAATTAAGCTATTGAGACTGGACCCTGAGGAACTCCATCCCCCTCCCCTCACTCTCGCGCTTTCTCTCCCTTTGACTTCCAAAGCCCCCCTCTTTTCATCTACCTCTTTTTTTTAATGGCCAACCCCCACCTTTATCTCTGCCTCTTTCTGGTGTGCCAGACCGACAGCGATTGGTTGACGGGGGACATTAGTAAATCATAGAGCCTGACTGGATTGGTTGCTGAGCGAGCAGCCGGTTAATAGTGTGCATCGGTCTGTCCCCTTTTTTCCGTGCACCTCACTCTTTCTCCACTTCTTCTTCTTCGCACTTGTGGGATGGTCTTTGGGAGATACATGCCTATCTGGAGATGCATAGATTCTGAAACGCACTGTGGAAGCTTAACCTAGGATACCCCTCCAGTAAGAACAGAAGTTACCCTGCCTGCGGTGATTCTTCCCAGTTATGGAGAAGTGGGAAGGAGAGCATGTGCTGCAGACGGTAAGTCTGTTTACATCTGTGAGGAGAGATGAAGAGCAATCGGGGGAGACAGGAAGTAAGAGGAGAAGATAAACAAGAGGTGGGTGGCAGTAGTGTGAAATGGAAAATAGTTTCTATTCAGCGTTTTGGTAGGTTATGCTACAGTCTGTTTCACAGCTGTTAAAATGTTTCACTACCTTTTTAAAATGTCACATTTTATACTCTGTGTGTGTGCCCTCACAAGGATAGTAAAACCAGGACATTTTGTCAGTCCCTATGAGGGAAAATGCTAATTTAGGGTTAGGCATAGTGTTAAAGGTTAGTTAGGCATAGATTTAGGACAAAAATGATTTTAGATGGGAATCAATTCTTTGGTCCCCACAAGGATAGCAATACCAAACTGTGTGTGGCATCAATGTATTACTTTATAGGTCTAGATTGCAATCTACAAGTAGCCAGAAGTTTAGTGGGTTCATGTTGTGTTTGTATCCATTTCTTTTCAGCTGGTTGTCCTAAAATGGAACAGGGGATTGAGTGAGAACAAGAGAAGCAGTTTGAGGAACTTGGTTGGTTTACTGACTAGCGTGATACACCACTTGTTTCACTGTGAATGGTTCAATGTGAGAGTTTGAGGATATTACAGTAGAGATGACAGGTTGTGTGTTTGTGCTCGCCATTTGTTCATATTCTGATATCTCAGATGGCTTGGTGGTGATGGTGTTTTTCTTTGTATGCCTGTATATCATTATCCTGATCAAAACTAGGTTAAGTGGCGGGTTCACAGAACGTTCAGAAAACGTTCAGATTAGGCATCAGGAGGCTGTCAGAAAATGGAAGGGATAATGGAAGGGATAAGGACACCTAGTCAGTTGCACAACTGAATGCACAACTGAATGCACAACTGAATGCATTCAACCGAAATGTGTCTTCAGCATTTATCAGAGAGGTGAGGGGGGGCTGCCTTAATCAACGCCCATGTCATCAGCGCCCGGGGAGCAGTTGTTGGTTAATTGCCTTGCTCACGGGCAAAACAGCAGATTTTTTTCCCAGTTTGCTGGCTCAGGGATTCAAACCAGCAACCTTTCGGTTACTGGCCCAACGCTCTTAACCATCAGCGTAGCAGTAGAGTAGAACGACTTTCCTGTTTTCTTCTGCTGTTATTTTTATCAGAGGGGTTTAGACCTACAGTTTTGTGTATAGGCCTCTTCAGTGTAATTGCGAAATGGGTGTGTGTAGGCCAATGAGTCGTGTATCACCCAGGCCTACCCAGAGCGGATTAAGTGTCAGCAATAGCAGCACTGGTGGGTTGTAGCCTGGAGACAGAGCTAAAGAAAGCCCCATGGGTTGTCCTCCTGACTACTTGACTGAAACAGAATAGAGGGATGTTACAGGGGCCAGTATCTCATTCATAGGATGTTACATACACTCATAATCTCTCATTCGTAGGGCGCTACATACACTCATAATCTCTCATTCGTAGGGCGTTACATACACCTCTCAGCACGAGGGACTTTACATAACATACGGGAACCAATGGGCACTAAAGTGACATTCATAGCAGCACATCAAATTTGGTGTCAAGTGGAAGCTGAGTAATTTATTAAGGTATATATTAATTGTTTGACCATTTTCCGTCCTGAAAATGTGGAATAGGCAAAGGATCTGATTTCTGGTGAAACAGATGGAAAATGGGTCTTAGAAAACATCTACCAGGAAGTCTTAAAAATATATTAAAATACTGTGTTTGTGTTGCATTCAAAAACTATTCAGACCCCTTGACTTTTTCCACATTTTGTTACGTTACAGCCTTATTCTAAAATGGATTAAATATATATATATTTGTATCATCAATTTACACACAATACTCCATAATGACAAAGCAAAAACAGGTTTTTTGAAGTTCTTGCAAATGTATTCAGACCCTTTGCTATGAGACTCGAAATTGAGCTCATGTCCATCCTGTTTCCATTGATTATTTTGTTATTTAACCTTTATTTAACTAGGCATCATCCTTGATGTTTCTACAACTTGATTGGAGTCCACCTGTGGTAAATTCAATTGATTGGACATGATTTGGAAAGGCGCGCACACACCTGGTATGTTTGCATACACACACACACACACAGACAGAAGTATGTGGACACAACCCTTCAAATAAGTTGATTTGGCTATTTCAGCCACACCTATTGCTGACGGGTGTATAAAATTGAGCACACAGCCATTCATTTCTCCATAGACAAACATTGGCAGTAGAATGGCCTTATTGAAGACCTCACTGACTTTCAACATGGAACCGTCATAAGATGCCACCTTTCCAACAAGTCAGTTTGTTAAATGTTTGCCTTGCTAGAGCTGCCCTGGTCAACTGTAAGTGCTGTTATTGTGAAGTGGAAACGCCAAAGGAGCAACAATGTCTCAGCCGTGACGTGGTAGGCCACACAAGCTCACAGAACGGGACCGCCGAGTGCTTAAGCACGTAGCGCATAAAAATAATCTGTCCTCTGTTGCAACACTCACTACCGAGTTCCAAACTGCCTCTGGAAGCAACGTCAGCACAAGAATGGTTCCTCAGGAGCTTCATGAAATTGGTTTCCATGGCCAAGCACGAGCTAGCATGATCCCATTGTAGCATGTATTTGCATATTTCCGTTAGGGAGCGCCTCCTCTGAAGCGCGTGCACAGACTCAATTCGACCATGCACTCCAATACGATGCCATTTTTTATTACTTTGGCAAAGCGACAAGTCTATACAACTTAGTGCATTTTGTAACAGATTTGGGTTTTGGCAACAAAAGATGGTATTGTGATCGGATGTTTCATCAATGAGAATCTGCATACTGGCAGCCCAGTTTCACCTAGTTCCATCCTCTCCCACTACCTGCAACTGGACTTCCTCTCACTATCATTTGATGAGAAATGTTCTTAACGGATGCTTCAGCCTTATAGCCCCTGTGACATGTCTGTGTTTCCCCTTCAGTCACAACTTCTCGAGCAGTCGGCGCCTTGATTAGTACATGAGTACATTTCTCTACACTCACAATAACATCTGCAAGCCATGTGTATGAACCAATACCATTTGAGTTGATGCCTTCACACAGCACATGCGTGCTCTCCAGAGCAAAAGAAGTGCCCATCAATCTACTTGCTGAGTTTATTTATTTTAAGGAAAGTGATTTACAAAAGTAAACCTTCAATAGTGAACATACTAGCGATACACTTGCCACTGTTGAGTCTGCAAAAAGGAAGTTACAAAAAGACACCTAGCATTCGTCTTGGCTAGCCTACTGTCGACCTGTGGCGACATCTTCTGGAACATCTGTATTAAAGGGGTAGCGTCCTATTTTCAAATCTTCTCAATTACACTTCAGAAACAAATGCATGCAATTACTTCAATGCAATTATAAAGAATAGAGTAATGACAAAATTATACTACACAGCTTTTTAATACAAGTCTTAATAATCCCCAAAAGCCCAGTAATAGCTGAAATATAGAGAGAACATGCCAACCTATAGGCCCTGCATGACCTCAATTTATTGGACTACACCATGTCCAGGACAGTATATATTCTGTTCGGGACAGTAGATTTTTGACCAACAGGGAAAAAGTAAATGGCTGTTTATGGTGCTTTGATTGACGAACAGCAAGCTTGACTAGTTTATAAAAGGTGACGAATTAACTGATTAAAGTTGATCTTGTGTATATCCCTGCCATTTATAAATCCTATAACATAGTTCTATATCTATGGTATTGCATCGGGACAAGTCAACTAAACATCTTGTTTTTATTATCGATATGAAGTCCATTAGGACTTGCCAGGCAGTGACGTTTAAAGTGAGTGACTCGTCAGTATCCTAACAAATTGCATTGTTAAGAGCGCTGCTCATTTGTCTCCCTAATTTGCATACTGGTATGCTTTTTTGAGATGTATGTTCAGATAAATGATGAAACATTAGATGGTGTATCCTCCTCACTGCAGGAACTATAGATAGGCTAGTGGAGAAATGACCTCACTCTAGTCCAAATGATAATAAAAGAAAATAGATTCAATTGTTTTAAAAGTGAATGATACCTTAAATGGTATTTTCTAAGATATTCATTATAGGTCTATTAATTTGTGTCAACAATGGAGTTGTCGACTGCTGCTTTCCGCTGCCCATGTTTAACACCTGTTTCATTCTCCAATCATACCTGTATTGGAGATAGCTGGGAATTTTCTAAAAACCTGTTTTCGCTGTGTGTGTGTGTATGTATGTATATGTGTATATATATATATATATATATATCAATCAATCTTTGGAAAGTCGAGGGGTTTGAATACTTTCCGAATGCACAGTATATCCACCAATCCCCCCACATGTCAATTGCTCATGCTGACTAACCTTCACACAAAACACCCACCCCCAACAGACACCCATTAGTCACCCACACCAACCCCTCCTTACTAATAACTCTGCTTTTCTCCAATTTAGACTTAACAATCAACTAATCCTCCATAATACAGAGAACTACAGTAGAAGATGTAGCCTACTTCTAACACACCAACTATGACAACAAAACACAGACCATGTTTATGCCTAGCTCCAGTATATTTATTTTCCCATCATGGAGTCATGGAAAGATTTAGCAAAGGTGACTTACACTAGTTCCTTGTGCTGAGCTTGATGTTGATTCTGTTGTTGATGGGATTGGACTATGTAAATAGAACACACAGTGCATTTGGAAAATATTCAGACCCCTTCACTTTAGCCAGATTTTGTTACATTACAGCCCATCTAAGATGGTTTAAATCTTTAAAAAGATTCCTCAATCTATACACAATGCCCAATAACCAAGTGAAAACAGGTTTTTAGAAATGTTTTCAAATGTATTAAAAATATGAAGGATACCTTATTTACATAAGTATTTAGACCCTTTGCTATGTGACTCAAAATTGAGCTCGGGTGCATCCTGTTTCCATTGATCATCCTTGAGATGTTTCTACAACTTCATTGGAGTCCACCTGTGGTAAATTCAATTGGATGGACATGATTTGGAACGGCGCACACACACGTCTATATAAGGTCCCACAGATGACAGCGCATGTCAGAGCATAAACTAAGCAATGGGGTTGACGGAATTGTCCGTAGACCTCAGAGTCAGGATTGTATCGAGGCATAGATCTGAGGAAGGGTACCAAAACATTTCTGCAGCATTGAACACAGTGGCCTCCATCATTCTTAAATGGAAGAAGTTTGGAACCACCAAGACTCTTCCTAGAGCTGGCCGTTCAGCCAAACTGAGCAATCTGGGGAGAAGGGCCTTGGTCGGGGAGGTGACCACGAACCCGATGGTCACTCTGAAGGAGCTCTAGAGTTCCTCTGTGGGGATCAGAGAACCTTCCAGAAGGACAACCATCTCTGCAGCACTCCACCAATCAGGACTTTATGGTAGAGTGGCCAGACGGAAGCCACTCTTCAGTAAAAGGCACATAAAAGCCTGCCTAGAATTTGCCAAAAGTCACTTAAAGGACTCTGACCATGCGAAACAAGATGCTCTGGTCTGATGAAATCAAGATGTGACGCTTGGCATTCAGGCCAAAGAGTTCAATCTGGAGGAAACCAGGCACCCTTCATCACCTGCAGTGAAGCGTAGTGGCAGCATCATGCTGTGGGGCAGTTTTTCAAATCAAACAGACACCTACTAGTCAGGCTTATTGAGGTAGTATGTACATGTAGGTATTGTTAAAGTTACTATGCATATATGATGGACAGAGTAGCAAAAGCGTAAAAAGAGGGGTTGGTGGGTGGTGGGACACAATGCAGATAGCCCGGTTAGCCAATGTGCGGGAGCACTGGTTGGTTGGGCCAATTAGGTAGTATGTACATGAATGTATAGTTAGTGACTGCATATAAGATAAACAGAGAGTAGCAGCAGCGTAAAAGAGGGGCTGGGGGGGTGGCACACAATGCAAATAGTCCGGGTAACGGCAGGGACTTCAGCGGCAGGGACTGGGAAACTAGTTAGGATCTGGGAAACTAGTTAGGATCGAAGGAAACTTACCTTGCAAAAGATTACCTTGGAAAAGTTCCATTGTTGGATAGCCAGCTAGCTAACATAGCTCCCGTCTTTGTTTGTTTGAGCCGGCTGTTTGAGTAGGCTAAACTAGCTAGCTGCATTCGCTAGCTAACAAAATGAAAATACAACAAAATACAGCTAGCTTACACTCTCTTGCTTCTCCTTCATTTTTGAAGACATTCATTTGTTCAAATGTCAAACTACTGTCTTAATCTCTACTTGAGTCAACTGCTCACCTCCATTTTATGCACTGCTATGCTTGCTAGCTGTAGGCTATGCTTTCAGTTCTAAATTCTTTCTCTGATCCTTAGATTGGGTGAACAACATGTCAGTTCATGCTGCTAGCGCTCTGATGGGTTGGAGGACGTCTTCCGGAAGTTGTCATAATTACTGTGCAAGAACCATGAGCCTCCTAGGTGTTGTATTGAAGTCAATGTACCTAGAGGAGGATGGAAGCTAGCTGTCCTCTGGCTACACCATGGTACTACCCCAGAGTGCTGTTGAGGCTACTGTAGCCCTTCATTCACGTCATTTTGTGACGTGAATACATTTAGTATAGTTTTATCTAAAAAGGATAACTTAATGTTTCACTTTTTATTCGATCTTGACCCAAAACGTATAGCAGGTGAATAGCACGCTATTGTCATGCTTAAGTTCAAGGTCAGAATACTCATAGAAAAAAGTGCATTAAATAGGGAATTGCATTCCATTTAATGCGCACTTCAGGTCGGAATCTGGCCCTAACGGAATGACTGCAATTTAATAGGCTACAATGGAAATTCATAGTAGTCACAAACCAACTGTCCTCCCTTCCACTGGCATACTGTTATGTTAAGCTCATAACTGTTTTTTTTCTGTCACTTGGTGGTCAAAGCACAAGTGTGAAAAATAGTCTGGACAACCTAACTTCCTCTCGTTAATGCCACCTCTCCCAGCTCTTATTGACACCTACCTATAAGCCTCCCCCCTTTTCATTCAATGTAACCAGCCGTCTCACCCACTGCAGACCGATGTCAATGGACGTTGAAAAGTCCAAAAGTAAAAAAGTAAATTTGGTCAGTCTGAATCAATCATATCTGTTTTACATGTTTATACAGTAGTGTACAATTTACTGTACTGAACTACACGGTGTACAAAACATTATGAACACCTGCTCTTTCCATGAGACTGACCAGGTGAATCCAGGTGAAAGCTATGATCCCTTATTGATGTCACTTATTAAATCTACGTCAATCAGTGTAGAAGAAGGGGAGGAGACGGGTTTAAATCATTTTGTTAAGCCTTGAGACAATTGAGACGTGGCTTGTGTATGTGTGCCATTGAGAGGGTGGATGGCCAAGACAAAATATTTAAGTGCCTTTGAATGGGGTATGGTAGTAGGTGACAGGCGCACCGGTTTGTGTCAAGAACTGCAAGGTTGCTGGGTATTTCACGCTCAACAGTTTCATGTTTGTATTAACAATGGTCCACCACCCAAAGGACATCCAGCCAATTTGACACAACTGTGGGAAGCTTTGGAGTCAACATCCCTGTGGAACGCTTTGGACACCTCGTAGTGTCCATTCCCCAACGAACTGTTCTGAGGGCAAAAAGGGTGTGCAACTCAATATTATGAAGGTGTTCTTAATGTTTTGTACACTAAGGTGTGTGTATACTGTACTGAACTGTGCTATAGTGTGATGGCCAAACTTAGCCGTCTATGATTTGGGCCGGACCAACCAAATTTGGTCTTGTTTGGGGGCAGAGTTTATTAGAATAATAGCCAGTGTGTACAGTAATACCTAAACATGCTAAGGAGGATACTACATGTTTCTACCTTTTGGGTACCTATTAAGGATACATCACCATGAAGAGAATGGCAATTTATAATTATACATTTCTGTATAGTATAAATCAGGGACTTGTTGCCGGGTGTTATTCCACTTCACTTACTGTAGTTAAAACTCAATGTATCATCATGTCTGCAGAAAGAATGGGCTGTCAGCTATCTTTGAATATTAATTCTGAGGGGATATTTAACGTGAGTTTCTGGAAAACGTGGTAAAAATAAAGATTTTACTGTCATTCTGTTACCGAACATTTGCACTTTTTTTTTCTCTCAATGTTTTTTTGTCAAATTGTCAGTGGAGATTAGGGGTGTAATGGTACAGGTATTCTTATCAAACTGTTCGGTCCGCGCTGTGAACCCGAATTAATACATTGTTTTGTTTATTAATAAGTACATTGAGTAAATCTGAGCTCAAATCGTTTCAGGCTCTTCCATTAAAACAACTAGAGCCTATATGCATGTTGTCATCAAAATTCTAATCTTAATTGGCGCATTTCAAACTGTCCTTTTGTGAAGCGCAGCTGGGGACTAGTTCTGTATGATGAGTGGTGGGGTCAATTTAAACCTGAATCCTCCAGTTTGGGAACATTTTTGTCTGTAAATGTTAAAGGTAAAATAATAAAGTCAACAGTATCTCACCACGCTCAACAAGAATAGCCTAGCTGCCAACACTTCATATGTTGACAAATGTATGCCTACATCACCCCAGTACACTAGAGCAAGACGGAAAAGGAAATAAACCACAACACAACATTGCTTCCCTTCTGTATTCAAGCAGCCCTTGGCAGCTGACTGACCAGGCTAAATAAATTAGAAGAGCACTTTTAGGCTATGTTTATGTTGTCCTCGGTTTATAGCTGTGGATATGCACCCATTCTTGGTGTTTGAGAATGGGGGGTTTCAGCACCTTGTCCTCGAACCTTGTTGACCAACTTCTTTTTTTTTTTTCCGCCTTTCTGCAAACTGCTAGGCCTAGTACCCTCTCTGTATAAGCAAGCCAAAGTTGTCAATGAATTGGCTAATGCATCGTGTGTTGCGCTTACTTAACAGTGACAGCCCATCACATTACCCCGGAAAGGGTGCTTATCTGGCACTAATGGAGGCAGTGACATGGTGCATTTTGTCACCAAGATGGAAGTGAGAATTTGCCACATAAGACTGGGGAAAAAATACTTAAATGGCACCGGACAAGAAGGCAGACGTTTTACATGCCCCCAACGTGTTTTTTTTTTTTAAAGTATATTTTTATTTTTATTTAACTTATTTTTGAAAACTTATTTTGTACATAATGTTGCTGCTACCGTCTCCTATGACCGAAAATACCTTCTGGCCATCAGGACTGCGATTACTCAACACTGACTAGCAGAATCCTTTTTTTCCTTTAACGAGTCTGACGATATACTGCTTTCTTGGGAACAGACCCAGATCCCCGTGATTTGTATGAAGAAGAGGCAGAGAAAAAGGGGCCAGAGGGCAGGCTGCCTTCTGAGAATTCATAGGCCATCGAATAAACCCCCACTTCCTTCCATTCTGCTAGCAAATGTGCAATCTTTGGACAATAAAATGGATGACCTACGCAGAAGATTAAACTACCAACGGGACATTCAAAACTGTAATATCTTATGCTTCACAGAGTCGTGGCTGAACGACGACACTATCAACATACAGCTGTCTGGTTAAAAGCTGCAGGATAGAACAGCGGCGTCTGGTAAGACCAGGGGCGACAGACTATTTTTGTAAATAACAGCTGGTGCACGATATCTAAGGAAGTCTCAAGCTATTACTCTACCACAGGCGAGCATCTCATAATAAGCTATAGACCATACGATCTACCTAGAGACTTTTAATCTGTATTTTTCGTAGCTGACATACCTCCACAGTCAGAGGCTTTGAATGAGCTGTATTCCGCCATAAGCAAACAAGAGAAAGCTCACCCAGACGTGGCGCTCCTAGTAGTCGGGGACTTTAATGCAGGGAAATTTAAATACGTTTTACCAAATTTCTATTAGCATATTAAATGTGCAACCAGAGGGAAAACAACTCGGGACCATCTTTACTACAGACACAGAGACACAGACACAGACAAAGCTCGCTCTCCATTTGGCAAATCTGACCATTATTCTATCATCCTGATTGCTGCTTACAAGCAAAAATTAAAGCCGGAAGCACCAGTGACTAGATCAATAAAAAAGTAGTCAGATGAAGCAGATGCTAAGCTACAGGACTGTTTTGCTAGCACAGACTGGAATATGTTCTGGGATTCCTCCGATGGCATTGAGTACCACATCAGTCATTGGCTTCATCAATAAGTGCATCGACGACGTTGTCCCCACAGTGACCGTAAGTACATACCAGAAGCCATGGGTTACAGGGAACATCCACACTGAGCTAAAGGCTAGAGCTGCCGCTTTCAAGGAGCGGCAGTGTCAATACAGGACTAAGATCGACTCGTACTTCACCGGCTCTGACGCTCGCCGGATGTGGCAGAGCTTGCAAACCATTAGACTACAAAGGGAGGCACAGCCGAGCACTGCCCGGTGATAGGAGCCTACCAGACGATAAATGTGAGGAAGACCTTTCAACAGGTCAACGTTCACAAGGCCGCAGGGCCAGACGGATAACCAGGATGTGTACTGCACGCATGCGCTGATCAACTGGCAAGTGTCTTCACTGTCATTTTCAACCTCTCCCTGTCCGAGTCTGTAATACCAACATGTTTTAAGCAGACCACCATAGTGCCTGTGCCCAAGAACGCTAAGGTAACCTGCCTAAATGACTACCGACCCATAGCACTCACATCTGTAGCCATGAAGTGCTTTGAAAGGCTGGTCATGGCTCACGTCAACACCATCATCCCAGAAACCCTAAGCCCCCTCCAATTTGCATACCGCCCCTACAGAACCACAATCTAAATCTCTATTGCACTCCACACTGCCCTTTCCCACCTGGACAAAAGGAACACCTATGTGAGAATGCTATTCATTGACTGCAGCTCAGCGTTCAACACCATAGTGCCCTCAAAGCTCATCACTAAGCTAAGGACTCTGGGACTAAACACCACCCTCTGCAACTCGATCCTGGACTTCCTGACGGGCCGCCCCCAGGTGGTAAGGGTAGGAAACAACACATCCGCCATGCTAATCCTTAACA
The DNA here is from genome assembly GCF_057628025.1 of Oncorhynchus mykiss. NCBI lineage: Eukaryota > Metazoa > Chordata > Actinopteri > Salmoniformes > Salmonidae > Oncorhynchus > Oncorhynchus mykiss. The sequence continues at coordinate 16,864,597 of NC_143024.1, forward strand.
CAGGGGCCCCTCACTGGTGCGTGCTCAGTCCCCTCCTGTACTCCCTGTTCACTCATGACTGCACGACTCCAACACCATCATTAAGTTTGCCGATGACACAACAGTGGTAGGCCTGATCAACGATGAGACGGCCTATAGGGAGGAGGTCAGAGACCTGGCCGTGCCAGGACAACAACAACCTCTCCCTCAACATGATCAAGACAAAGGATATGATTGTGGACAACAGGAAAAGGAGGACCGAGCACGCCCCCATTCTCAACGACGGTGCTGCAGTAGAGCAGGTTGAGAGATTCAAGTTCCTTGGTGTCCACGTCACCAACAAACTAACATGGTCCAAGCACACCAAGACAGTCGTGAAGAGGGCACGACAAAACCTATTCCCCCTCAGGAGACTGAAAAGATTTTGCATGGGTCCTCAGATCCTCAAAAGGTTCTACAGCTGCACCATCAAGAGCATAGTTGCAATCACTGCCTGGTATGGCAACTGCTCGGCCTCCGACCACAACGCACTACAGAGGGTAGTGCAAACGGCCCAGTACATCACTGAGGCCAAGCTTCCTGCCATCCAGGACCTATATACCAGGCAGTGTCAGAGAAAGGTCCTAAAAATTGTCAAAGACTCCAGCCACCCTAGTCATAGAACAGTCTATCTGCTAAAGCACGGAAAGTGGTCCCGGAGCAACAAGTCTAGGTCCAAGAGGCTTCTTTACAGCTTCTACCCCCAAGCCATAAGACTCCTCCACACCTAATCAAATGGCTATTTGATTTGCAAGTCTATTTGCGTTGCCCCCTCGCCCCCTCTCCCCCCTCTTTTACACCGCTGCTACACTCTGTTGTTATCATCTATGCATAGTCATTTTAATAACTCTACTTTCATGTACATATTACCTCAACTAACCGTTGTCCCCGCACATTGACTCTGTACCGGTACCCCCCTGTATATAGTCTCGCTATTGTTGTTTTACTGCTGCTCTTTAATTACTTGTTACTTTTATTTCTTATTATTTTTTTAAACTGCATTGTTGGTTAGGGACTCGTAAGTACGCATTTGTTCGGTGCATGTGACTAATAAAATTAGATTTGAATGGCCCTCCAACTGGTAATTACTAGTGTGAAACTCGTCTTTAATCCGGAGCACCCACTTACATACATTTTTGTCATTTAGCAGAAGCTCTTATCCAGAGCAACTTACACTAGTTGACTCCATACATTTTTCTCCCAGATGGTGACATCTGACGTCACCCAGTAAGGAAATGGCCTCTAACAGCATTTTTGACAGTTAAGTAGATTGCTTTTTATTTTTTTATAGTTTGGTTACAATCATAATAGCTGTACTTTTAGTTCATGGTTGGCGCAGCTTGTTGGCCATTAGCCAACCAGCTTTCTCAACCAGTTCAAATGACATGAATGCATTCAGCTGGTATTTACATCACAACTGATAAATTCCCTACCTCCCACATGGTTACAAACGCAGCATCACAGTGGAAACTTGAGGCCCAACATAACAATCCTGTCACAAGAGACAATGCCCAGAACATTGTGAATGGCGTTTCATTTTCCTGCTGTACTGAAACCGATCCAAACCGTGACCCCCCAAAACCACAATACGTACCGAACCATGGGTTTGGTGAACCGTTACAGGCCTTATTGGAAATTGTTAAAAGTAGTCCTTGTGCATAGAGTTGTATGGTTTGTTTAACTTTACAATCAATTTCATTTTTTTGGCATACTTTTAAAGTAACATCCGAGTCTGTGTCACTATTACCGTGGCATTACCCAGACCCAGACTTGTCAACCCTCCAGACATTATTCCCAGAAGAATGCTCTGCTTCCTGGGCCCTCGCCCTCCCATGGATTGTCTGACTGTTTGTTTTGTGCCACCATGGAGCCTAAAAATTGTTTTTTTTTGTGTGAGAGAAATTTAAAACCGATGAATAGAGTCGCCTGTCTTGATTATCAAAGCCATCTGTTTCCTTCTACATTGTGTTATATAAAATAAAAATGTGTTTTTTTAATTTAACCTTCATTTAGCTAGGCAAGTCAGTTAAGAACAAATTCTTATTTACAATGACTGCCTACCTCGGCCAAACCTGGACGACGTTGGGCCAATTGTGTGCCGCGCTATGGAACTCCCAATCACAGCCGGATGTGATTCAGCCTGGATTTGAACCAGGGACTACAGTGACTCCTGGACGGCTCTGTGTTTGGAGGATGACAGATGTCAGCGTCGGGTCACAGGGCACTTGAGGACACTTTGGATTCTGACGGTAGCTCACTGTAGCTTATTGCTTTCACTTTCCTCCTAGGGTTGGGTGGTATCCAGATGTCCATACCTTCATGCCATGCCTGTGCCATCCCGGGATATATGGTATTACTGGTAGTGCACACAAGGTGCGCAATTAAAAAAATGTACGTAGAAAAAGACCCAAAACGTCACTTACCAGAATGCTATGAGTACTAAGGAATTCTCATAGAGGATGCTATGAGTACTAAGGAATTCTCATAGAGGATGCTATGAGTACTAAGGAATTCTTATAGAGGATGCTATGAGTACTAAGGAATTCTCAGAGGATGCTATGAGTACTAAGGAATTCTCATAGAGGATGCTATGAGTACTAAGGAATTCTTATAGAGGATGCTATGAGTACTAAGGAATTCTCATAGAGGATGCTATGAGTACTAAGGAATTCTCATAGAGGATGCTATGAGTACTAAGGAATTCTCAGAGGATGCTATGAGTACTAAGGAATTCTCATAGAGGATGCTATGAGTACTAAGGAATTCTCATAGAGGATGCTATGAGTACTAAGGAATTCTCATAGAGGATGCTATGAGTACTAAGGAATTCTTATAGAGGATGCTATGAGTACTAAGGAATTCTCATGTTACAGCCTAATTCTAAAATTGATTAAATAGTTTTTTCCCTTATCAATCTACACACAATACCCCATAATGACAAAGCAAAAACAGGTATTTAGATGTTTTAGTTTATTTTTTATCATTTATCAACCACATTTACATAAGTATTCATACCCTTTACTCGGTACTTTGGAGCACCTTTGGCAGTGATTACAGCCTCGTCTTCTTGGGTATGACACTACAAGTTGGCACACCTGTATTTTGGGAGTTTCTCCCATTCTTCTGGATGGGGAGCGTTCCTGCACAGCTATTTTCAGGTCTCTCCAGAGATGTTCAAGTTCAGGCTCTGGCTGGGCCACTCAAGGACATTCAGAGACCTGTTCCGAAGCCACTCCTGCGTTGTCTTGGCTGTGTGCTTAGGGTCATTGTCCTGTCCGAGGTCCAGTCCGAGGTCCTGAGCTCTGTGGAGCAGATTTTCATCAAGGATCTCTCTGTACTTTGCTCCGTTCATCTTTCTCAAATCATCAAATTTTATTGGTCACCTACATATGGTTAGCAGATGTTAATGCGAGTGTAGCGAAATGCTTGTGCTTCTCGTTCAGACAATGCAGTAATCTCTAACAAGTAATCTAACGATTTCCCAACTACCTAATACACTCATCTGAAGGGGTGAATGAGAATATGTACATATAAGTATATGGATGAGCGATGGCCGAGCGGCATGGGCAAGGTGCAGTAGATGGTATAAAATATGGTATATACATGTGATATGAGTAATGTAAACATTATTTAAAGTGGCATTGTTTAAAGTGACTAGTGATCCATTTATTAAAGTGTCCAGTGATTGGGTCTCAATGTAGGCAGCAGCCTCTGAGTTCGGGATTACTGTTTAGCAGTCTGATGACTTTGATATAGAATCTCGATCCTGACTAGTTTCTGTCTCTGCTGCTGAAAAACATCCCCACAGCATGATGCTGCCACCATCTTTCACCGTAGGGATGGTACCAGGTTTCCTCCAGACGTGACACTTGGCATTCAGGCCACAGAGTTCAATCTTGGTTTCATCAGACCAGAGAATCTTGTTTCTCATGGTGAGTCCTTTAGGTGCCTTTTGGCAAACTCAAAGCGGGCCGTCGTGCCTTTTACTGAGGAGTGGCTTCCGTCTGGCCACTCTACCATAAAGTCCTGATTGGTGGAGTGCTGCAGAGATGGTTGTCCTTCTGGAATCCCATCTCGTCAGAGGAATTCTAGAGCTCTGCCAGAGTGACCATCGGGTTCTTGGTCACATCCCTGACCAAGGCCCTTCTCCCCTGATTGCTCAGTTTGGCTGGGCGGCCAGCTCTAGGAAGAGTCTTGATGGTTCCAAACGTCTTCAATTTAAGAATGGAGGCCACTGTTTTCTTGGATCTTCAATGCTGCAGAAATATTTTGTTACCCTTCCCGAGATCTGTGCCTTGACACAATCCTGTCTCGATGCTCTTCCGACAATTCCTTCGACCTCATGGCTTGGTTTTTGCTTTGACATGCACTGCTAACTGTGGGATCTTTATATAGACAGACGTGTGCTTTCCAAATCATGTCCAAGCCACTGAAGTTGTAGAAATATCTCAAGGATGATTAATGAAAACCGGATGCACCTGAGCTCAATTTCGAGTCTCATAGCAAAGGGCCTAATACTTATGTAAAATAAGATATTTCCTTTATTACTAAAAACCTGTTTTTGCTTTGTCATAATGGGGTATTGTGTGTAAATTGCTGAGAAAAAAACGGAATTTAATCCATTTTAGAGTAATGCTCTAACGTAACAAAATGTGGGTTAAGTCAAGGTGTCTGAATACTTTCCGAATGCGCTGTACATAAGTGCACACATTTTTGATTCTGGCTAGTGGTCTAGCAAACTAGCATAAAACACCCTAAATATCCCTCCACGTTGGATTTGATAGGTACAAAACAGTTAACAATATCCCATGTACAAATGCTTCAAGTGCAACAATCTATCTTCCTGACGAATGTCTTACATTTTGGGTGCAGAAGCCTACATTTAGTATAACCTAATGTTCCAAATCCCATGTAGCCTAGCTTTTTAACTGTAAAATAATTATGGATTGATTTATTAGCACCCCAAATGTGGCACGTGGACTGATTTACATCTGACCTCCAGTCCGGCTGCCCCCCGTGCCTCACATGCTGTTTAATTTGTGTGGGTGCCCCCCACCCTTTTAAAGCAGCTCTCAGGACACACCCACAGCTAAAAATAAAAATATATTTGGACCACACTCCTGAAAGCAGATGCAAATTGTGAACACGTGTACTTACACACATTCAAGGACTATTTGGACACCCACCCAGGCTGTCTGCTCAGACCTGTAGGACTATTTGGACACCCACCCAGGCTGACTGCTCAGACCTGTAGGACTATTTGGACACCCACCCAGACTGTCTGCTCAGACCTGTAGGACTATTTGGGCACCCACCCAGACTGTCTGCTCCAACCACCTATTCACCATCCAGTGATTACAGCAGGACTTGGGTGCTCTTTAGTTGGCGGAGGTTCCGCCACTCTGCGGAGTCTGCCAGCCATGGACTTCTGGGGAGATATTGTCAATTTGAAGACCACCACAGCAGCCCAAGCTCCATGTGTGGTATGTGTGTTCTGGTCTGTATTGGGAATAGGCATGTGCTTTTTTCATAGCAGTGTGGTTTTTAATACAGTTTAGTTTGAGAGTCTATTACTGTACCAGTGATGGAAGAGTTGGAACCCAAATAAACAAGCAAACTATCTCAAAGTTAAGCCCACTGAATTACTTTGAAACAATCGCCTTTTAGCTATTTCAGTAGAAGCAGCACTTGCTAAATGGGTTCTCTAGAAGTTCTTTCCATATAGAACTCTAGAAGTTCTTTCCATATTGTTTAGCTAGCAGGCCCAGCAACTGTACTAGCTAAATCAATAACTTTCCACTTCATGAACGTATTGCTTTATGTTCTAATGCAGCACATTCAAGCTTTAAAAATCATGAATGTAAAAGTGCCGTGGGGCAGAAGTTCAGAGTGGTCGTCTAGGTAGTGGTGGTATTCTAGGTAGGCTCCTACTGACTGGATTGTTAGAGCAGTAGCACTGACTGGACCACATGGCTTATTTCATCATCAGGAGGTAGCCTATCTATTTAACCCTTTGTGTCTAATTATATTTACAAGGCACACCTTGGTTCTAGAAAAAAGCTTGGCAGCCATTTTTAAACTCTGAACTCTGCTGTAGTGCCCTGAAATAGTGCACCACGCCTAGAATAGCCATGAAAATGACAGGTCAGTCAGTGGCATCTATCATATGTGACAGGAGGCTGATCTGCCTAGAAAGTTAGCAAAATGTTGCCAACTACCACTTAGTTTAATATCTGTCTGTTGAGTTGGTCTCTAATAAATAGACCTAGAGTTTACTTCAATGAGTTCAATAAGTAGTAGACTAAACCTAATAAACCCAACAGGTTGGACTTCTCTTGGGTTCATAGCTGTTACAGAACAATTGTCCCTTGTTAGGAGGAGAATGCAGAGTGATGTAGAGACCAAGAGGGAATGCAAGCTGGAGAGCTGGATAACACAACTTGTAAAGTATAAGTAACTAAAATCTAAACACTGTGTCTGTGTTGTGTGGCTAAGACAGCCTGTCTTTGGACTCGGGGCGTGCTGGCTTGTGCCCAACACAAATATTTACCTCTGCGCTTACCCCCGCAGGTGGTGTCCAGCCGCCTAGGCTTTATTCAGCAGGGACATCCCTCTGAATCATTCCCCTTGGCTATAGTGTTCAAAGGCCTTTCTCATGTTTAGACCGATACTGTAGGATACACTGTCTCTTATAATTAATCTAACCTAGTAGGCGTAAGAGAAACACCTGAAACTATATCCCCCTACATACTGGTCTTGTCAGGAGGTTCTCTTCTGCACTGTTCAACCAATCCAGTAAATATGGAGGAGTTAAGATGGAGTGTCACCTTGTTAATGTCCAAAAGCTGAAGTCTCGTCACAGGCTCTTTTTCCATTTCCCCTGAAAAGCAGTGGTAATGGCATCTCCCATATCAACTGAACCATGACAGTTTGGAGTTGTTCTTGTACAAGGTGTAGTTGTATGGACAATGCAGGGTCTTTCCCATGACTGTTTAAGAGCCTATCAGAATATAGCTATGATTTCTTTGTTGGGTCCAGTCTTGAAGCAGATGAAGCTCTACTATTATACTATTGCCTGTGTGGTCTCAGTGAGATGGCTAGATTAAGTAGTCCTATTGAATTTGACTGCTGTGTTAAAAGTTGTAACCTAATAGGAAGTGGAAGACCAAGAACAGGAAGTTAACGTCACACAGCTCCAACTGTCACCCAATGTGACCTGTATTACTCTCTTCCATTGTGTATCTCTGGTGCTGTGCTGCGTCGTCAATAGGAATGACTACGTAGGCCCATTTTTTTTTTTAAGTACCTCATTTATTTCCTTCCTACCCACTAGTGTCTAGGTTGTTGTACAGTTCTTTCAATGCTTAAAGATGCACTATGAAGAAATCACTCTAAAATTCTAATAGTTTGCCTAATTTCAGTTTGTGATAAAACAAGCAAGTATAGTGTAGAGAATCATTGTACCATCTAAACTGCTGTGAAATATATATTTTCCATAACCAGAAGTATTGTTTGCAGCTGGTGTGCAAAACTGAAAACAAAAGACGCAAAAATGACTGAAGAACGGGAGGCATGGAGCACGTAGACCATATCTACTGCTTCTTAGACTATACTTTTAGTGAGAATGACAGATCTATAACTCACATTTCTATGTGAATTTTGTCAGGGCTCTCAAACAGTTACATATTGCAGCTTTAAAAAATATTGCTCTTTGGGAACTATGAAGATTTAGGCTATTGACTGAATAAATGTCCTTTCTCTCTGCATCTCCACCATATGTACATTCTGTTCTCTTTGTTTCGTTTCAATCTGCCCAATGAATTTGTATTTCTCCTTGTTGTCTCCAGGGGAACGATGATGAGGCGGTTGTGGACCTGGGGAAGACTAGCTCCACCATTCACACCAACTTTGAGAAAGAGGAGCTAGAGAGTAAGTCTGATTTTAGTGTTTATATATACACACAAAGTATCACATGGGCCCGGATCCTATTCATGTTGACAGTATACACAGAGCAGTATCAAGGAGGCCCATGTGTAATGACATTGTATGGCCATAGGACAGAGGGGATTCTACAAATGCATGCTCTCACTCACACACACACACACTCACACACACGTGTTTTTACTCATGCGCTGTAATATCGTGAGAAATTCAGTCACGTTTGTCTGGCTTGGTCTGGTGATTGAGGTATGCATTGCTTCCACCCACATTCCACTGAGCTCTGACTGCAGGGGAAAAGCCCTGGCACAATTTCCAGACTTTATAGGATCCACAATGGAATTCTTAACAATTTATCTTCCACACACACACACACAAGCGGTAGCTGCATCCCCTCCCAAGAAACTGTGTTTGGGGAGACCAGGCTTTGTGAGGTGAACTTGAACACTAATAACTTGTAACCCCCTGGTTAATGAGCTAGAGAACTGTGTAACTTGGAACCCTGGTTAATGAGCTAGAGAACCGTGTAACTTGGAACCCTGGTTAATGAGCTAGAGAACCGTGTAACTTGGAACCCTGGTTAATGAGCTAGAGAACCGTGTAACTTGGAACCCTGATTAATGAGGTAGAGCACAGTGTAACCCTGGTTAATGAGCTAGAGCACAGTGGAACCCCGGTTAATGAGCTACAGAACCGTGTAATTTGGAACCCTGGTTAATGAGCTAGAGCACAGTGTAATTTGGAACCCTGGTTAATGAGCTACAGAACCGTGTAACTTGGAACCCTGGTTAATGAGCTAGAGCACAGTGTAATTTGGAACCCTGGTTAATGAGCTACAGAACCGTGTAATTTGGAACCCTGGTTAATGAGCTAGAGCACAGTGTAATTTGGAACCCTGGTTAATGAGCTAGAGCACAGTGTAATTTGGAACCCTGGTTAATGAGCTACAGAACCGTGTAACTTGGAACCCTGGTTAATGAGCTACAGAACCGTGTAATTTGGAACCCTGGTTAATGAGCTACAGAACCGTGTAACTTGGAACCCTGGTTAATGAGCTAGAGCACAGTGTAATTTGGAACCCTGGTTAATGAGCTAGAGCACAGTGTAATTTGGAACCCTGGTTAATGAGCTAGAGCACAGTGTAATTTGGAACCCTGGTTAATGAGCTAGAGCACAGTGTAATTTGGAACCCTGGTTAATGAGCTAGAGCACAGTGTAATTTGGAACCCTGGTTAATGAGCTAGAACACAGTGTAATTTGGAACCCTGGTTAATGAGCTAGAGCACAGTGTAACTTGGAACCCTGGTTAATGAGCTAGAGAACCGTGTAACTTGGAACCCTGGTTAATGAGGTAGAGCACAGTGTAACCCTGGTTAATGAGCTAGAGCACAGTGTAACCCTGGTTAATGAGCTACAGAACTGTGTAACTTGGAACCCTGGTTAATGAGCTAGAGAACCGTGTAATTTGGAACCCTGGTTAATGAGCTAGAACACAGTGTAATTTGGAACCCTGGTTAATGAGCTAGAGCACAGTGTAATTTGGAACCCTGGTTAATGAGCTAGAGCACAGTGTAACCCTGGTTAATGAGCTAGAGCACAGTGTAATTTGGAACCCTGGTTAATGAGGTAGAGAAGTGTGAGAATGTAATGTGTAAGCTGTTCCCCCCCCCCTCCCACCCTGGTTCTAGCTCTAACAGCATTACTGAGGATTAGCCTGCAGCTCTAGCCTCCACTAATTTAATAGAGCCTTCTCTTTCACTCCCTCCCCCTTCATTCTTTCTCACACTCATTCACTCATTCTCTCTAGAACACTACCACTCATTCACATAATCACACGGTTGGTAGAGGCAGACCCAACCTCCATGTTCCCCTTCCGCTTCTCTGTCCCTCCTCTCTCCTAACCTCCATACTTCTCTAAAGTCATATTTACTTGTGTTTTGTTATACATCATGATCAATGTTCCCCTTAAACTGTGTGTGGGTGCTCCACTCCCCAGGACTGCCTTGCAGAAGAAATACCAGCCCGCGCAGAGACTCACGAGATTGAACTTCACTCTGCTAGTTTCCCTGTTAGTTTACACCGTTTCCCTCTACTGTAGGAATTGTGACCAAATCAACATTTTTAAATGCAACATAATGAAATAAACCGAACTATGCAAGACCGTCTGAGATTGTTCAAAGATCAAAGCGAAGAGCCGCATGTAGCCACGTGTGCACATTTGTTCATGTCCTTTGCTAATTAGTGCATTATTAGCCCAGTTATAGCAATTTCTGGTCAGCAATAGGTAGTGATAAGTGATTGCTTCCTACAAGAGCACAAAACATATACACTTCTAGCCATCTTTGAAAAGCCAGTCAGGTAAAGAGCTTTTTTTATATCTTAAAGGGGCAGTGATGTATTTTGAGAAGGGCTTGAATAAGCTACGTAGTCAATAGGCAGATGGTAGCATACATTTTTTGTCTGACTCTGTGATAATGGTATGCAAATAATAATTTTTGATTTGTAAAGTGGTTTCCTCATCAAAAAGCACAATAAAACATTTTCGGTCACCTCCTTGTCTGAAGGACAAGTTGCTAAACAGGTTCATTTCCAGCGCTGCACAAGTCTCATGGAATGTAGGCTGACATAGAACACCACACAGTGGCTGCTACTGTAGGCTGACATAGAACACCACACAGTGGCTGTATCGTAGAACACCACACAGTGGCTGCTACTGTAGGCTGTATTGTAGAACACCACACAGTGGCTGTATCGTAGAACACCACACAGTGGCTGTATCGTAGAACACCACACAGTGGCTGTATCGTAGAACACCACACAGTGGCTGTATCGTAGAACACCACACAGTGGCTGTATCGTAGAACACCACACAGTGGCTGTATCGTAGAACACCACACAGTGGCTGTATCGTAGAACACCACACAGTGGCTGTATCGTAGAACACCACACAGTGGCTGTATCGTAGAACACCACACAGTGGCTGTATCGTAGAACACCACACAGTGGCTGTATCGTAGAACACCACACAGTGGCTGTATCGTAGAACACCACACAGTGGCTGTATCGTAGAACACCACACAGTGGCTGTATCGTAGAACACCACACAGTGGCTGTATCGTAGAACACCACACAGTGGCTGTATCGTAGAACACCACACAGTGGCTGTATCGTAGAACACCACACAGTGGCTGTATCGTAGAACACCACACAGTGGCTGTATCGTAGAACACCACACAGTGGCTGTATCGTAGAACACCACACAGTGGCTGTATCGTAGAACACCACACAGTGGCTGTATCGTAGAACAACTATTTCAAAAGCTATTTCTATGTTAAAATGGGATGCATTTTCCCCACAATCGTAGGGCACTGTGACGATGGTCCTATGTACTCTGTCACATAAATCTAAAACCTTTGATAAAGGACCAGACAAGGTTTATGAGAAGGACAGTTATTTATTGATGATAATGTTGGGCATCGATGTTCTTTTTGTTGGTCGATCATCCGTGAATGAGAAGTAACAAGAGTTTTTAGTTTGGCGCACCGGGAATTGGTTTTTGTTTTCTCCAGATTTTTTATATTTTTTAATATAGGTTCTTTCTGGTCATACATTTTGGTGATACCAAGTTCTAGATGCAATGTGATATTGTTTACTAATTAAAACGTGAAGGTAGATGGTGAGAAATGTGTATGATTACCTTGTATGTCCTAGTTTTGAAGAGGGTTCTGTTCATAGTTAATGAATGGTACGGGTGGCGCGGTAGGAGCTTAAACCCGGGGGACGTACGTTTTTATATCCCAGATAGTATTTATGCTATGAAGCGGTGTTTCCCAGCCCAGGTCCTCCAGGACCCCCAACAGTAAATGTTGTTGTAACCCTGGACAAACGCCTCACTCAGCTCATTGAGGGCTTGATGATTAGTTGACTAGTTGAATCAGGTGTGTTTGTCCTGGGTTACAATAAAAGTGTACTGTTGGGGGTACTGGAGGACCGGGATTGGTCAACACTGCTCTAAAGCATGGGTTTATCATAGTTACTGAGGTGTGCTGGTAGAACTACATATGTTTATTATCTGAACGTGTATGTATGGTACTGTATTTAATGTGCTCTGAATGTCAATTGACCAGATACGTGTAAGGGTTTCCCGTTTTAGTTGCATCATGGGTAATGTGCTACAGGCTGTATCACAACTGGCCGTGATTGGGAGTCCCATAGGGTGGTGCACAATTGTCCCAGCATCGTCCAGGTTTGGCCAGGGTAGTGTTAACTGACTTGCCTAGTTAAATAAAGGTTCCACATAAGAAGCCTGTCCTCTCATTGTTTGTGGGACAGGACAGGGGACAGGTCAGCATGTTGCTGGGTTTTGTTTGAAGAGCTCTATTTGATCCAGTTTATTATTTTCTAAATACTTGTACATTTCGTCGGCTGTTATTATCTTCACTTGCAAATAGAAAGTGTCACTCTGGGCAATAAATAATGTTCTGCCTCCTCACTGTAAAATCCTACTGCCGGTCTCACAGCCACTCTGGTAGGACTACATAATGATCGAATGACCACGGTAGCCTACTTGGCCACGGTTAAAACTAACTTAAAGTGGGTACAGCCCCCGTGTTCACAGTAAACGCAAAACGTTCACGTTTGTGCTCAGCATAACTGAAATTTGCTCAGTGGCGGAAATAATTTGAGGCAGGGAACATTGATCATGAGCCTGCCTAAGAGCCTAGTCTCACAAGTCAGATGATTGTTTCTGAAATGTGAAAGACTGGAAATAGTGAGTTTTGGTCTCTAACTACTGGTTGTCTATAGTGGGAGGTAACGTCAAACTGTATTGGTCACCTGCTACGTAGACCAGGTTTAGACTAACAGTGAAATGTTTCATTACAGGCCCTTCCTATATAATAGATAATATATATATAGAATATTATATATAATAGAAAAGTAAAATACGTAATAATAAATCCACAATGAGTAACGAAAGCTTGTTTTATATTCAAGAGTCACCAGTTGTGAGTAGATATGCACGGGTACGGGGTAGGCCTACATAGTAATTGATGTGCACTGTGTCTCAGTGGAGACATTAGCAGCCTGTAGGAGACCTGACCCCAGCCAGCGACAGTGTTATGGAGACAATTGTTTATCTACTGACTGTGTGCGTGTGTGTGGCCCAGGGACTCCTCCTACTGCGCAGAACATTACAGCTGACAACCCAGAGGTGCTAATGGAAACCACAGAGGAAAACCTCTGAATGTTATTTATTCATAGGAACGCCCAGAGATGCAATAAAGATGTTAGCTGGAAGCCTGGAACAATAACGATTTTAGTTATATTATTAGGGCTGTTGTGTGTCTCTGTCATCCATGTAAATGGAAGGAACTAAGTACTTTTAGACAGGAAACCCTGCAGGGGTATCAGCTGAGTATCACAGACCTTTTTTAGCTGATCCAGACACCAGAGAGGAACTGGGGATGGGGGGGTAGGTAATGTTTCTCTCCATGCTATGCTTCCTATGCTAGGCTCACAGCTCACCTTTAATTAAGGGTGGCACCCACAGCATGGAACACTTCATTTAGGGAGGTCACAACTGAAGTATTCAGATATGTATTACTGCTAAAAACTCCCCGTGGCTCATAATAGGGAAAGCATTGGAAGACACAGGCCCCCACTCACAAATACTATGTTTTTGGTGTGATTTTAAAAAATAAATAAAAAATAATTTGTAATATATTTTTTTCCCCTCATTGAGCTTAGTGGGCTATGACATATTACATGTATGTGACAGGGGCGTGATGAAGACCCACCATGCTGTAGTCCTCACCTCCCTCCTGGTCCATTTATCTGCTCTGTCCAGACTGACGTCAGTAGTATGCCATCCAGAACGGTTTAACGGTCCCAGCTCTCAAAAGATAAAGTGTGTTTATAAGCACAAAGAGCAGGCTACATGTCCTTCTCCTTTTGAGCCTTCTCTCCTTTCCCCATGTCCTGACAACGAGCAGTGAGTAGAGAGTAGCGGGTCTTGGGCAGTGACGTCCTTTCTATCCGTTCTTAGCTGCTGTCAGAACGGCACGTAACTCGTCCATTCATTTAACGCTTCTGGTATTGCCACTTGACACGCCAGAAATTGAGAGGAGGATAAGAGGGAAGGGTTACCATTGTGTGTGACGTACTTAAACAACAGACAGGAAGACGTGTGTAGGGGGGTGGCACAGTCTGTGACGGTAACTCTAGGGTGGCTGCAGTGTATGAAAACAACTGCATTTGTCTCATGCCATTTTGGGCCTGTAAAGAAAGGGGATCTAAAGATTTATAAAATGCTGAAATCAGACCATATGTATTAAATGCACAGTGTATATACCCAGCCCAACTGCAGATAAGACTATTATACATGGTAGACTGTGATTGACCATGCCTCTCTACCCTGTTCCCAGGTCACAGAGCGGTCTATGTGGGTGTCCATGTTCCTCTGGGCAGAGAGACCAAACGGAGGCACCACCGCAGCCACCGCGGCCACAGACACCACCGCAAGAGGAGAGACCGCTCGGACCATGAAGATGGACGAGAGTCTCCTTCCTATGGTAGCTAAGACCAGTTCACTCTCCCACCTCAACGTCTGCTTCATTCACTGTCCTCAGATCAGCTCTATTGCCATATATCCGTTCTCCAGCCCTGTTTCCTATACCAAACCTTTTACTGTCCTTTTTCCACTAATATTCCCCTTGGTTGTACTACATTACCCATCTTCCGCCTGTACCCCCTGTGTTTCAGACACCCCGTCCCAGCGGGTCCAGTTCATCCTGGGGACAGAGGATGATGATGAAGAGCACATGCCCCACGACCTGTTCACTGAGCTGGACGAGCTGTTCTTCCGGGACGGACACGTCTACGAGTGGAGGGAGACAGCCAGGCATGACGCGCACCCTTCCTCACTACTCCTAGTGGATGTGGTTGGATGAGGAAACATCAACAGCTCCTTTCATCTGTGTGTTTAGGTGGTTAAAGTTTGAGGAAGACGTGGAGGATGGAGGGGAGCGTTGGAGTAAGCCCTACGTAGCCACGCTGTCTCTCCACAGCCTCTTCGAGCTCCGCAGCTGCATCCTCAACGGCACTGTCATGTTGGACATGAGAGCTAACACCATTGAGGAGATCGCAGGTGAGTGTGTATGTATGTCTCTGCAGACATTTTACTGTGTGTGTGAGTCTGAAAGTTGAATGTGTTAAATATGCATGTAACTGTTGAATAAAGCATGCAGTCTACCCTGTACCCCCATAGACATGGTGATAGACAGCATGGTGGCGTCGGCTCAGCTGGAGGAGGAGTTGAGGCAGAAGGTGAGGGAGGCCATGTTGAAGAGACACCACCACCAGAACGAGAAGAAGCTCAGCAACCGCATCCCTCTGGTGCGCTCCTTCGCTGACATCGGCAAGAAACAATCTGACCCACACCTGCTTGAGAGAAACTGTGAGGGCCCTCGCTGCACCTCTCCTTTTTCCTCTTCTGCTCTTCATCCCCTCATTTCAGCTCTTCTACAAAATAAGGGTTTATTTACACCCTTTTTGGTTGTGTTTTGACAGATTGAATGTATGTACTATGCGCATGTTGTTTTATGAAGTGGGTTGGGTCTTTCAAAGAGGTGTCAATTGGCTGAGGTATCTGAGTGACAAGACGATGGGCAAGATCTGATTGGTGCATGAGCCTTTTACTGGCATGTGATTTTCCCATCATGACTGTTCTTGAACACTGCAGTGATAAGTCTGAGAGTTTGTTTTGTGTGCTGGATTGTGTTTTCTCCTGGAAAGATGGTTTTGTGATTAGGATTTTGTGTTGAAATGTTGTAGTAGGCTAATAGTTAATAACTTAAAACCAAAGTAAATATGTGCACATGCCATCATGTAGCAGTTAAATCACAGTTGAAGGTTATTGGTCAGCTTCCCCTTGCTTGTGATTGGTCTGTTTGAGTGACCTATAGTATATCCTTATTTAAAGCGTGATATAACCGCAGCATTTATTGTGTTTTTGTGACATTGTTGCAAAAGGTTGCTAAACAGCGTTCTTGTGTGTTCTGAACATGTTTGCTGCTGTTTGTGGGCAGTTGGCATTATGACAGATGTTAATTGATCTTGACTTAATCTCTCCTGGTTTACTGCGGCTCCATGTACGTTGTGCAAATGTTCCCTGTGACGTTTTGGGATGTACTGAATATGCCCCTGCTCTTTGTCTTTGACTTCCACTAACAAGACACTTCCAAGGCCTGGGCTTCGCAGCATGAAGAGCATTGTTCCCTTACACACATTTAGTATTCTTACCCTTCTTGATGTATTTTTCCTCTCCCTCTTTCCTTTTTCCATCCTGTCTTCTCTGCTTTCCCAACTACCCTTGCCCCCTCCATAGGAAGTCTATCCACCTCCCGCCCCTCCCTCCTCAAGGGAGTCGAGGGGGTCTCAGTTCCTCAGTCGCTTCCTGCTCAACGCCAGCACCCCCCCCTCCCCCCTTAGCACCCCCCAGAACGCCCCTCCCCTAACCAGGTGCAGATCCCCCACCCCTCCTTGCCTGTCCCCCCACCCCTCTGACTGACCCAGACCCACCCCTCCCTGCCTGTCCCCCACCCCTCCTCTGACTGACCCAGACTCGCCCTCCCTGCCTGTCCCCCAACCCTCCTCTGACTGACCCAGACTCGCCCTCCCTACCTGTCCCCCAACCCTCCTCTGACTGACCCAGACCCACCCCTCCCTGCCTGTCCCCCACCCCTCCCTGCCTGTCCCCCACCCCTCCCTGCCTGTCCCCCACCCCTCCCTGCCTGTCCCACACCCCTCCTCTGACTGACCCAGACCCACCCCTCCCTGCCTGTCCCCCACCCCTACTCTGATTGACCGGTGAGGGTAGGAGCTGGAGTATCCCCAGTGTGGAGGTCCATGCTCCAGATGGGGAGGAACTGAAGCTCCGGTCCGGTCTAGTCAAGGACCACAAGGAGGAGTCTGGGGTGCAGACCCTGCCCGTCTGGTGCAGCTCCTCCCCCCACCTCCAGCAGGTTAAATATCCTGCAAATAGCATGAAACCCTCCCTCCACACCTTCTTCACCTTACATAATCTGACCCCTCTCAGTCCTTAACATTGTATGTGTCTGTCTGTGTGCTTGATGACTTGTGAAGCACTTAAAGAGTACATTTCATCAAAACAAACCAGATGTTTTAGACTTAGTGAAACACGTCAATTCTGGTCTTCATTTCCACAGTTGGTTGCGAATGGGCTATATTTTGTTATTTTGATTTACTATTAATCTCATTCCCCCCAGCGGTTACATCACACCTTGAGAAGGTTCCTCTACATCATCTCAAGCGAGCGGTTCGGAATGAAATGCACTCCCTTCTGGATGTGCTTGGTGGTACCACCTCGTGGCTTACTATAAAAACAGGTGACCGCACGCCTTATTTGGCAATGGTCTTGGTAAGTGGAGTGTGCCAATATATATTTTGCATGATGCTTCCTTGACTAGACTACTGGCGTTACACAAAATTCTAAAGGCAGGAAGGCACATTTCCGCATATGACCAAATTCAATGTTTTTGCTTACCGTTTCATGCATCTTTTACGAAGAAAGAAAACATGGAGGCTATGAGGATTATACATTTATTTGTAGCTACATCCATCGTTACAAGAAATAGATGACAATGGCTCATAGTTCAATGGTTTTGAGTTCTAATCCCACATGGGGCAGAGATGTGTACAGTTGAAGTTGGAAGTTTACATACACTTAGGTTGGAGTCATTAAAACTAGTTTTTCAACCAGTCCACACATTTCTTAACAAACTATCGTTTTGGCAAGTCGGTTAGGACATCTCCTTTTTGCATGACACAAGTAATTTTTCCAACAATTGTTTAAACACAGATTATTTCACTTATAATTCACTGTACCACAATTCCAGTGGGTCAGAAGTTTACATGCACTAAGTTGACTGTGCCTTTAAACAGATTGGAAAATTCCAGACAATTATGTCATGGCTTTAGAAGCATCTGATGGGCTAATTGACATAATTTGAGTCAATAGGAGGTGTACCTGTGGATGTATTTCAAGGCCTACCTTCAAACTCAGTGCCTCTTTGCTTGACATCATGGGAAAATCAAAAGAAATCAGCCAAGACCTCAGAAAAAAAATTGAAGACCTCCACAAGTCTGGTTCATCCTTGGGGGCAATTTCTAAATGCCTGAAGGTACCACGTTCATCTGTACAAACAATAGTATACAAGTATAAACACCATGGGACCACACAGCCATCATACTGCTCGGGAAGGAAGGGAAGTTCTGTCTCCTAGAGATGAACGTACTTTGGTGCTAAAAGTGCAAATCAATCCCAGAACAACAGCAAAGGACCTTGTGAAGATGCTGGAGGAAACAGGTACAAAAGTATCTATATCCACAGTAAAACAAGTTATATATCGACATAACCTGAAAGGTCGCTCAGCAAGGAAGAAGCCACTGCTCCAAAACCGCCATAGAAAAACCAGACTACGGTTTGCAACAGCACATAAGGACAAAGATTGTACTTTTTGGAGAAATGTCTTCTGGTCTGATGAAACAAAAATAGACTGTTAGGCCATAATGACCATTTATGTTTGGAGGAAAAAGGGGGAGGCTTGCAAGCCGACGAACACCATCCCAACAGTGAAGCACAGGGGTGGCAGCATCATGTTGTGGGGGTGCTTTGCTGCAGGAGGGACTGGTGCACTTCACAAAATAGATGGCATCATGAGGGAGGTAAATTATGTGGATATATTGAAGCAACATCTCAAGATATCAGTCAGGAAGTTAAAGCTTGGGTCTTCAAAATGGACAATGACCCCAAGCATAGTTCCAAAGTTGTGGCAAAATGGCTTAAGGACAACAAAGTCAAGGTTTTGGAGTAGCCATCACAAAGCCCTGACCTCAATCCTATAGAAGATGTGTGGGCAGAACTGAAAAAGCATGTGCGAGCAAGGAGGCCTACAAACCTGACTCAGTTACACCAGCTCTGTCAGGAGGAATGGGCCAAAATTCACCCAACTTATTGTGGGAAGCTTGTGGAAGGCTACCTAAAACGTTTGACCCAAGTTAAACAATTTAATGGCAATGCTACCAAATACTAATTGAGTATATGTAAACTTCTGACCCACTGGGAATGTGATGAAAGAAATAAAAGCTGAAATAAATCCTTCTCTCTACTATTATTCTGACATTTCACATTCTTAAAATAAAGTGGTGATCCTAACTGACCTAAGACAGGACATTTTTACTATGATTAAATGTCAGGAATTGTGAAAAACTGAGTTTAAATGTATTTGGCTTAGGTGTATGTAAACATCCGACTTCAACTATGGATGGATGGATGGATGGATAGATAAAACCATTTTATTTACAGTATTCATCCTGTGCCCACACACTTGTAATTCTGAAAAGTGAACGCATGCCTGTGAGAGGGGTGGCCCTGGTAGTAGTTGTAGGTTTTTATACAGTACCCAAGACTATTGAGTTAATTTGACCAAGAGCTACAACATGAATACTGCAATGTGGGTTGGATTGAAATTAGCCCCTAATCTTCATTATATCAAGGTGACGACTCGCTTTTTTCTCCAACACAATACCGCAATAAATGTAGGTCCACATTTCAATGTATAATTATTATTTTTAAATTGCGCCACATTTCGGATTTTAATTTACACTTGCAGTAGATGTCAGGAACTCATCACCTTTCCACTGAGAGCTGACTGTCCAGAGCAATATTTGCTCGAGATGCACATCATTTTATTATCAGCACGTGCCAGTGGACTTCTGGTGAGAATGCTTTAGTGTTGGGATCAGGTACTACTATGTTTACCCACCCACAAAATTAATATTTATGAGCAATTTCCCCGCTACCCACAACTTCTCACCTGAAAATGTGAGCGGTTTGGGCAAAGGCTGAATTTGGAGTTGAGTTACCCTTATACGAAGTTTGGTAACTGTTTACATTAAGTTGGCCCTATGTTATTGTAATCAGGCACTATAACCCCCATTACCACTGGCTAATAAATGATATCAGGGTTTAATGTGAGGCTTGCTCAGGTTTCACCCCCATATGCACACAGACGCTGCACAGTATTACACAGAGTTCCATAGCAAGTCCTAGTTTCAATTGGCAAGGTTCATAGACCGTGAGAGGTCAAAATACGTTTTTACAGCAAGAGGCTGAGGCCATGATGTGTGTGTGTGTGTGTGTGTGTGTAAATACCAACACGTGAGTGTGTTCTGTTTTTCCCAGCTTTAAATGTGCTGTCTAACTGGACCATATGGTGTATCTTGGCTGACTGGTTCAGTAAGAAGCAGGGGATTGACAGGCAGGGCCCCATTGGAGCACATTCCACCACTAATCTCTCTGAAACCTTTCTGTCCAACTCCAGCCTCCGTAGGGTTGGTCCTGTAAACACAGGGTGTCTACCTAATTGACCCCCCCACTGTTTAGTTATTTCTACCATCTCTAATGACTGTTGTGATACGTGGAGTTTCTCACCCAGTATGTACAGAGCAGCTGCATGTCTGAACAAACTCTCAAACTCACTGAGTCACACATGCATAGCCCCCCCGCTCACCTTCTCAGACACATATATAATTGTGTACGTCTACAAATTGTACCAATTCCCCATTCATATCGGCCATACACACAGTTCATTTTTACTGTTCAATTGACCACTGGTTTCTTCTACCCCTTCCTCCCCTTGGGCAGGCCTCCTGGCATCCCCCCAGTCAGCTCCTGGGAACCTGGAGAACAGTAAACCGAGTGAGAGCCGCATCAACGGAGGAAGCAGAGAGAACAGCACTGTGGACTTCAGCAAGGTAACGTCTCTCCTCCCACTGCTGAGCAGTGTGTAGACCCACGGTCATGAGGACAGACAATTAGAGCTCTGCTACCCGACCCGGGCCCGACATTATACATTGGGTTAGGGCCGAGTAGGGACTTTTTTTTTATCAATAACTAGGGAACAGGTGATGCTCGTATATCACTAAATTGATCACAAACATTTTGAAGCTGAGCCATTTGCTCATGCTCTGCTGCGCAATAGTCATATCTGACAACGATCATAACATGGTGTCAGAAGTGCTTCAACCTCGTCAAATATAAGACAGGATAGATTATTTCACAGAAAATAATGTTCCTTGAGTTTTGTTAGTGACAAAGTAGTTAACTGCTCTGTCATGTCTCGTCATTGAGCAGAGCAGCCCTAGCAGAGCCGTTGCTATGGATACTCGCTCAGAGCCACCATGAGTAGAGTGCATGCAGAGCGAGCTGCGCGCAGGGTGAGACTGACAGAGCAGCTAATGGAGGAAGTTATTTTTGGTTTCGGTCAGGGACGGGGCTTTAATATGGTTGAAGCAATCGGGCCTGGGTAGGACCTGAGCGTCACAGCATAGGTAGGGCTCGGGCTTAAAATTCATGCCCATGCAGGGCTCTTCAGAGAAGTCAATATGGCAGCCGCTGGCTTCAAAGCCTCTGATTGGCCAATACATAGCATCAGAAATCCAGGGTTTATACAGTGCATTCAATACGATTTCAGATCCCTTGAATTTTTCCACATTTTGTTACGTTACAACCTTATTCTACAATAAAAAAAAATGGAATCCCTCAATCTACACACAATACCCCATAATGACAAAGCAAAAACAGGTTTTTAGAAATAAAATAATAACTGAAATCACATTTTACTTAAGTATTCAGACCCTTTACTCTGTACTTTGTTAAAGCACTTTTGCCATTGATTACAGCCTCAAGTCTTCTCGGGCTATGACACTGCATATCCTCTCAAGCTCAATTTTCAGGTCTCTCCAGAGATGTTCGATCGGGTTCAATCAGGGCTCTGGGTGGGCCACTCAAGGACATTCAGAGACTTGTCCCGAAGCCACTCCTGCATTGTCTTGGCTGTGTGCTTAGGGTCGTTGTCCTGTTGGAAGGTGAATCGTCCAGAGCGCTTTGGAGCAGGTTTTCATCAAAGATCTCTTTCCTTCGATCCCGACTAGTCACCCAGTCCCCGCTGCTGAAAAACATCCCCACAGCATGATGCTGCCACCACCATGCTTCACCGTAGAACCTGGAACCATCCCCTTCCAGACGTGACACTTGGCATTCAGGCCAAAGAGTTCAATCTTGGTTTCATCAGACCAGAGAATCTTGTTTCTCTTTGTCCTTTTACTGAGGAGTGGCTTCTGTCTGGCCACTCTATGATAAAGGCCTGATTGGTGGAGTGCTGCAGACATGGGAGAACCTTCCAGAAGGACAACCATCTCCACAGAGGAACTCTGGAGCTCTGTCAGGGTGACCATCGGGTTCTTGGTCACCTTGACCAAGGCCCTTTTCCCCCCTGATTGCTCAGTTTTGGCCGGACAGCCAGCTCTAGGAAGAGTCTTGGTTCCAAACTTCCATTTAAGAATGATGGAGGCCACTGTGTTCTTGTGGACCTTCAATGCTGCAGAAATGATTTGGTAAACTTCCCCAGTGTCTCAACACAATCCTGTCTCGGAGCTCTATAGACAATTTCTTCCACCTCATGGCTTGGTTTTTGCTCTGACATGCACTGCCAACTCTGAGACCTTATATAGACAGGTGTCTGCCTTTCCAAATCATGTCCAATCAATTTAATTTACCACAGGTGGACTCCAATCAAGTTGTAGAAACATTTCAAAGATGAATTTCTAAAAACCTGTTTTCGCTTGGTCATTATGGGGTATTGTGTGTAGATTGAGGTAAATAATGAATTGAATGTGACAAGTGGAAAAAGTCAATGGGTCAGATATACAATGCATTCGGAAAGTATTCAATCTCATTTGAAGTAACACATGCTGGATACTGAACAATGTGACTGGTTTCCGCTCCTTGGGAGACTGATGGGTATGAGAACAGTGTATTATGAGGATGATGTTCTAATAAGAGGTGACATCATGGATCCAGATTGGACCCTAGCTGAGTGAGCTGAGCTTATGGTGTGATCTGAATTAAGTTGTGCCCCTGTTTGTCCCGCTCTCAGCATGCTTGCCACTGTAGTTGTGGTTCCTGGGGCGGGGGTGCCAGGAGGCCTGCAGTAAGTCCTCTCTCCTGTCAATCACTGGCCCTGGCCAATCAGTGCTGTTGTGTTGATCCATGAGACTGTGTTGTTCCGTGACGTGACTGTACTTGACATGTTACCTGCCAGTGCTGTGTGTGTGTGACCGTAGTGTTGTGACTGTGTTGATCTGTATGTAGTGGTCCGACCGTGGTTCAGAGAATCTGATGTTATCATTATCTTTTTTTGTGCAGCAGTTCAGTCAGCAGCACAGCAACCGCACATATTCTATGTGATTTATTATTTATTAGGTGTCCTGTTTGAGGTCATCGCTTCTGACGGAAGCATCCATAGTACAGTGTAAGTGGGTGGTGTCCATGGTGTAGGGGTAGGGTGCATGGGGTAGTGGGTAGTGTCCATGGTGTAGGGGTAGTGGGTAGTGTCCATGGTGTAGGGGTAGTGGGTAGGGTGCATGGGGTAGTGGGTAGTGTCCCCCGTGTAGGGGTAGTGGGTAGTGTCCATGGTGTAGGGGTAGGGTGCATGAGGTAGTGGGTAGTGTCCATGGTGTAGGGGTAGCGGGTAGTGTCCGCGGTGTAGGGGTAGCGGGTAACGTCCGCGGTGTAGGGGTAGCGGGTAGGATCCGCGGGGTAGTGGGTATGGTCCACGGTGTAGGGGTAGCGGGTAACGTCCGCGATGTAGGGGTAGCGTCCGCGGTGTAGGGGTAGCGGGTAGGGTCCGCGGTGTAGGGGTAGTGGGTAAGGCTAGCGTCCGCGGTGTAGCGGGTAGCGTCCGCGGTGTAGGGGTAGCGTCCGCGGTGTAGGGGTAGCGGGTAACGTCCGCGGTGTAGGGGTAGCGGGTAGGATCCGCGGGGTAGTGGGTATGGTCCACGGTGTAGGGGTAGCGGGTATGGTCCACGGTGTAGGGGTAGCGGGTAACGTCCGCGATGTAGGGGTAGCGTCCGCGGTGTAGGGGTAGCGGGTAGGGTCCGCGGTGTAGGGGTAGTGGGTAAGGCTAGCGTCCGCGGTGTAGCGGGTAGCGTCCGCGGTGTAGCGGGTAGCGTCCGCGGTGTAGAGGTAGTGGGTAGAGTCCATAATGTAGGCGATAAGGTACCCCGTCTCCTTGCCTGGTACATGTGATTAATGGTGTACACGCGCTGGTTCTTTTGGGGGGGGGGGGTAGTTCAACCCTCAAACTACCCGTCTATACACACATCCTCAGTAACTGACCATGTTACCAAAACACACATCTTATATTTTCCACAGTTTATAACAGTTGAGAATTTTGTAGAAATTTGGCAAACACATAATGTAGGGTTGGTACAGCCTTAAATCTTGGAAAAGTCTTGGAATTTTACAATGTTTTCCAGTCCTGGAAACGTTTAGAAAATTGTCAAATCTGAAAAGAATACTTTTTTTTTGTGTATTTTATTTGGGCACATATTCTTTACCAATCACATAAAAATCAACTTCAGTGCATTTGTGTGTCCTCACCTGCATGTGTACCAGTGGGCCATTGCTCAAGGAGAGGCCTATAAAATATGATCGAGAACAGAGTAGGTAGCCAATTCAAATATTAGTAGCCTGGCTAGTTCTCTCTCTCTCTCTAGTTAACTGTTCAGTGTTTCCTCTATGCGTTCCCCCTATATGATCTTTGATATATTGAATGAGCTAATTATTGGACAAAGCCAGAGCAACATTTCCACCAAGTATGTTTAACATCCAGGGAGGTCAACCATTCTCCAGGAGAGCTAAGGAGTGTAGGCTTTTAATGTATTTATTTTAGTCCTCTAACAAAACATTTTAGAAATGAGTTGCTCAACCTTACCTTGATAAACTGACTGCAACGTGTTTGAACAGGGCTGTATCAAAAGCCTGCACACCCATCAGCTCTCCACTCTGAGGGTTGACCACATGTGTTTATACAGTTGCCTAACAGGGATTCTACTTTGTGGGGGGTTAAGTGCCTTGTACAATGACAGGAGATGGTAGACTACATGGGATCAGCCTCCAGCCTCCAAGTGTTGATACCACATTTCTGCCAAAAAATATATACTTCAATTTAAACACCACCAATTGTTGTCATGGGAATTTAGTTTAAAGTCCTGAAATTCAATCTGTCTAAATGTCTATGAACCCTGCATGGCCAATACAATTCAACTTCAGGAACATCCAAGCATGTATACTTCCTGTTTAACCCTGTGACCTTCAACCTCCCAGGTGGACATGAACTTCATGAAGAAGATCCCTCCTGGGGCGGAGGCGTCCAACGTGCTGGTGGGAGAGGTGGAATTCCTGGAGCGACCAATCATAGCCTTCATCAGGCTGTCCCCCGCCGTGCTGCTCACTGGTCTCACTGAGGTGCCTGTACCCACCAGGTAAGTGTGTACACACACTTCTCTGAATCGTATGACAGGCAGTTAGTCATTTTGACTGTGAAGGAGTTATGGCAATAGACAACAATTTTTTTTAAATATATTGTGTGTTGAGGGGGGTGTGCTTGGATGGACTCTGATTCTATCCTGCTCTCCTATTGGTCAGGTTCCTGTTCCTGCTGCTGGGTCCGTTTGGGAAGGGTCCTCAGTACCACGAGATCGGCCGCTCCATCGCCACGCTGATGACAGACGAGGTGAGGAGCACTACAACACAGCTCTGGATTGGTCCAATTTCAACCTTGGCCAATCACCAATTGGTCCCATGCTGTGGCGTCAGAAGCAGCGACCTGTCGTTTGAGAGACTGCTGTTGTCGTCCTGTGCCAGGTCTTCCATGATGTAGCGTACAAGGCCAAAGACCGGAACGATCTGCTGTCGGGGATAGATGAGTTTCTGGACCAGGTGACCGTCCTACCCCCAGGAGAGTGGGACCCTACGATACGAATCGAGCCCCCCAAGAGTGTCCCATCTCAGGTGAGGGATCTGGACGAAGATGTTGGTTGGCTGCTATTGAACGTGTGAGACATGCTGATGGGTAATATTGTAAGAGAACTGCTGTGGACACGGTGTGTGTACAGTACTGATGGTTAGAATGTTGAGGGCTGTGCAGTAACCTGTCCTGTGGGGGGCTTTTCTCTCTACACAGGACAAGAGGAAGATGCCCTCATTGCCCAACGGCTCTGCCCATAATGAGTCCTTCAAGGAAGACCAGCACCAAGCAGGACCAGAGCTACAGAGGACAGGGAGGTGGGTCTCTCTCACACACAAACACACACACACAATGGGTTTTCTTTAAGTCCCTTTTGATGAAAAGGAGCTGCCAGACTGAGTGGTCACCTTGGCAGCTCATTATAAAAGCATTATGAACATGAAGAGAGCTGTTCACTAGAGGTCTGGAAAGTCTTTCATGAGTCTGATGTAGAAGCTGAAGAGGTCTACTGCAGCCTTTCATCTAGCAGCACTTCACCAGTACCCCACAACCCCACACACACCGTCAACACACCAGTACCCCACAACCCCACACACACCGTCAACACACCAGTACCCCACACACACCAGTACCCCACACACACTGTCTACACACCAGTACCCCACACACACCAGTACCCCACACACACTGTCTACACACCAGTACCCCACACACACTGTCTACACACCAGTACCCCACACACACTGTCTACACATCAGTACCCCACACACACCGTCTACACATCAGTACCCCACACACACGTCTACACATCAGTACCCCACACACACCGTCTACAAACCAGTACCCCACACACACACGTCTACAAACCAGTACCCCACACACACCGTCTACAAACCAGTACCCCACACACACCGTCTACAAACCAGTACCCCACACACACCGTCTACAAACCAGTACCCCACACACACCTTCTACACACCAGTACCCCACACACACCTTCTACACACCAGTACCCCACACACACCGTCTACACACCAGTACCCCACACACCGTCTACACACCAGTACCCCACACACACCGTCTACACACCAGTACCCCACACACACACCGTCTACACACCAGTACCCCACACACACACCGTCTACACACCAGTACCCCACACACACCGTCTACACACCAGTACCCCACACACACACCGTCTACACACCAGTACCCCACACACACACCGTCTACACACCAGTACCCCACACACCGTCTACAAACCAGTACCCCACACACACCGTCTACAAACCAGTACCCCACACACACACCGTCTACAAACCAGTACCCCACACACACACCGTCTACACACCAGTACCCCACACACACACCGTCTACACACCAGTACCCCACACACACCTTCTACACACCAGTACCCCACACACACCGTCTACACACCAGTACCCCACACACACCGTCTACACACCAGTACCCCACACACACCTTCTACACACCAGTACCCCACACACACCGTCTACACACCAGTACCCCACACACACCGTCTACACACCAGTACCCCACACACACCGTCTACACACCAGTACCCCACACACACCTTCTACACACCAGTACCCCACACACACCTTCTACACACCAGTACCCCACACACACACCTTCTACACACCAGTACCCCACACACACCGTCTACAAACCAGTACCCCACACACACACCGTCTACACACCAGTACCCCACACACACCGTCTACAAACCAGTACCCCACACACACCGTCTACAAACCAGTACCCCACACACACCGTCTACACACCATCCACGCTCCAATAATACTGAAACCACACCATAGTGTATTTCTAGTTCATGAAAAATACCAAAAATATACTAGATTTGATTTCTTACTTTTACTAACTTGTCTTCAATTGTAGGTGATTTCATGGTACCTACTAAGTAGAGTTGTATATTATTGAGCAGCAGTTACTGTGTAATGTTGAGTAATGACATGCTGCTCAGTGAAGAAGTTAGTTAATAACTATGGCATTAAGGGTGACATCACTTTAGTCTATGCAGGCTTTAGACATGCTGTTCTTGACCCCTCTCTGAAACATGACCTGAAGTGGCCTGTACAGGAGCTGTGTCTGTGTGACAATTATTTATGTCCCCTCAGCTGGCACGGTTTCCATTGCTGGCTATATTCCAACTGCCTACTACATTTTAGTCTGTCCAGTTTTTTGAGTTGGCTCTGATTTAGAGTTGTCCCCAATACTAAAGGTGCAGAGATGATATCACATCTCTCTAGCAATTAAACTATTATTAAAACTCCCTCACTGGCTTCCCTGCTCTCTGACGTCTTCCCTCTCTCTCCCCCTCCCTCCCTCTCTCTCCTCTGTCAGGATCTTTGGGGGCCTGGTGATGGATGTAAGGAGGAAAGCTCCGTTCCTGTGGGGAGATATTAGGGATGCTCTGAGCCTGCAGTGCCTGGCTTCTGTGCTGTTCCTCTACTGCGCCTGCATGTCCCCTGTCATCACTTTCGGAGGCCTGCTGGGCGAGGCCACCAAGGGAAACATTGTGAGTGATGTCACCAGAAGCTAATGGGAGATATTGTATTTGTCTAGAGTTATTGATGACTTTGTGATAAAAATGTTTAATTGCTCACCGTCCTTTGCCTAATCTCCCCTCACTCTCACTCACACTCAGAGTGCGATCGAGTCGTTGTTCGGGGCGTCTCTGACGGGCGTGGCCTTCTCCATGTTTGCGGGCCAGCCACTCACCATCCTGGGCAGCACCGGACCAGTCCTGGTCTTTGAGAAGATCCTCTTTAAGTTCTGCAGGTGAGTGTGCAGGCTACTGCTGGAGCCGTGTCCCAACTGTCTCAAACACCTCCTCAGGGTTCGTAGGGTCATGAAAGTCTTGGAATTTTATTTAACCTTTTATTTAACTAGGTAAGTAAGTTAAGAACAAATTCTTATTTACAATGATGGCCTACCCTTGGCCAAACCCTAACCCGGACGACACTGGGCCAATTGTGCGCCGGCCTGTGGGACTCCCAATCACGTCCGGTTGTGATACAGCATGGAATCGAACCAGGTTCTGTAGTGACGCCTCTAGCACTGAGATGCAGTGCCTTGGACCGCTACGCCACTCAGGAGCCTAATAAAAGTTGGGAAATGATAAATTCCCAAAACGTTTTTGAAATGTCATGGAAATTCATTTAATAATTTCTGTTAATGTAATTTTTTAGGCACTGTTTTTAAATATTTTATCAATCAAATAAAAATGTACATATCAGCCAGGATCGGAATGACACTAGCGTGTCGGTAATGGCGAGCATCATCAAAATATGATAGAACAAATTAACTAGGTAGCTAATTCAAAACATGTCTTCTATCCTATAGTTAACATTCATACATGCTAATAATAGCTAAACAGTTATCTCCCCAAAAACTTTACACCGATAAGGCCATACAAAGTTGATTTGAACTTTTTTGAACAATTCATGATTCATTTAAACGATTCCAGTTTGGCTAAATAAAGGATTCACTTTGCTATTGTATTAGTTGGGATTCGGTTCAATCGTGGTGAATTGGATTGTGTGAATCAAAGTAATTATTTGTGAATAGTGAATATTAATTTTAGGGAAAAATATTCTATGTAGCCTTTTTTTCCCCTGTTGATTTCAAAATTAACAGTCAGTATCTGGTGTGGCCACCAGTATAGCTGGTAGCATTGTCATGCTGGAGGGTCATGTCAGGATGAGCCTGCAGGAAGGGTACCACATGAGGGAGGAGGATGTCTTTGCAGGCAATCTGCGTTACAGGAATGACAACAGGCTCAGTCTGATGATGCTGTTACACACCGCCCCAGACCATGACGGCCCTTCCACCTCCAAATCACCAAGTCCTCTGTGTAACGCAGATTGCCTGCAATGACAACAGTCTGATGATGCTGTTACACACCGCCCCAGACCATGACGGCCCTTCCACCTCCAAATCACCAAGTCCTCTGTGTAACGCAGATTGCCTGCAATGACAACAGGCTCAGTCTGATGATGCTGTTACACACCGCCCCAGACCATGACGGCCCTTCCACCTCCAAATCACCAAGTCCTCTGTGTAACGCAGATTGCCTGCAATGACAACAGTCTGATGATGCTGTTACACACCGCCCCAGACCATGACGGCCCTTCCACCTCCAAATCACCAAGTCCTCTGTGTAACGCAGATTGCCTGCAATGACAACAGGCTCAGTCTGATGATGCTGTTACACACCGCCCCAGACCATGACGGCCCTTCCACCTCCAAATCACCAAGTCCTCTGTGTAACGCAGATTGCCTGCAATGACAACAGGCTCAGTCTGATGATGCTGTTACACACCGCCCCAGACCATGACGGCCCTTCCACCTCCAAATCACCAAGTCCTCTGTGTAACGCAGATTGCCTGCAATGACAACAGGCTCAGTCTGATGATGCTGTTACACACCGCCCCAGACCATGACGGCCCTTCCACCTCCAAATCACCAAGTCCTCTGTGTAACGCAGATTGCCTGCAATGACAACAGGCTCAGTCTGATGATGCTGTTACACACCGCCCCAGACCATGACGGCCCTTCCACCTCCAAATCACCAAGTCCTCTGTGTAACGCAGATTGCCTGCAATGACAACAGTCTGATGATGCTGTTACACACCGCCCCAGACCATGACGGCCCTTCCACCTCCAAATCACCAAGTCCTCTGTGTAACGCAGATTGCCTGCAATGACAACAGGCTCAGTCTGATGATGCTGTTACACACCGCCCCAGACCATGACGGCCCTTCCACCTCCAAATCACCAAGTCCTCTGTGTAACGCAGATTGCCTGCAATGACAACAGTCTGATGATGCTGTTACACACCGCCCCAGACCATGACGGCCCTTCCACCTCCAAATCACCAAGTCCTCTGTGTAACGCAGATTGCCTGCAATGACAACAGTCTGATGATGCTGTTACACACCGCCCCAGACCATGACGGCCCTTCCACCTCCAAATCACCAAGTCCTCTGTGTAACGCAGATTGCCTGCAATGACAACAGGCTCAGTCTGATGATGCTGTTACACACCGCCCCAGACCATGACGGCCCTTCCACCTCCAAATCACCAAGTCCTCTGTGTAACGCAGATTGCCTGCAATGACAACAGTCTGATGATGCTGTTACACACCGCCCCAGACCATGACGGCCCTTCCACCTCCAAATCACCAAGTCCTCTGTGTAACGCAGATTGCCTGCAATGACAACAGGCTCAGTCTGATGATGCTGTTACACACCGCCCCAGACCATGACGGCCCTTCCACCTCCAAATCACCAAGTCCTCTGTGTAACGCAGATTGCCTGCAATGACAACAGGCTCAGTCTGATGATGCTGTTACACACCGCCCCAGACCATGACGGCCCTTCCACCTCCAAATCACCAAGTCCTCTGTGTAACGCAGATTGCCTGCAATGACAACAGGCTCAGTCTGATGATGCTGTTACACACCGCCCCAGACCATGACGGCCCTTCCACCTCCAAATCACCAAGTCCTCTGTGTAACGCAGATTGCCTGCAATGACAACAGGCTCAGTCTGATGATGCTGTTACACACCGCCCCAGACCATGACGGCCCTTCCACCTCCAAATCACCAAGTCCTCTGTGTAACGCAGATTGCCTGCAATGACAACAGTCTGATGATGCTGTTACACACCGCCCCAGACCATGACGGCCCTTCCACCTCCAAATCACCAAGTCCTCTGTGTAACGCAGATTGCCTGCAATGACAACAGGCTCAGTCTGATGATGCTGTTACACACCGCCCCAGACCATGACGGCCCTTCCACCTCCAAATCACCAAGTCCTCTGTGTAACGCAGATTGCCTGCAATGACAACAGGCTCAGTCTGATGATGCTGTTACACACCGCCCCAGACCATGACGGCCCTTCCACCTCCAAATCACCAAGTCCTCTGTGTAACGCAGATTGCCTGCAATGACAACAGGCTCAGTCTGATGATGCTGTTACACACCGCCCCAGACCATGACGGCCCTTCCACCTCCAAATCACCAAGTCCTCTGTGTAACGCAGATTGCCTGCAATGACAACAGGCTCAGTCTGATGATGCTGTTACACACCGCCCCAGACCATGACGGCCCTTCCACCTCCAAATCACCAAGTCCTCTGTGTAACGCAGATTGCCTGCAATGACAACAGGCTCAGTCTGATGATGCTGTTACACACCGCCCCAGACCATGACGGCCCTTCCACCTCCAAATCACCAAGTCCTCT
This sequence comes from Oncorhynchus mykiss, assembly GCF_057628025.1. NCBI lineage: Eukaryota > Metazoa > Chordata > Actinopteri > Salmoniformes > Salmonidae > Oncorhynchus > Oncorhynchus mykiss. The sequence continues at coordinate 16,896,739 of NC_143024.1, forward strand.
GTGTAACGCAGATTGCCTGCAATGACAACAGGCTCAGTCTGATGATGCTGTTACACACCGCCCCAGACCATGACGGCCCTTCCACCTCCAAATCACCAAGTCCTCTGTGTAACGCAGATTGCCTGCAATGACAACAGGCTCAGTCTGATGATGCTGTTACACACCGCCCCAGACCATGACGGCCCTTCCACCTCCAAATCACCAAGTCCTCGGTGTCACGCTATTCCTTTGATGATAAACGTGAATTCGACCATCACCCCTGGTGAGACAAAACCGTGACTCGTCATATGAAGAGCACTTTTTGACAGTCCTGTCTGGTCCAGCGACGGTGGGTTTGTACCCATAGGTGACATTGTTGCCGGTGAGGTCTGGTGAGGACGTGCCTAACAACAGGCCTACAAGCCCTCAGTCCAGCCTCTCTCAGCCTATTGCGGACAGTCTGAGCACTGATGGCGGGATTGTGCGTTCCTGGTGTAACTCGGGCAGTTGTTGTTGCCATCCTGCACCTGTCCCGCAGGTGTGATGTTCGGAAATACCGATCCTCTGCAGGTGTTGTTACACGTGGTCTGCCACTGCGAGGACGATCAGCTGTCTGTCCTGTCTCCCTGTAGCGCGGTCGTAGGCGTCTCACAGTACGGACATTGCAATTTATTTCCCTGGCCACATCCTCATGCCTCCTTGTAGCATGCCTAAGGCACATTCACACAGATCTTTCTTTTGGTGATTTTCATAGTCAGTAGAAAGGCCTCTTTCGTGTCCTAAGTTTTCATAACTGTGACCTTAATTTCCTATTGTCTGTAAGCTGTTAATGTCTTAACGACCGTTCCACAGGTGCATGTTCGTTAATTGTTTATGGTTCATTGATCAAGCATGCGAAACAGTGTTTAAACCCTTTACAATGAAGATCTGTGAAGTTATTTGGATTTTTTTGAATTCTTTGAAAGACAGGGTCCTGAAAAGGGGACGTGTCTTTTTTTGCTAAGTTAAGTGCCTTGCTTAACTACAGGAGATGGTACATGGGATCAGAGAGCAGCCTCCCAGTGTTACCACATTACGCTGACGACAGGAGATTGTACATGGGATCAGAGAGCAGCCTCCCAGTGTTACCACATTACGCTGACGACAGGAGATTGTATATGGGATCAGAGAGCAGCCTCCCAGTGTTACCACATTACGCTGACGACAGGAGATTGTATATGGGATCAGAGAGCAGCCTCCCAGTGTTACCACATTACGCTGACGACAGGAGATTGTATATGGGATCAGAGAGCAGCCTCCCAGTGTTACCACATTACGCTGACGACAGGAGATTGTATATGGGATCAGAGAGCAGCCTCCCAGTGTTACCACATTACGCTGACGACAGGAGATTGTATATGGGATCAGAGAGCAGCCTCCCAGTGTTACCACATTACGCTGACGACAGGAGATTGTATATGGGATCAGAGAGCAGCCTCCCAGTGTTACCACATTACGCTGACGACAGGAGATTGTATATGGGATCAGAGAGCAGCCTCCCAGTGTTACCACATTACGCTGACGACAGGAGATTGTATATGGGATCAGAGAGCAGCCTCCCAGTGTTACCACATTACGCTGACGACAGGAGATTGTATATGGGATCAGAGAGCAGCCTCCCAGTGTTACCACATTACGCTGACGACAGGAGATTGTATATGGGATCAGAGAGCAGCCTCCCAGTGTTACCACATTACGCTGACGACAGGAGATTGTATATGGGATCAGAGAGCAGCCTCCCAGTGTTACCACATTACGCTGACGACAGGAGATTGTATATGGGATCAGACAGCAGCCTCCCAGTGTTACCACATTACGCTGACGACAGGAGATTGTATATGGGATCAGAGAGCAGCCTCCCAGTGTTACCACATTACGCTGACGACAGGAGATTGTATATGGGATCAGACAGCAGCCTCCCAGTGTTACCACATTACGCTGATGACAGGAGATTGTATATGGGATCAGAGAGCAGCCTCCCAGTGTTACCACATTACGCTGACGACAGGAGATTGTATATGGGATCAGACAGCAGCCTCCCAGTGTTACCACATTACGCTGACGACAGGAGATTGTATATGGGATCAGAGAGCAGCCTCCCAGTGTTACCACATTACGCTGACGACAGGAGATTGTATATGGGATCAGAGAGCAGCCTCCCAGTGTTACCACATTACGCTGACGACAGGAGATGGTACATGGGATCAGAGAGCAGCCTCCCAGTGTTACCACATTACGCTGACGACAGGAGATTGTATATGGGATCAGAGAGCAGCCTCCCAGTGTTACCACATTACGCTGACGACAGGAGATTGTATATGGGATCAGAGAGCAGCCTCCCAGTGTTACCACATTACGCTGACGACAGGAGATTGTATATGGGATCAGAGAGCAGCCTCCCAGTGTTACCACATTACGCTGACGACAGGAGATTGTACATGGGATCAGACAGCAGCCTCCCAGTGTTACCACATTACGCTGACGACAGGAGATTGTATATGGGATCAGACAGCAGCCTCCCAGTGTTACCACATTACGCTGACGACAGGAGATTGTATATGGGATCAGACAGCAGCCTCCCAGTGTTACCACATTACGCTGACGACAGGAGATTGTATATGGGATCAGAGAGCAGCCTCCCAGTGTTACCACATTACGCTGACGACAGGAGATTGTATATGGGATCAGAGAGCAGCCTCCCAGTGTTACCACATTACGCTGACGACAGGAGATTGTATATGGGATCAGAGAGCAGCCTCCCAGTGTTACCACATTATGCTGACGACAGGAGATTGTATATGGGATCAGACAGCAGCCTCCCAGTGTTACCACATTACGCTGACGACAGGAGATTGTATATGGGATCAGAGAGCAGCCTCCCAGTGTTACCACATTACGCTGACGACAGGAGATTGTATATGGGATCAGAGAGCAGCCTCCCAGTGTTACCACATTACGCTGACGACAGGAGATTGTATATGGGATCAGAGAGCAGCCTCCCAGTGTTACCACATTACGCTGACGACAGGAGATTGTATATGGGATCAGAGAGCAGCCTCCCAGTGTTACCACATTACGCTGACGACAGGAGATTGTATATGGGATCAGAGAGCAGCCTCCCAGTGTTACCACATTACGCTGACGACAGGAGATTGTATATGGGATCAGAGAGCAGCCTCCCAGTGTTACCACATTACGCTGACGACAGGAGATTGTATATGGGATCAGAGAGCAGCCTCCCAGTGTTACCACATTACGCTGACGACAGGAGATTGTATATGGGATCAGAGAGCAGCCTCCCAGTGTTACCACATTACGCTGACGACAGGAGATTGTATATGGGATCAGAGAGCAGCCTCCCAGTGTTACCACATTACGCTGACGACAGGAGATTGTATATGGGATCAGAGAGCAGCCTCCCAGTGTTACCACATTACGCTGACGACAGGAGATTGTATATGGGATCAGAGAGCAGCCTCCCAGTGTTACCACATTACGCTGACGACAGGAGATTGTATATGGGATCAGAGAGCAGCCTCCCAGTGTTACCACATTACGCTGACGACAGGAGATTGTATATGGGATCAGAGAGCAGCCTCCCAGTGTTACCACATTACGCTGACGACAGGAGATTGTATATGGGATCAGAGAGCAGCCTCCCAGTGTTACCACATTACGCTGACGACAGGAGATTGTATATGGGATCAGAGAGCAGCCTCCCAGTGTTACCACATTACGCTGACGACAGGAGATTGTATATGGGATCAGAGAGCAGCCTCCCAGTGTTACCACATTACGCTGACGACAGGAGATTGTATATGGGATCAGAGAGCAGCCTCCCAGTGTTACCACATTACGCTGACGACAGGAGATTGTATATGGGATCAGACAGCAGCCTCCCAGTGTTACCACATTACGCTGACGACAGGAGATTGTATATGGGATCAGAGAGCAGCCTCCCAGTGTTACCACATTACGCTGACGACAGGAGATTGTATATGGGATCAGACAGCAGCCTCCCAGTGTTACCACATTACGCTGATGACAGGAGATTGTATATGGGATCAGAGAGCAGCCTCCCAGTGTTACCACATTACGCTGACGACAGGAGATTGTATATGGGATCAGACAGCAGCCTCCCAGTGTTACCACATTACGCTGACGACAGGAGATTGTATATGGGATCAGAGAGCAGCCTCCCAGTGTTACCACATTACGCTGACGACAGGAGATTGTATATGGGATCAGAGAGCAGCCTCCCAGTGTTACCACATTACGCTGACGACAGGAGATGGTACATGGGATCAGAGAGCAGCCTCCCAGTGTTACCACATTACGCTGACGACAGGAGATTGTATATGGGATCAGAGAGCAGCCTCCCAGTGTTACCACATTACGCTGACGACAGGAGATTGTATATGGGATCAGAGAGCAGCCTCCCAGTGTTACCACATTACGCTGACGACAGGAGATTGTATATGGGATCAGAGAGCAGCCTCCCAGTGTTACCACATTACGCTGACGACAGGAGATTGTACATGGGATCAGACAGCAGCCTCCCAGTGTTACCACATTACGCTGACGACAGGAGATTGTATATGGGATCAGACAGCAGCCTCCCAGTGTTACCACATTACGCTGACGACAGGAGATTGTATATGGGATCAGACAGCAGCCTCCCAGTGTTACCACATTACGCTGACGACAGGAGATTGTATATGGGATCAGAGAGCAGCCTCCCAGTGTTACCACATTACGCTGACGACAGGAGATTGTATATGGGATCAGAGAGCAGCCTCCCAGTGTTACCACATTACGCTGACGACAGGAGATTGTATATGGGATCAGAGAGCAGCCTCCCAGTGTTACCACATTATGCTGACGACAGGAGATTGTATATGGGATCAGACAGCAGCCTCCCAGTGTTACCACATTACGCTGACGACAGGAGATTGTATATGGGATCAGAGAGCAGCCTCCCAGTGTTACCACATTACGCTGACGACAGGAGATTGTATATGGGATCAGAGAGCAGCCTCCCAGTGTTACCACATTACGCTGACGACAGGAGATTGTATATGGGATCAGAGAGCAGCCTCCCAGTGTTACCACATTACGCTGACGACAGGAGATTGTATATGGGATCAGAGAGCAGCCTCCCAGTGTTACCACATTACGCTGACGACAGGAGATTGTATATGGGATCAGAGAGCAGCCTCCCAGTGTTACCACATTACGCTGACGACAGGAGATTGTATATGGGATCAGAGAGCAGCCTCCCAGTGTTACCACATTACGCTGACGACAGGAGATTGTATATGGGATCAGAGAGCAGCCTCCCAGTGTTACCACATTACGCTGACGACAGGAGATTGTATATGGGATCAGAGACTGATTTTCTTATACATATAGACGCCGCCAGTTGTTGGTTGATGGAACTTTTAAAAGTCATGGAGACGTCATGGAATTCCATGTGTCAGAATGTGAACCCTGACTCTTTCTCGTCTCCTTTCCTTCCTCAAACACCTTCTCTTGTCACCTTTCCTTTTCTTGTCTCCTTTCCCTCCTAAGAACACCTTCTCTTGTCTCCTTTCCTTCCTTCATCTGGAAGGATTTGATGAGCAATATGATGGGAACCTATACAGCCCAGCACTAACATCAGATTTAAAGGTGGCCTACAACTTGAAAGCCTGTTCACATTGTAAAGGGACAGGGCTGGTGGCCAGACTACTGTAAACCAGATCTGGAAATGGTGTTACTATAGCGCCATCTGCTGGTAAAGAGAAGACTGACTCCTACACTCAACTGAAACAGAAGTGACCATCGTCTGTAATCAAGTTGTGGTGTATTATGGTATTAGCCCCAAGTACTCAATGAGAAAAGATCATGCCAGGGGTTAAGATAAATTATCTTTAATCTACTGGACAATCACTGATGTTCCCACTGGAGGTAAGAGGTATAAGCTAAAATCCCAGTCTAATATGCAGAATATTTTATTTATTTTTTTAATATATTTTTTAACGTTATTTTACCAGGTAAGTTGACTGAGAACACGTTCTCATTTACAGCAACGACCTGGGGAATATTTACAGGGGAGAGGAGGGGGATGAAGGAGCCAATTGTAAGCTGGGGATGATTAGGCGGTCATGATGGTATGAGGGACAGCTTGGGAATTTAGCCAGGACACTGGGGTTAACACCCCTACTCTTACGATAAGTGCCATGGGATATTTAATGACCACAGAGAGTCAGAACACCCGTTTAACGTCCCATCCGAAAGACGGCACCCTACACAGGGCAGTGTCCAATCACTGCCCTGGGGCATTGGGATATTTTTTAGACCAGAGGAAAGAGTGCCTCCTACTGGCCCTCCAACACCACTTCCAGCAGCATCTGGTCTCCCATCCAGTGACTGACCAGGAACAACCCTGCTTAGCTTCAGAAGCTTAACCTTATTTAACTAGGCAAGTCAGTTAAGAACAAATTGTTATTTATAATGATGGAATAAGCAGACTTTCACCTCAATGTTATTTTTAATTCAGTCTGATTTGACAACAGTTGAAAACAATGCTACTGTGTATGTACACCTCTGTCTCTGGTTGGTGTGTTATGGGGAAGAGGGATGTAGACCTATTGCTTCAGCTGCTGTGGCATGGGGAAGAGGAGGAAGCCGCTGAAGGTGCTGTGGTGGTTGGCGTTGTCCCAGACCTGGGTGTTGGCCCACAGCATCATTTGCAGACTGTCTCCCTCCTCCAGCAGCAGAGTGGCTCCGTTAGACGCTGTGTCGCTGCCCTCGCCGGACGGACTCTCGTGAGCGGCCAGAATGACTTTGCCGCCGTTCTTATACAGCATGGAGCTCAAGGTGACGTCTGTAGGAGCGTTGGCCGTGAACCGGATGTAGTAGACTCCACGAACCGGAGCCGTGAATTCACCTGAGAGGACAGGGTTGTTTTTAACAGGGGAAGAATGAGGAGAGGGTTAAAGTGTGTGTGTGTTACCTGTCTCTACGTTGTATGCACCACCAACATTTGTCAAGACCTCTCTGTAGACCAGCTTTTTGTTAAAGTCTCCTGCCTTTTGGAGTCCATTGCCTCCCAGTGATGCTGCGAACGCCACCTTAGGAATGTCTGTGGAATGCACATTTCATTCATTTATCAACACACATCAATATTCCAGATCACACACCATTGGTTGTCATGTAATTGTCTACGCATCTGCGTGTGTGAAACCTCACCACATTCTTATCAGTTACCACACTCCACACAACAGATGATGCTTTCTCACCTTTCAGTGCCTGCAGCTCTTTCTCCATGGATTCCATTCTCTCTTTCATAGCTAGAAACATGGAGAATACACAGCACTTTCACTGTAGTAACATCTATCTTTATACACAGCCCCACTCTCTCTTCCACTGCACATACACAGTGGCAATTCAGGCTTACACACACACACACACACAACCTAAATTGTCACAGCATAATGTTTTCCAGGTCCATCTTACCGAGCACGCTGGCTGTTAGGTCAGACTTGGCCTTCAGCTCTGCCACAGTGTCCATGATCTGTCTGAACATGGAGGGGATGTCCTGGTCCCCCCAGGTGGGCTGAGCTGTGACCAACAGAGACAGGCAGGCCAGGGCCAGCAGTGGAAGGCTGCAGGGTGCCATTATCGCTTGCCTCTGTGTGTGTGTGATCAACAGGGTCGCAGAGAGAAGAGGAAGAATGTAACACGGCTCAAACTCTCCTTAGCTCTTATAGAGACAGACACTCACTCTCTGTCATACATACACCCACACACACACACAGAGATGTTGCAAGCAAACAGGGATTCCCGAAATATTGCTTTTTCTAAACCTAGGTCTTCAATAAGGTAAATAGTGTATCTCCCGTCCCCCCCAGTCTGGAAATCCAGACCTTGTGTACCTGGTCAGGGTTCAACAGGTGACCTGATCTAGTATTGCTTTTCAGGATGAGGGTTGTTGCTTATTCAGTTTTAGGATTCCTACTTCTGTAAGTTTTGAAATTATTTCTCATTTTGTGACATATCGGGGTTGTATAGGACCAATGCCAGTACTTTAAGTTGTCCATATACGTTTAGGATTGTGTGTGTGTTGTCTCCCTAACCCTCTGTCCCTATCTCCCCTTGTCCAGTGACTACGACCTGTCCTACCTGTCCTTGAGGACCAGCATCGGCCTGTGGACGGCCTTCCTGTGCCTCGTCCTGGTTGCCACGGACGCCAGCTCCCTGGTCTGTTACATCACCCGCTTCACGGAGGAAGCCTTCGCAGCGCTCATCTGCATCATCTTCATCTACGAGGCCCTGGAGAAGCTGGTTCACCTGGGGGAACTCTACCCCATCAACATGAACAACAAGCTGGACAACCTCACCTTCTACATGTAAGAACGCTGAGCTACGACCTTCTACATGTAAGAACGCTGAGCTACGACCTTCTACATGTTAGAACGCTGAGCTACGACCTCAACTTCTACATGTAAGAACGCTGAGCTACGACCTTCTACATGTTAGAACGCTGAGCTACGACCTTCTACATGTTAGAACGCTGAGCTACGACCTCAACTTCTACATGTAAGAACGCTGAGCTACGACCTTCTACATGTTAGAACGCTGAGCTACGACCTCAACTTCTACATGTTAGAACTCTGAGCTACGACCTTCTACATGTAAGAACGCTGAGCTACGACCTTCTACATGTTAGAACGCTGAGCTACGACCTCAACTTCTACATGTTAGAACTCTGAGCTACGACCTTCTACATGTAAGAACGCTGAGCTACGACCTTCTACATGTTAGAACGCTGAGCTACGACCTCAACTTCTACATGTTAGAACTCTGAGCTACGACCTTCTACATGTAAGAACGCTGAGCTACGACCTTCTACATGTTAGAACGCTGAGCTACGACCTCAACTTCTACATGTTAGAACTCTGAGCTACGACCTTCTACATGTAAGAACGCTGAGCTACGACCTTCTACATGTTAGAACGCTGAGAGCTACGACCTCAATTTCTACATGTAAGAACGCTGAGCTACGACCTTCTACATGTTAGAACGCTGAGCTACGACCTCAACTTCTACATGTAAGAACGCTGAGCTACGACCTTCTACATGTTAGAACGCTGAGCTACGACCTCAACTTCTACATGTTAGAACTCTGAGCTACGACCTTCTACATGTTAGAACGCTGAGCTACGACCTTCTACGTGTTAGAACGCTGAGCTACGACCTTCTACGTGTTAGAACGCTGAGCTACGACCTTCTACGTGTTAGAACGCTGAGCTACGACCTTCTACGTGTTAGAACGCTGAGCTACGACCTTCTACATGTAAGAACGCTGAGCTACGACCTTCTACATGTTAGAACGCTGAGCTACGACCTCAACTTCTACATGTAAGAACGCTGAGCTACGACCTTCTACATGTTAGAACGCTGAGCTACGACCTTCTACATGTTAGAACGCTGAGCTACGACCTCAACTTCTACATGTAAGAACGCTGAGCTACGACCTTCTACATGTTAGAACGCTGAGCTACGACCTTCTACGTGTTAGAACTCTGAGCTACGACCTCAACTTCTACATGTAAGAACGCTGAGCTACGACCTCACCTTCTACATGTAAGAACGCTGAGCTACGACCTCACCTTCTACATGTAAGAACGCTGAGCTACGACCTCACCTTCTACATGTAAGAACGCTGAGCTACGACCTTCTACATGTAAGAACGCCGAGCTACGACCTTCTACGTGTTAGAACGCCGAGCTACGACCTTCTACGTGTAAGAACGCTGAGCTACGACCTCACCTTCTACATGTAAGAACGCTGAGCTACAACCTTCTACGTGTTAGAACGCCGAGCTACGACCTTCTACGTGTTAGAACGCCGAGCTACGACCTTCTACGTGTTAGAATGCCGAGCTACGACCTTCTACATGTTAGAATGCCGAGCTACGACCTTCTACATGTTAGAATGCCGAGCTACGACCTTCTACATGTTAGAATGCCGAGCTACGACCTTCTACATGTTAGAACGCCGAGCTACGACCTTCTACGTGTTAGAACGCTGAGCCACGACCTTCTACGTGTTAGAACTCTGAGCTACGACCTTCTACGTGTTAGAACGCCGAGCTACGACCTCACCTTCTACGTGTTAGAACGCTGAGCTACGACCTTCTACGTGTTAGAACGCTGAGCTACGACCTTCTACGTGTTAGAACTCTGAGCTACGACCTTCTACATGTTAGAATGCCGAGCTACGACCTTCTACATGTTAGAATGCCGAGCTACGACCTTCTACATGTTAGAACGCCGAGCCACGACCTTCTACGTGTTAGAACGCTGAGCCACGACCTTCTACGTGTTAGAACTCTGAGCTACGACCTTCTACGTGTTAGAACGCCGAGCTACGACCTCACCTTCTACGTGTTAGAACGCTGAGCTACGACCTTCTACGTGTTAGAACGCTGAGCTACGACCTTCTACGTGTTAGAACTCTGAGCTACGACCTTCTACGTGTTAGAACGTTGAGCTACGACCTTCTACGTGTTAGAACGCTGAGCTACGACCTTCTACGTGTTAGAACTCTGAGCTACGACCTTCTACGTGTTAGAACTCTGAGCTACGACCTTCTACGTGTTAGAACGCCGAGCTACGACCTTCTACGTGTTAGAACGCCGAGCTACGACCTTCTACATGTTAGAACGTTGAGCTACGACCTTCTATGTGTTAGAACGCTGAGCTACGACCTTCTACGTGTAAGAACGCTGAGCTACGACCTCACCTTCTACGTGTTAGAACGCTGAGCTACGACCTTCTACGTGTAAGAACGCTGAGCTACGACCTCCACTTCTACGTGTTAGAACGTTGAGCTACGACCTTCTACGTGTTAGAACGCTGAGCTACGACCTTCTACGTGTAAGAACGCTGAGCTACGACCTCACCTTCTACGTGTTAGAACGCTGAGCTACGACCTTCTACGTGTAAGAACGCTGAGCTACGACCTCACCTTCTACGTGTTAGAACGTTGAGCTACGACCTTCTACATAGTTTAAAGGAAGTGTATTCTGCACATCCAAACTACCTCATGTGTTTAGGTTAGGTCAGTTGTAGTAGGTGTTTTAGTTAGGTCAGTTGTAGTAGGTGTTTTAGTTAGGTCAGTAGTAGTAGCTGTTAGGTCAGTTGTAGTAGGTGTTTTAGTTAGTTAGGTCAGTTGTAGTAGCTGTTTTAGTTAGGTCAGTTGTAGTAGCTGTTAGGTCAGTTGTAGTAGCTGTTAGGTCAGTTGTAGTAGCTGTTAGGTCAGTTGTAGTAGCTGTTAGGTCAGTTGTAGTAGCTGTTAGGTCAGTTGTAGTAGCTGTTAGGTCTGTTGTAGTAGCTGTTAGGTCTGTTGTAGTAGCTGTTAGGTCAGTTGTAGTAGCTGTTAGGTCAGTTGTAGTAGCTGTTAGGTCAGTTGTAGTAGCTGTTAGGTCTGTTGTAGTAGCTGTTAGGTCAGTTGTAGTAGCTGTTAGGTCAGGTCAGTTGTAGTCGGTGTTTTGGTTAGGTCAGTTGTAGTCGATGTTTTGGTTAGGTCAGTTGTAGTACAGTGCCTTGCGAAAGTATTCGCCCCCCTTGAACTTTGCGACCTTTTGCCACATTTCAGGCTTCAAACATAAAGATATAAAACTGTATTTTTTTCTGAAGAATCAACAACAAGTGGGACACAATCATGAAGTAGAACGACATTTATTGGATATTTCAAACTTTTTTAACAAATCAAAAACTGAAAAATTGGGCGTGCAAAATTATTCAGCCCCTTAAGTTAATACTTTGTAGCGCCACCTTTTGCTGCGATTACAGCTGTAAGTCGCTTGGGGTATGTCTCTATCAGTTTTGCACATCGAGAGACTGAAATTTTTTCCCATTCCTCCTTGCAAAACAGCTCGAGCTCAGTGAGGTTGGATGGAGAGCATTTGTGAGCAGCAGTTTTCAGTTCTTTCCACAGATTCTCGATTGGATTCAGGTCTGGACTTTGACTTGGCCATTCTAACACCTGGATATGTTTATTTTTGAACCATTCCATTGTAGATTTTGCTTTATGTTTTGGATCATTGTCTTGTTGGAAGACAAATCTCCGTCCCAGTCTCAGGTCTTTTGCAGACTCCATCAGGTTTTCTTCCAGAATGGTCCTGGATTTGGCTCCATCTTCCCATCAATTTTAACCATCTTCCCTGTCCTTGCTGAAGAAAAGCAGGCCCAAACCATGATGCTGCCACCACCATATTTGACAGTGGGGATGGTGTGATGAGCTGTGTTGCTTTTACGCCAAACATAACGTTTTGCATTGTTGCCAAAAAGTTCAATTTTGGTTTCATCTGACCAGAGCACCTTCTTCCACATGTTTGGTGTGTCTCCCAGGTGGCTTGTGGCAAACTTTAAACAACACTTTTTATGGATATCTTTAAGAAATGGCTTTCTTCTTGCCACTCTTCCATAAAGGCCAGATTTGTGCAATATACGACTGATTGTTGTCCTATGGACAGAGTCTCCCACCTAAGCTGTAGATCTCTGCAGTTCATCCAGAGTGATCATGGGCCTCTTGGCTGCATCTCTGATCAGTCTTCTCCTTGTATGAGCTGAAAGTTTAGAGGGACGGCCAGGTCTTGGTAGATTTGCAGTGGTCTGATACTCCTTCCATTTCAATATTATCGCTTGCACAGTGCTCCTTGGGATGTTTAAAGCTTGGGAAATCTTTTTGTATCCAAATCCGGCTTTAAACTTCTTCACAACAGTATCTCGGACCTGCCTTGTGTGTTCCTTGTTCTTCATGATGCTCTCTGCGCTTTTAACGGACCTCTGAGACTATCACAGTGCAGGTGCATTCATACGGAGACTTGATTACACACAGGTGGATTGTATTTATCATCATTAGTCATTTAGGTCAACATTGGATCATTCAGAGATCCTCACTGAACTTCTGGAGAGAGTTTGCTGCACTGAAAGTAAAGGGGCTGAATAATTTTGCACGTCCAATTTTTCAGTTTTTGATTTGTTAAAACAGTTTGAAATATCCAATAAATGTCGTTCCACTTCATGATTGTGTCCCACTTGTTGTTGATTCTTCACAAAAAAAATACAGTTTTATATCTTTATGTTTGAAGCCTGAAATGTGGCAAAAGGTCGCAAAGTTCAAGGGGGCCGAATACTTTCGCAAGGCACTGTAGCTGATAGTTAGGTCAGTTGTAGTAGCTGATAGTTAGGTCAGTTGTAGTAGCTGTTTTGGTTAGGTCAGTTGTAGTCGGTGTTTTGGTTAGGTCAGTTGTAGTAGCTGATAGTTAGGTCAGTTGTAGTAGGTGAACGGTGTCGGTTAATGTTTAGTCTCTGTCTCAGATGTCAATGTTCTCCGCCGGTTAACGCCACGCCTGAGATCCAGCAGGTCTGGAACCACAGCGGGGTCGCACCAGAATCAATATCTTGGACCCAACTGGATGTCGATGTAAGTTGTGTTTTTTCCCCATGTGTTTGTGTGTGTTTTTATGTGTGTCTGCTTGCGTGTGTGTGCTTATGGGGCGTCGATGGTACCTTCCTATTGTTGTAATCTGTCTCGTACTGGTTTTCCATTTCAATAGTAAAAAGACATTGATTTCATGCATGGACATAAAGTTGATTTTGACAACCCTCAACTGTCCTTCCCCCGGTCTGTGTTGTAGGAGTGTTCTAGGCTGCGTGGGGAGTTTGTTGGGCCAGCTTGCGGCCACCATGGTCCCTACATCCCTGACGTCCTCTTCTGGTCCGTCATCCTCTTCTTCACTACCTTCTTCCTCTCCTCCTTCCTCAAGCAGTTCAAGACCAAGCTCTACTTTCCCACCAAGGTTTGGCATTAGAGTAGGAGTGATGTGTCTGTCAGGGTTGTGTACTAGTGAGTTTAGGTCCTACCACTCTGCTCTCTCCCTTGGTTTGATCCTCTATACTTGACCCTTTACCTCTTTTCAGCTGTGCACTCCTTCTCACTCTGTCCTTCTGTGTTCCAGGTACGGTCGACCATCAGTGACTTCGCGGTCTTCCTGACCATCATGATCATGGTCCTGGTGGACTACCTGGTGGGCATTCCCTCCCCCAAACTGAATGTGCCTGACCGCTTTCAGGTATGGATTGGTTTCAAACAGTTAACTCTGAATTTCGTTTAGTTTGGGCCTTTAAATTGTTTAACATTAAAAAAAAAAGTCTAGATTATATCCGAATACATTATTATTATTATTATTATTATTATTATTGTGTTGAGTGACACGACATACAATGGACATTATGCGAGAATTGTAAAAATCTGTTTGACTTAATGTCAATAATGTGGTCATCAAAATACATATTAAATCATTTGAAAACATTAACGTGGCAATCACAATACTGAATGTGACATTGCGGGGTATAGTGCCATGCTAAGGATGTTCAAAGACCTTTTTGTGAAACCCGCGAGTTCATATTTGCTCTTGGCGGAAGGTATTCCTCAACCGATCAGAGTACGATCGATGTGACATTGGAAAGTCCTGAGGTTGTTTCATGGTCATCAGACGTCTTTTCACTGAAATATCAGGTGAAATGTTTTTCCTTCACTTCTGTCATTCAGGTGTTTTCAGAGAAACAAAAAAAACACAGCCAGTTACAAAGTAGAGCTTCATAGCTACTGGGTTGTCAGGGATTGGTCCAAATTCCCCTTTTGCCACCCCCACTTCCATGATGGGTGCTAGCTGTGTGGGAGTGGCTGACACAGTTCGCTGAGGTAATAACCCAGGTGAGAGGCAGCGCTGCTCTGCAGTGGCTGTAATGTGCCAGCGGGGAATTTTTTGTGATTCATGGTTTTCATGGTATAAACTACCAGAATTCAGTGGCAACAGCCTTACAATTGATTAGAAACAGGCTTAGTTCACTGTTATTTAGCTATGACTATGCTAATAATTTGCTGCAGTTCATCCTCTCATCACCAAAGTAACTCAACACCAAAAATAACATTTACTGTATAACCCAATTCCATTGTAGCCTTCTGTGTTACAGTTCAGTGTGTGTGATAAAGTACTATCAAAAGTTATCATTTCATAAATGGTTTCAAATTGTTACTAAGTTTTGCATAATGCATTAAAATGTGTTAATAATATGACCACCTTACCTGAAAACATTTTGGATCATTTGCTTAATACAGCATTTTAATTGAATCGATTTGACTTGTATTTGAATCATCTCAATGTTCTCCATCAGTCCTGAAAGTTCCTTAACAGTAGCTAGGTTTCCATCCAATTAGCCACATAAAACCAATCTGCGTATTTTCCCAGCAGTGGTGTTTTCACCAAACAGCGTGTGATGACGTAGTGCACACAAAATGAACTTTTTCGTGTACTGAATAAAAAATCTAAAGTTCAATGTATTTCCATCGCATTGTCAACTCTACAAAAACTGTTGCGTAAAATAGCAAATGTGCTTACTCTGGTCTTGGCACCTGCGCTCCAGCTAACAGCTCTGATACAGTTGGGGAAGGCGGTGTGGGGAGGCAGGTCTACATTTATCGATTCTGTAGAAGAACTCGTTTTTATTTGCAAGCGGCAGTCAAGGATTGACCATCATGTCGCCAGAATAAGACCCTCAATATTTATTGGAAAGGAGCATCAAGGTCATCACTGAAGTTCATCAGAATGTATTTCATCTGTAGCCTAATAAACGGTATGTTTTCCTGAGTTGTAGTGGGAGGATAACACACCATCTCATCGAGACTCCCAAGTTTACTTTGATATGATGGTTATTATATCAATATTTGTGTATAAAGGTGTTTCCACCACCATTACTTGCATAATTAATTTTAGACACAAAATGATTGCACCATGTCAAACGAACAGATGATCTGTCAGCATTTCTAACATTGTACTGAAACGTCCTGTTTCCATCGCAGCTGTCATGATAATTATTTTCAGACGTACTCTTTACTTGCGTAAAACCCGTGGATGGAAATGTGGTTAATTTGACAAGCCTATCTTGAGACATTGAACAAAACGTGTTGAATCTAAGAATCCAGACAGGTGGTTTGTTGCCATTCTTGACTAGGGATTAACATCGACCTGTCCAACGTTTTTGACCTTTTCCGATAACTTGAAAATAAAATATCTCAGCAATGGTCAGTCCTATCCTCATGAAATAGTGTTCTGTTTAACACTAAAACCAACGTTTCATGTAGTCCCCTAACACCCTACTATGATACTGTACATCAGATTGCCAACAGAATCTGTCAGGTATGTGCCAAGTTCACTAAACTAGAACAGGCAGGAGGAGCCTGTTTGTGTCTTTGTGCTGATCTGATCTGGGTCTAACAAACCTTGACACTCTGAATAGATAAAGAATGTCCTATAAGATAAAGAACCATGTCCTGATTATCAATGGATTTGATTGAATGAGAGTATGAGGGTATGGAAAATATGAACTCATTTATTTAGTCAACTTCCAGTTATAAAGAGAGAAACCTGGATAGCACTGCCCTATTTTAGAGTATTATCAACCTACTATTTGAGACACTGGTTTACTGTGTGTGTTGTGACGTTCTGGTTTCTGTGTGTGTTGTGACCTACTGGTTTACTGTGTGTGTTGTGACCTACTGGTTTACTGTGTGTGTTGTGACGTTCTGGTTTACTGTGTGTGTTGTGACGTTCTGGTTTACTGTGTGTGTTGTGACCTACTGGTTTACTGTGTGTGTTGTGACCTACTGGTTTACTGTGTGTGTTGTGACGTTCTGGTTTACTGTGTGTGTTGTGACCTACTGGTTTACTGTGTGTGTTGTGACCTACTGGTTTACTGTGTGTGTTGTGACCTACTGGTTTACTGTGTGTGTTGTGACGTTCTGGTTTACTGTGTGTGTTGTGACCTACTGGTTTACTGTGTGTGTTGTGACCTACTGGTTTACTGTGTGTGTTGTGACCTACTGGTTTACTGTGTGTGTTGTGACGTTCTGGTTTACTGTGTGTGTTGTGACGTTCTGGTTTACTGTGTGTGTTGTGACGTTCTGGTTTACTGTGTGTGTTGTGACGTTCTGGTTTACTGTGTGTGTTGTGACCTACTGGTTTACTGTGTGTTGTGACGTTCTGGTTAACTGTGTGTGTTGTGACGTTCTGGTTTACTGTGTGTGTTGTGACGTTCTGGTTTACTGTGTGTGTTGTGACCTACTGGTTTACTGTGTGTGTTGTGACCTACTGGTTTACTGTGTGTGTTGTGACCTACTGGTTTACTGTGTGTGTTGTGACCTACTGGTTTACTGTGTGTGTTGTGACCTACTGGTTTACTGTGTGTGTTGTGACGTTCTGGTTTACTGTGTGTGTTGTGACCTACTGGTTTACTGTGTGTGTTGTGACCTACTGGTTTACTGTGTGTGTTGTGACGTTCTGGTTTACTGTGTGTGTTGTGACCTACTGGTTTACTGTGTGTGTTGTGACCTACTGGTTTACTGTGTGTGTTGTGACCTACTGGTTTACTGTGTGTGTTGTGACGTTCTGGTTTACTGTGTGTGTTGTGACGTTCTGGTTTACTGTGTGTGTTGTGACCTACTGGTTTACTGTGTGTGTTGTGACCTACTGGTTTACTGTGTGTGTTGTGACCTACTGGTTTACTGTGTGTGTTGTGACGTTCTGGTTTACTGTGTGTGTTGTGACGTTCTGGTTTACTGTGTGTGTTGTGACGTTCTGGTTTACTGTGTGTGTTGTGACGTTCTGGTTTACTGTGTGTGTTGTGACCTACTGGTTTACTGTGTGTTGTGACGTTCTGGTTTACTGTGTGTGTTGTGACGTTCTGGTTTACTGTGTGTGTTGTGACCTACTGGTTTACTGTGTGTGTTGTGACCTACTGGTTTACTGTGTGTGTTGTGACCTACTGGTTTACTGTGTGTGTTGTGACGTTCTGGTTTACTGTGTGTGTTGTGACGTTCTGGTTTACTGTGTGTGTTGTGACCTACTGGTTTACTGTGTGTGTTGTGACCTACTGGTTTACTGTGTGTGTTGTGACCTACTGGTTTACTGTGTGTGTTGTGACGTTCTGGTTTACTGTGTGTGTTGTGACCTACTGGTTTACTGTGTGTGTTGTGACCTACTGGTTTACTGTGTGTGTTGTGACGTTCTGGTTTACTGTGTGTGTTGTGACCTACTGGTTTACTGTGTGTGTTGTGACGTTCTGGTTTACTGTGTGTGTTGTGACCTACTGGTTTACTGTGTGTGTTGTGACCTACTGGTTTACTGTGTGTGTTGTGACGTTCTGGTTTACTGTGTGTGTTGTGACGTTCTGGTTTACTGTGTGTGTTGTGACCTACTGGTTTACTGTGTGTGTTGTGACGTTCTGGTTTACTGTGTGTGTTGTGACGTTCTGGTTTACTGTGTGTGTTGTGACCTTCTGGTTTACTGTGTGTGTTGTGACCTACTGGTTTACTGTGTGTGTTGTGACCTACTGGTTTACTGTGTGTGTTGTGACCTACTGGTTTACTGTGTGTGTTGTGACGTTCTGGTTTACTGTGTATGTTGTGACCTACTGGTTTACTGTGTGTGTTGTGACCTACTGGTTTACTGTGTGTGTTGTGACGTTCTGGTTTACTGTGTGTGTTGTGACCTTCTGGTTTACTGTGTGTGTTGTGACCTTCTGGTTTACTGTGTGTGTTGTGACCTACTGGTTTACTGTGTGTGTTGTGACCTACTGGTTTACTGTGTGTGTTGTGACCTACTGGTTTACTGTGTGTGTTGTGACGTTCTGGTTTACTGTGTATGTTGTGACCTACTGGTTTACTGTGTGTGTTGTGACTAGAGGTCGACCGATTATGATTTTAACGCCAATACCGATTATTGGAGGACCAAAAAAGCCGATACCGATTAATCGGCCGATTTTAAAAAAATATATATTTTTTTTATTTCACCTTTATTTAACCAGGTAGGCTAGTTGAGAACAAGTTCTCATTTGCAACTGCGACCTGGCCAAGATAAGGCATAGCAGTGTGAACAGACAACACAGAGTTACACATGGAGTAAACAATTAACAAGTCAATAACACAGTAGAAAAAAGGGGAGTCTATATATACATTGTGTGCAAAAGGCATGAGAAGGTAGGCAAATAATTACAATTATGCAGATTAACACTGGAGTGATAAATGATCAGATGGTTATGTAAAGGTAGAGATAGAGATATTGGTGTGCAAAAGAGCAGAAAAATAAATAAATAAAAACAGTATGGGGATGAGGTAGGTGAAAATGGGTGGGCTATTTACCAATAGACTATGTACAGCTGCAGCGATCGGTTAGCTGCTCAGATAGCAGATGTTTGAAGTTGGTGAGGGAGATAAAAGTCTCCAACTTCAGCGATTTTTGCAATTCGTTCCAATCACAGGCAGCAGAGAACTGGAACGAAAGGCGGCCAAATGAGGTGTTGGCTTTAGGGATGATCAGTGAGATACACCTGCTGGAGCGCGTGCTACGGATGGGTGTTGCCATCGTAACCAGTGAACTGAGATAAGGCGGAGCTTTACCTAGCATGGACTTGTAGATGACCTGGAGCCAGTGGGTCTGGCGACGAATATGTAGCGAGGGCCAGCCGACTAGAGCATACAAGTCGCAGTGGTGGGTGGTATAAGGTGCTTTAGTGACAAAACGGATGGCACTGTGATAAACTGCATCCAGTTTGCTGAGTAGAGTGTTGGAAGCAATTTTGTAGATGACATCGCCGAAGTCGAGGATCGGTAGGATAGTCAGTTTTACTAGGGTAAGTTTGGCGGCGTGAGTGAAGGAGGCTTTGTTGCGGAATAGAAAGCCGACTCTTGATTTGATTTTCGATTGGAGATGTTTGATATGGGTCTGGAAGGAGAGTTTAGAGTCTAGCCAGACACCTAGGTACTTATAGATGTCCACATATTCAAGGTCGGAACCATCCAGGGTGGTGATGCGGGTGCAGGCAGCGAACGGTTGAAAAGCATGCATTTGGTTTTACTAGCGTTTAAGAGCAGTTGGAGGCCACGGAAGGAGTGCTGTATGGCATTGAAGCTCGTTTGGAGGTTAGATAGCACAGTGTCCAAGGACGGGCCGGAAGTATATAGAATGGTGTCGTCTGCGTAGAGGTGGATCAGGGAATCGCCCGCAGCATGAGAAACATCATTGATATATACAGAGAAAAGAGTCGGCCCGAGAATTGAACCCTGTGGCACCCCCATAGAGACTGCCAGAGGACCGGACAGCATAATATATATATTACTATTATTATTTTTTATATATATATATATATATATATATATATATATATATATATATATATATATATATATATATATATATATATATATATATATATATATATATATATATATATATATATATATATATATATATATATATATATATATATATATAAAATAATAACAATAAATTTAAAAAACAATGTATTTGTAATAATGACAATTACAACAATACTGAATTAACACTTATTTTAACTTAATATAATACATCAATAAAATCAATTTAGCCTCAAATAAATAATGAAACATGTTCAATTTGGTTTAAATAATGCAAGAAAAAAGTGTTGGAGAAGAAAGTAAAAGTGCAATATTTGCTATGTAAGAAAGCTAATATTTCAGTTCCTTGCTCAGAACATGAGAACATATGAAAGCTGGTGGTTCCTTTTAACATGAGTCTTCAATATTCCCAGGTAAGAAGTTTTAGGTTGTAGTTATTATAGGACTATTTCCCTCTATACCATTTGTATTTCATTAACCTTTGACTATTGGATGTTCTAATAGGCACTTTAGTATTGCCAGTGTAACAATATAGCTTCCGTCCCGCTCCTCGCTCGAACCAGCAACACAACGACAACAGCCACCACATCGAAGCAGCGTTACCCATGCAGAGCAAGGGTAGTTTAGCGAGTGAAGTTTGAAATGCTATTAGCGCGCGCTAACTAGCCAGCCATTTCACTTCGGTCACACCAGCCTCATCTCGGGAGTTGATAGGTTTGAAGTCATAAACAGCGCAATGCTTGACGCACAACGAAGAGCTGCTGGCAAAACGCACGACAGTGCTGTTTGAATGAATGTTTACACGCCTGCTTCTGCCTACCACCGCTCAATCAGATACTTAGAAGCTTGTATGCTCAGTCAGATTATATGCAACACAGGACACGCTAGATAATATCTAGTAATATCATCAACCATGTGTAGTTGAGTAGTGATTATGATTGATTGTTTTTTTCTAAGAAAAGTTTAATGCTAGCTAGCAACTTACCTTGGCTTACTGCATTTGCGTAACAGGCAGTCTCCTTGTGGAGTGCAACGAGAGAGAGGCAGGTCGTTATTGCGTTGGACTAGTTAACTAAGGTTGCAAGATTGGATCCCCGGGGCCGACAAGGTGAAAATCTGTCTTTCTGCCCCTGAACGGGGCAGTTAACCCACCGTTCCTAGCCCGTCATTGAAAATAAGAATGTGTTGTTAACTGACTTGCTTAGTTAAATAAAGGTGTAAAAAAATTTTTTTTTTTAAAAACTTGAAATCGGCCCTAATTAATCGGCCATTCCAATTAATCGGTCGACCTCTAGTTGTGACCGACTGGTTTACTGTGTGTGTTGTGACGTCCCGGTTTACTGTGTGTGTGACGTTCTTTCCTGACCGTGCCTGCTCCTCTAGCCCACGTCTGAGAACCGTGGCTGGGTGATCTCCCCGCTGGGGACCAACCCCTGGTGGACCATGCTGGCTGCAGCCATCCCTGCCCTGCTCTGCACCATCCTCATCTTCATGGACCAGCAGATCACCGCCGTCATCATCAACAGGAAGGAGCACAAACTCAAGGTGAGAGACAGACTGGAAGACTGATTATCTAGAGAGAGAGGTTGTGACAGAGGAAGACAGGCTGATATATATATATATATATATATATAGCGGTTGTGACTTACAGGAAGACAGGCTGATCTATATAGAGAGAAAGGTTGTGACAGAGGAAGACAGGCTGCTATAGAGAGAGGTTGTGACAGAGGAAGACAGGCTGATATATCGAGAGATAGGTTGTGACAGAGGAAGACAGGCTGATATAGAGAGAGAGAGAGGTTGTGACTTAGAGGAAGACAGGCTGATATATATAGAGAGCGAGGTTGTGGCATAGAGGAAGACAGGCTGATATATATATATATAGAGAGAGGTTGTGACAGGAAGACAGGCTGATATATAGAGAGGTTGTGACAGAGGAAGACAGGCTGATATATATATATATATATATAGAGAGAGAGAGGTTGTGACAAAGAAGAAAAGTGGCACTTGCATGTTGTGTAGCAATACTAGATCAGGTCACTACATGAACCCTGACCAGGTACACAAGTTCTGGATTTCCAGACTAAGGGAGACATCTACTATTTACCTTACATAACTATAGAACAACTGCAATAGGTTTATACAAATCTATGATTTGCTTGCAACGTGTACGTGTGCCTTTCCAGAGAGTTGGAGCTTGGAGGTACTAGTATCAAGGACATCTTTATTCTGTTGTATCCTGGTTGGCCTCTCATCTGACTCTCACCCCTCCCTGGTTGGCCTCTCATCTGACTCTCACCCCTCCCTGGTTGGCCTCTCTCCTGACTGACTCTCACCACTTTCCTGGTTGGCCTCTCATCTGACTCTCACCCCTCCCTGGTTGGCCTCTCTCCTGACTGACTCTCACCACTTCCCTGGTTGGCCTCATCTGAGTCTCACCACCTCCCTGGTTGACCTCTCTCCTGACTGACTCTCACCCCTTTCCTGGTTGGCCTCTCATCTGACTCTCACCCCCTCCCTGGTTGGCCTCTCTACTGACTGACTCTCACTCCTTCCCTGGTTGGCCTCTCTCCTGACTGACTCCCACCCCCTCCCTGGTAGGCCTCTCTACTGACTGACTCTCACCCCTCCCTGGTTGGCCTCTCTCCTGACTGACTCTCACCACTTCCCTGGTTGGCCTCTCACCTGACTCTCACCACTTCCCTGGTTGGCCTCTCACCTGACTCTCACCCCTCCCTGGTTGGCCTCTCTCCTGACTGACTCTCACCACTTCCCTGGTTGGCCTCATCTGACTCTCACCACCTCCCTGGTTGGCCTCTCTCCTGACTGACTCTCACCCCTTTCCTGGTTGGCCTCTCATCTGACTCTCACCCCCTCCCTGGTTGGTCTCTCTACTGACTGACTCTCACTCCTTCCCTGGTTGACCTCTCTCCTGACTGACTCCCACCCCCTCCCTGGTTGGCCTCTCTACTGACTGACTCTCACCCTTCCCTGGTTGGCCTCTCTCCTGACTGACTCTCACTCCTTCCCTGGTTGGCCTCTCATCTGACTCTCACTCCTTCCCTGGTTGGCCTCTCATCTGACTCTCACCCCTTCCCTGGTTGGCCTCTCATCTGACACTCACCCCTTCCCTGGTTGGCCTCTCATCTGACTCTCACCCCTTCCCTGGTTGGTCTCTCATCTGACTCTCACCCCTTCCCTGGTTGGCCTCTCATCTGACTCTCACCCCTTCCCTGGTTGGCCTCTCTCCTGACTGACTCCCACCCCCTCCCTGGTTGGCCTCTCTACTGACTGACTCTCACTCCTTCCCTGGTTGGCCTCTCATCTGACTCTCACCCCTTCCCTGGTTGGCCTCTCATCTGACTCTCACCCCTTCCCTGGTTGGCCTCTCATCTGACTCTCACCCCTTCCCTGGTTGGCCTCTCATCTGACTCTCACCCCTTCCCTGGTTGGCCTCTCATCTGACTCTCACCCCTTCCCTGGTTGGCCTCTCATCTGACTCTCACCCCCTCCCTGGTTGGCCTCTCTACTGACTGACTCTCACTCCTTCCCTGGTTGGCCTCTCATCTGACTCTCACCCCTTCCCTGGTTGGCCTCTCATCTGACTCTCACCCCTTCCCTGGTTGGCCTCTCTCCTGACTGACTCCCACCCCCTCCCTGGTTGGCCTCTCTACTGACTGACTCTCACTCCTTCCCTGGTTGGCCTCATCTGACTCTCACCCCTTCCCTGGTTGGTCTCTCATCTGACTCTCACCCCTTCCCTGGTTGGCCTCTCATCTGACTCTCACCCCTTCCCTGGTTGGCCTCTCTCCTGACTGACTCCCACCCCCTCCCTGGTTGGCCTCTCTACTGACTGACTCTCACTCCTTCCCTGGTTGGCCTCTCATCTGACTCTCACCCCTTCCCTGGTTGGCCTCTCATCTGACTCTCACCCCTTCCCTGGTTGGCCTCTCATCTGACTCTCACCCCTTCCCTGGTTGGCCTCTCATCTGACTCTCACCCCTTCCCTGGTTGGCCTCTCATCTGACTCTCACCCCTTCCCTGGTTGGCCTCTCATCTGACTCCCACCCCCTCCCTGGTTGGCCTCTCTACTGACTGACTCTCACTCCTTCCCTGGTTGGCCTCTCATCTGACTCTCACCCCTTCCCTGGTTGGCCTCTCATCTGACTCTCACCCCTTCCCTGGTTGGCCTCTCTCCTGACTGACTCCCACCCCCTCCCTGGTTGGCCTCTCTACTGACTGACTCTCACTCCTTCCCTGGTTGGCCTCATCTGACTCTCACCCCTTCCCTGGTTGGCCTCTCATCTGACTCTCACCCCTTCCCTGGTTGGCCTTTCTCCTGACTGACTCCCACCCCCTCCCTGGTTGGCCTCTCTACTGACTGACTCTCACTCCTTCCCTGGTTGGCCTCTCATCTGACTCTCACCCCTTCCCTGGTTGGCCTCTCATCTGACTCTCACCCCTTCCCTGGTTGGCCTCTCTACTGACTGACTCTCACTCCTTCCCTGGTTGGCCTCATCTGACTCTCACCCCTTCCCTGGTTGGCCTCTCATCTGACTCTCACCCCTTCCCTGGTTGGCCTTTCTCCTGACTGACTCCCACCCCCTCCCTGGTTGGCCTCTCTACTGACTGACTCTCACTCCTTCCCTGGTTGGCCTCTCATCTGACTCTCACCCCTTCCCTGGTTGGCCTCTCATCTGACTCTCACCCCTTCCCTGGTTGGCCTCTCTCCTGACTGACTCCCACCCCCTCCCTGGTTGGCCTCTCTACTGACTGACTCTCACTCCTTCCCTGGTTGGCCTCTCATCTGACTCTCACCCCTTCCCTGGTTGGCCTCTCATCTGACTCTCACCCCTTCCCTGGTTGGCCTCTCATCTGACTCTCACCCCTTCCCTGGTTGGCCTCTCATCTGACTCTCACCCCTTCCCTGGTTGGCCTCTCATCTGACTCTCACCCCTTCCCTGGTTGGCCTCTCATCTGACTCTCACCCCTTCCCTGGTTGGCCTCTCATCTGACTCTCACCCCTTCCCTGGTTGGCCTCTCATCTGACTCTCACCCCTTCCCTGGTTGGCCTCTCTCCTGACTGACTCCCACCCCCTCCCTGGTTGACCTCTCTCCTGACTGACTCCCACCCCCTCCCTAGTTGGCCTCGCTCCTGACTGACTCTCACCCCCTCCCTGGTTGGCCTCTCTCCTGATGGACTGTCTTTCTCCCCCCCCCCCCCATCAGAAAGGCTGTGGCTACCACCTGGATCTTCTGGTGGTGTCTGTGATGCTGGGGGTGTGCTCCATCATGGGCCTGCCCTGGTTTGTAGCGGCCACCGTGCTCTCCATCTCCCACGTCAACAGTCTGAAGCTGGAGTCAGAGTGCTCGGCCCCTGGGGAACAGCCCAAGTTCCTGGGGATCAGAGAGCAGAGGGTCACCAGCTTCATGATCTTCATCCTCATGGGCTGCTCTATCTTCATGACCTCGGTGCTCAAGGTGAGATGAGACTCTTTTTATAGACTGGAATGATGTTCCAAATCAAGAAGAGACGCTCTTATAGGATTGCAGGCTGGTTTCTTGATCAGATCCTCAACATCCTTTCACTGTTTTGGAACATAATTTATTTTTGATACCAGCGTGATGAGGAAAGGGAGGTATTATTTGGCACACCCCAGTGGTTTGTGGGTAAATAAATTAGAAAAGGGTGAGGACTATGATTAAATGACTAAAAAGTACCTTCTGTCCCCTGTGTTGTCTTTCTAGTTCATCCCTATGCCAGTCCTCTACGGGGTGTTTCTCTACATGGGTGTGTCCTCACTCAAAGGCATCCAGGTCAGTCTGTGTGGTGTGTTATGTCATGTGGTCAGTGCGGTAGGTTTACACTGCAGTGTTGCCCCCCCCCCACACTTGCACAATGGTACATCTGAACCACAGGAGGTTGGTGGCACCTAATTAAAGATATAAGAATTTGTTCTTAACTGACTTGCCTAGTTAAATAAAGGGTAAAAGAGAACAGACTAGTGGTAATGGCTGGAGTGGAATGGTATCAAACACATGGTTTCCATGGTTTCCAGGTGTTTGATGCCATTCCATTTGCTCCGTTTGGGACATTATTATGAGCCGTCCTCCCCTCAGCAGCCTCCTGTGGTCTCAACATGGTTGTGTTGTGGTTGTCCTCTCCTGTAGTTCTTTGACCGTATCAAGCTGTTCTGCATGCCAGCTAAGCACCAGCCGGACCTGATCTACCTGCGCTACGTTCCCCTGTGGAAGGTCCATGTGTTCACCCTGGTGCAGCTCACCTGCCTGGTGCTGCTGTGGGTCATCAAGGCGTCTGCCGCCGCCGTCGTCTTCCCCATGATGGTAAGAATATGGATATGCTGTTAGTATGGCGCTAGAAAGACATTTCACAGGCCATGTCTTCCAGAAACAGAAGTCTGAACTGAAGACAGAGAATACGTCAAGCAAAGAGATGGCACAGAATTGGATTGTCAGGATGATGCCATTTCAATGAAGAGTTAAAAGTACAAGTCACTGATTTTGTTTTGGTGTCTCTAGGTGTTGGCCCTGGTGTTTATACGGAAGCTGCTGGACCTATGTTTCACCAACAGGGAGCTGAGCTGGTTGGACGACCTGATGCCTGAGAGCAAGAAGAAGAAGGAGGACGACAAGAAGAAGAAAGCCAAGGAGGTGTGGTCCAACTTCTCACAGACTACTGCAGAGAGCTGTGACGGTCCCACTGACACTTTCCCTCTGTTTCCATGGTTACAGGAGGCCCAGCGCATGCTGGATGTGGAAGAGGGCATAGCACACCCCTGCGACGGGCCGGGCATCCTCAAGACCCTCAAAGTCAGGTTAGTGGTTGGGGACAATTTTGATGCAGTATATCAATGTCCATTATGCTTGGAGGAAGTCACGGCCCATTCACCATAGCCCATCAGTGATGTTCCTCACGGGTTCTGTAATGCATTGGGAAGCACTTTGGAGAACTATGGACTAGTATATTCATGTAACAGGGAAGAGTAACCCCTTTTGAAGCACTGACCCATCTCTCCCAAAGCAGGTGTGACAGCAGTGTTGAGTTGGACATGCCACACGACGCAGAGGAGAGAGCAGGGGTTGGTCTCCGTCTCAGGCCTGCTCTAGTCTCACTATGCACTCCTCATACAGCTGCTCTTCCACCTGGTTGATTAACTGCCCATGACCACCTCGGACCGGTTTCATTCCACACCGCAGTTTCCTCCCCTCTGAAGGGCCTATGGAAGTGGACAGCCTTGTGGAATGAAATACAGCCCTCGTGTTTGATTTGTTGTTGAACATGACCCCCCCGAAACCTCAGCCCCATAACAACCACCAGAAAAACGACCAATCACAGACTGTCCTTGCAAACAAGCGACTATTTCCAGCTATTATATTTTGAAGTAATACTAAATAGCTAATTTCCCTTAGTATTGCAATTTATAATGGTTATGATAGTTCTCTAAGGGTCCTCTGTAATAATGTATGTTGACTGCAGCAATGCAAAGATCATTCATGAGTTTGTTTCAGAAATGAGAACCACACTGGGGGGGGGGTGGTGTCCTTGAAAATGTGTGTTTGTGTACGCCAGCTTAGGGTGTTGTGGTGTGTGTTTGTTCCCCTGCAGTTTGGACCCCTCTATGGTAAACATTTCTGATGAAATGGCCAAAACTGCCAATTGGAAGTCTGTCTCCATGAACTCTGACAGTGCCAAAGCTCTGAAGCATAGTGGCAGGTAGCTATAACTCCTCCTCGGTATGGTTCAGGTGCTCATCCTTCCTCTTCCTGTCTGGCTGCTGGGGCCAAACCCAGAAGCATGCTCCCATCCCTCTCAGAAAATCACACCCTGATAATCATTTTGACTAAATATTTCAACCAATAAATAAATACTTTTCTATTTAAATATTTCGAAAATGAATTCTGAAACTATTTAAAAATGTACGTTAATTTCATGCATGTCAATATGTGTCTCAATCACATGCTTTTACGTGTGGGGGAATGTTGATGAAACCTTGTATAAGGCTATTATGGCTTACTCTCAAGATTGAGGGCCAGAGAAGGGAGCAAGTGTTCCCTTTTGGAATCCAGCCTGGTGTTTCTGTCTCCACCTTATTGTCCTATATAGTCCAGAAGTTGAACCTTTTTGTGCTTGACAGTATATTAACCTTTGAATAACCTTTCAATGAACTAAGAGCATAAAGGCTAATTATAACACTCCCACCCACAATCGCGATACTATGATGCACCAACTTGCAAATCAATTGTACTGGATGTGTGGCAAATGTCTTAGAACTGCCAATATTTTCAAATAAACCAAAGATAAGAGCATTTGGGTCCACCTGGGGTACATTCAGTCTTGCAATGTTGCATTTAAACATTTTGCAACATTGCACGTTGTGTGGCAAAGGGGTGGTGAGTGGGTTCATACTCACTGTATTGGGTTGTCATTTTTTGAATGAGTTTGGAGGATTTAACTTACTAAAATTCAAGTTTAATTCATTAATTTTAAACAGCTATAGTTAGATATAATTAAAACATTTGAATGAATGAACTGAATTTTGGTGGTGATGATGATGGTGTTATTCTGTGTTCCCAGCCAGGCGAAGGTGTCCTGTGTGAAGATAAACTTGGAGAATGACCAGGGGGAGAAGTATGGGGATGCTGAGACCTCCTTATGAAGGAGGGATGGGAGGAGCAGGGAGAGTGCCACTTCAGCCTCTAGCCCACCAGGTGGCGTTGTCCTCCTGTCCTCCCACACAGCAGGGGGCAGTGTCCTTCATGGCCCTGTCCGTTGCCCTAACAGCTGCTACCATACCAATGCCAAGGGGGCACACAAAGACACAACCACTTCTACTTAGCCATGTTTCTTTAGTTCTTATTGTGAAATTAGTCGGAAGGAAATTTGTTTTTTAATTTTATCATCGTTTTAAGGTGAAAAAACATTAACTTTAGATTCAGGTGTGCCTTTTTTAAGGAACCACTTGGTCTTCTTGGAATGACTTTCATCAGGCTTTTTACCAACATATCCATAGTCTCTGTGATATGGTGTACAGTCTGTCCTCGTAACACTTACTTCGAGGGCAATGCATTATGAATGCATGTAGTGGCCTTTATCGCCCTTAGTGCATTATATTAGAGGAGTTGCTGTAAGCATTTCAAACTTGTCAAGACTGTCCCCAGGTGGTTTATAGGAAGCAGTAGGCCTAACAGCAGTCCAAGCACCCCGGGTGGCTTGACCACAACGACGGCTACTACTCACAGCACTCTATCTGGCTCACTCTGAACAATAGACACTTTCTGTTTGAGAAAGCAGGTGACGCTCAACAAAAGGTCCAAATACATTTGGAGCACATATTAGATTTGTGTGTGAGAAACTTAACAGCAGCTTAAGATGTCTTTTCACAATATCAGAGTCATGTGTACGATGTTGTTTCAGATGATCAGTCACAGTAGGTTGAAAGACTGAAGATGTTCTGTCAAAGTGAACATGACAGACCACAGCATAGCCCATAGTGTGCAGAATATTTCGTGAATTAATTGGCAAACATCTCTTACTAATCTTAAACAATCCCAAATTGGAAACGGACTATAATAAGATAACGTTTCAAAAACAAAATGTTCTCACATTTCTCGATTGAGCGGTCTTGTTATTTTGGTGTAATGGTGAGGGTATTGCCTGCAGTGTCCATGTCCATACATGGAAGGAAGAAAATATGTATAGAGTAAGTCTATGGAGGGTTCTAAAACTGATGCCTTCTTTAGGGCAGGTTTAAAGCTGTTCAATAGTGTTACTATACATGGCTGTGGTAGCCTGGGTTTAATCTAGTGTAGTGCACCTGCACCAAGGAAGTCTTACCAGAGCTGTAGCCTCCCCTTGGTTATGATGATGAGGGGAAACCCACTTTTATCCATTTAAACGGTTTACATCCAATGGAATATTTTCTGTTATGGGGTATATATTTTAGATTGTCTATATATATTTTTTTTATCATTACAAAATGTAATGCATTTAATTTATTTTGAGTGGGTCAACGTTGCAGAGTTTGGGGGGGGGGGGGGGCAGGAGGATGGAGCAGTGTCGTTGTTTGTTGCTGGCCGGTAATTAATGTTCTTTATTTCCTGTCTTTATATCTGTGCACTTTAGATACACCTGCCGCACAACGAGAGGGGTGGGCAGGCTATATGTACCTTTTTATATACATGTATCTATTTAGATCAGTCTCAGGAACCAATGGGCTCAATGAGGCCCTTCTCTCTCTCTCACCGTCTCTGTCAGTCTTTCTTTCTCTCCCTTTCTCCCTGTCACTCTCTTTCTGTGTCTTTTGTCTTTCTCTCGGCCTCTCTCTCTGTGTTGTCTCTCTCTCTCCCCTTCTCTGTGTTCGCTCTCTCTCTCTCTGTGTTTTCTCTCTCTCTCTGTGTTTTCTCTCTCTCTCTGTGTTTTCTCTCTCTCTCTGTGTTCTCTCTCTCTCTCTGTGTTGTCTCTCTCTCTCTCTGTGTTGTCTCTCTCCCTTTCTCTATCTGTGTTGTCTCTCTCTCCCTCTGTGTTGTCGCTCTCTCTCCATCTGTGTTGTCTCTCTCTCCATCTGTGTTGTCTCTCTCTGTTGTCTCTGTGTGTTGTCTCACGTTCACTCTGTTGCTCACTGACTGACTCCCTCATTGTCAATCCACTTGTGTTGCTAGAAGATGTTGCTGTGTGTTTCTCTGCCCCTCCCTTTCAGCTGTAAACCCTTTTTACCTATTTGACACTGGACAACACTGTGATAGGTGGGTTTCTCTGTGCTCTTCTTTTATTGGCTATTCTGTTGTAGGCAGTTTTGTATAGAAAAAAAGATCTTAATTAATTTTGTCCCGTGGATTTAGTGTTAATGAATAGCAATGCTTTTGGTTGATTATCCAATATGTATACTGTTACAGGAGTCCTACTGGGAAGGGCATCAGTCTGCTGTTCATGGCTCTGTGAATGAGTTTAATTCATGAGTTTGAATTATGTGATTGAATTAGTTTTATTTAAATCTATAGTGTTATACAAATATGGAATGAAGGTTATGAAACATTGGGTGTAAGTCGTACGGGGGGCAAGAATTTGTTTTGACTTCAATAAAGAGGAGACTCCTCAAGTTCAATAACTGACTGACCGCTTCCATCTGAACACCTTGATGAAAACAAACAGTCATCTGTTTTAGCAGCTGTTTTGCCCTCTGGGTCAATTATGGGCCCCATACTATGAATGTTGGAAATTGACCTACGTTCTCGTTCCTTCTGACTTTGTGCTTACCAGTGGTGTAAAAATACTTTTAAATATTACTTAAGTCATTTTTTGGGGTATCTGTACTTTTCTTTACTAGTTATATTTTTGACAACTTTTACTTCACTACATTCCTAAAGAAAATAATGTACTTTTTACTCCATACAATTTTCCCTGACACCCAAAAGTACTTGCTACATTTTGAATGCTTAGCAGAACAGAAAAGGGTTAAATTCACACGCTTATCAAGAGAACATCCCTACTGCCTCTGATCTGGCAGACTCACTAAACACAAATTCTTAATTTGTAAATGATGTCTGAGTGTTGGCGTGTGGCCTGGCTATCCGTAAATTTAAAAAACAAGAATTGTACCGTCTGGTTTACTTAATATAAGGAATTTTAAATTAGTCTTACTTTTGCTTTGATACTTAAGGATATTTTAGCAATTACATTTACTTTTGATACTTAAGTATATTTTAAAACCAAAATGTAAACTTTTACTCAAGTAGTATTTTACTGGGTGACTTTTACTTGAGTCATTTTCTATTAAGGTAACTTTACTTTTACTCAAGTATGACATTTGGGTACTTTTTCCCATCATTGGCGTTGCCTTGGTGTGCATTAACTCTTGGTAGTTGAGTACTTAAGCAGGCTGGGACTAGGAAACGTGGCCTACTGGGGAGCTTGTTATTAAGAGCAGTCCAAGGTGCATTTTTCTCCGTATCTAACCTACGCTGTACAACAATAGAACACAGAATAAACTGTCATAGTACTGCTATGTGAAACTCCTAAACCGGTGACGATCACTGAGGACAGGCGATCTTTCAGCACCGTGTGACTAGACAGTCCCCTATAAAGTGGCTTGGATTGGCCTCATGTTGCCATTCGGTTTGATATCAGTGAAGTTTTTAATGAATTGTTCTTAAACTGTACAATGAATGGTATCTGTACTATTCTTATGGGGTTGGGAGGGCGGGAACCGGGGATAACGCAGATGAACCATTGAATTTTTTTGTAATGGAAATTAAGTTGTTGAAGGAAAGCAATAAAGGTTACTACATTGTAGCTGTGTTGGTTGGCCTCAATCTTTGACAAGTTGTTGTAGCTACATTGCTTGGTGATGAACAGAAGTAGTATTGTATCACTGATCTGCTAGTACACTAAAATACATACAAAACATACAGCTCACACTACAGACTGAAAGTCACTATTTTGATTTTAAAGGGGCAATCTGCCGTTGCTTTATCCATTTTTTGACTTTTTAAATTAATTTCCTTTGAGTCTTGAAGAATATACAGTGCGTTCAGAAAGTATTCAGAACCCTTGACTTTTTCCACATTTTGTTACATTACAGCCTTATTCTAAAATGGATGAAATGTTTTTTCCCCTCAATCTACACACAATGCCCCATAATGACAATGCAAAAACAGGTTTAGAAATGTTTGCAAATGTATTACCAATTTTTTTTAAACTAACCACATTTTACAAAAGTTCAGTATTTAGACCCTTGACTCAGTACTTTGTTGAAGCACCTTTGGCAGCAATTACAGCCTCGAGTCTTCTTGGGTATGCCGCTACAAGCTTCGCACACCTGTATTTGGGGAGTTTCTCCCATTCTTCTCAAGCTCTGTCAAGTTGGATGAGGAGCGTTGCTGCACAGCTATTTTCAGGTCTCCAGAGATGTTCGATCGGGTTCAAATCCAGACTCTGGCTGGGCCACTCAAGGACCTTGAGACTTGTCCTGAAGCCACTTCACTACAGGAAAAGGAGGACCGAGCACGCCCCATTCTCATCGATAGTGCTGTAGTGGAGCAGGTTGAGAGCTTCAAGTTCCTTGGTGTCCACATCAACAACAAACTAGAATGGTCCTAGCACACCAAGACAGTAGTGAAGAGGGCACAACAAAGCCTATTCACCCTCAGGAAACTAAAGAGATTTGGCATGGGTCCTGAGATCCTCAAAAGGTTCTACAGCTGCAACATCAAGAGCATGGTTGCATCACTGCCTGGTATGGCAATTGCTCGGCCTCTGACCGCAAGGCACTACAGAGGGTAGTGCGTACTGCCCAGTGCATCACTGGGGAAAAGCTGCCTGCCACCTAGGACCTCTACGCCAGGCGGTGTCAGAGGAAGGCCCTAAAAACATTCTAAGACCCCAGTCATAGACTGTTCTCTCTACTACCGCATGGCAAGCGGTACCAGAGTGCCAAGTCTAGGACAAAAAGGCTTTTCAACAGTTTTTACCCCCAAGCCATAAGACTCCTGAACAGGTAACCAAATGGTTACATGGACTATGCATTGTGTGCCCCCCCCACCCCCAAACCCTCTTTTTACGATGCTGCTACTCTGTTTATCATATATGCATAGTCACTTTAATTATACATTCATGTACATACTACCTCAATTGGCTAACCGGGCTATCTGCATTGTGTCCCACCACCTGCCAACCCCTCTTTTACGCTACTGCTACTCTCTGTTCATCAAATATGCATAGTCACTTTAACCATATCTACATGTACATGCTACCTCAATCAGCCTGACTAACCGGTGTCTATGTAGCCTCGCTACTTTTATAGCCTCGCTACTGTATATAGCCTGTCTTTTGACTGTTGTTTTATTTCTTTACTTACCTAACACCTTTTTTGCACTATTGGTTAGAGCCTGTAAGTAAGCATTTCACTGTAAGGCGCACGTGACAAACTTTGATTTGCATTGTCTTGGCTGTGTGCCTAGGGTCGTTGTCTTGTTGGAAGGTGAACCTTCACCCCATTCTGAGGTCCTGAGCGCTCTAGAGCAGGTTTTCATCAAGGATCTCTCTGTACTTTGTTCTGTTCATCTTTCCCTCAATTGTGACTAGTCTCTGTCCCTCCTGCTGAAAAGCATCCCCACAGCATGATGCTGCCACCACCATGCTTCACTGTAAGGATTGGTATTGGCCAGGTGATGAGCGGTGCCTAGTTTTCTAAGACGTGACCCCTCATTAGACCAGAGAATCTTGTTTCTCGTAGTTGGACTCTTTTAGGTGCCTTTTGGCAAACTCCAAGGGGACTGTCATGCCTTTTACTGAGAAGTGTCTTCTGTCTGGCCACTCTAGCTTAAGGGCCTGATTGGTGGAGTGCTGTAGAAATGGTTGTCCTTCTGGAAGGTTCTCCCATCTCCACAGAGGAACTCTGGAGCTCTATCAGAGTCACCATTGGGTTCTTGGTCACCTCCCTGAACAAGGCCCTTCTCCCCTGATTGCTCAGTTCGGTCTGGCGGCTGGCTCTAGAAAGAGTCTTGGTGGTTCCAAACTTCTTCCATTTAAGAATGAGAGATGCCACTGTGAATTGGGGGACCTTCAATGCTGCAGAAATCTTTTAGTACCCTTCCCCAGATCTGTGCATTGACACAATCCTGTCTCGGAAGCTCTAGGGACAATTTCTTCAACCTCATGGCTTGGTGTTTGTTCTGACATGCACTGTCATCTGTGGGACATTTATATAGACAGGTGTGTGTGTGTGCCTTTCCAAATCATGTCCATTTCATTGAATTTACAGTACCACAGGTGGACTCCCAAGTTGTAGAAACATCTAAAGGATGATTAATGGAAACAGGATGCAGCTCAATTTTGAGTCTCCAAGCAAAGGGTCTGAATACTTATGTAATTAAGGTATTTGTTTTTTATTTTTTATTACATTTGCAAAAATGTCTACAAAACTGTTATCGCTTTGTCATTATGGATTAAAACATTGAACCAATTTTAGAATAAGTCTAACAAAATGTGGAAAAGGTTAAGAGATCTGAATGCACTATAACTTATAAATGCCTCAGAAAAATAAGAGGTCAAATCATGACGTCCGTGGGAAGTTGGCGCTCTAGAAAGAGGACCTACTTTCTGAGTTGGATGACCTTTCAAATCGATATTTCCCCGACGGAGCCCATTTTTTACCCCCAGAGTTCCCTGTTGTTTTGAATGTGGCATTTGTCATTTTATTATTTTAAATGTTTTACTTTTAAATATATCCATTGAGTCTTGAAGAATGTAACTTATAAATACTTTGAGCTTAGTTAACCTGACGTTCCCCATCAGAACTCAAAAGCTTGTTTTATTCCATAGTAAACTATTTAAATGTAACCATGTTATAGCCTCAAAACGTGGTAAAAGTATTATTTTGATGTCATGGATGGTCAGTACTGGTATCATTGCTCTCTCCATTTGAGTGGTAACATTTATCCAGCCCCACCCCCTCAGTGGCAGGTGTCCACTTTGTGATTGTTGGAGCTGCAGATTGCCACTTTAAAAGGAAACAGCAGTCGGTGTTGAGTCCCTCTATTCTAGTGACTACATCTGGTTCCCCTTATCAATACCAAATAGGCTTCTCTGCACAAACTCAGATTTAAGTGTTCAGATATTTCAGATGACTATTCAGTTTGGTTTGTGCTTCTTCTATGGAAATCGTGTGCGCAATGATTTGAAAGCTCATTTACTATTCAAAGTGATTGTTTTTGGTACACAGTACACACACACACACACACACACGTTTGGTGTTGATGATAAGAAACCCTTTAAAATAAAGCCCAATCACTCCCACCCCCTATATTATAAACTGGTTGGTTTGAATGCTGATTTGTCTGAAAGCCATGGTATACCACAGGTATGACACCAATTTTATTTTTACATCTAATTACGTTGGTAGCCAGTTAATAATAGCAATAAGGCACCTCGGGGGTTTGTGGTACATATCCAATATACCACGGCTAAGGGCCGTATCCAGGCACTCTGCGTGGCCATGTAGCATTTATATTAGGGGTCGACTGATTATGATTTTTCAACGCCGATACCGATTTATTGGAGGACCAAAAAAACCCGATGCTGATTTTTATATATATATATATTTGTAATAATGACAATTACAACAATACTGTATGAACACTTATTTTAACACGTAAATAAAATCTATTTAGTCTCAAATAAATAATAAAACATGCTCAATTTGGTTTAAATATTCAATATTCCCAGTAAAGACGTTTTTTAGGTTGTAGTTAATATAGGAATTATGACGCGTCGACTATTTCTCTCTTGTCCATTTGTATTTCATATATCTTTGACTATTGGATGTTCTAATAGGCACTTGAGTATTACCAGCCTAATCTCAGGAGTTGATAGGCTTGAAGTCATACACCGCGCTGTCAAGCATTGCTAAGAGCTGCTGACAAACGCAGTGAGTTTGAATGAACGTTTACGAGCCTGCTGCAGCCTACCACCGCTCAGTCAGACTGCTCTATCAAATAATATACTTAATTATAATACAATAAACACAGAAATACAAGCCTTTGGGCATTAATATGGTCAAATCCGGAAACTATCATTTAGAAAACAAAACGTTTATTATTTCAGTGAAATACGGAACTGTTCCGTATTTTATCGAACGGGTTGCAACCCTAAATCTAAATATTGCTGTTACATTACACAACCTTCAATGTTATGTCATAATTATGGCAAATTAGTTCGCAACGACCCAGGCAGCCCAAACTGTTGCATATACCCTGACTCTGCATGCAAAAAACGCAAGAGAAGTGACACAATTTCCCTAGTTAATATTGCCTGCTAACATTCATTTATGTTAACTAAATATCCAGGTTTAAAAAAATATACTTCTGTGTATTGATTTTAAGAAAGGCATTGATGTTTATGGTTAAGTACATTCCTGCAATGATTGTGCTTTTTTTGCGAATGCGCTTTTGTTAAAACATCACCTGTTTAGTAAAGTAGGCTGTAATTCCATGATCAATTAACAGGCGTCGTATTGATTATATGCAACGCAGGACAAGCTAGTTAACCTAGTAATATCATCAACCATGTGTAGTTAACTAGTGATTGTGAAGATTGCTTGTTTTTTTTTTATAAGGTAAGTTTAATGCTAGCTAGCAACTTACCTTGGCTCCTTGCTGCACTCGCGTAACAGGTGCTCAGCCTGCCACGCAGTTTCCTCGTGGAATGCAATGTAATCGGCCATAATCGGCATCCAAAAATGCAGATTAATCGGTTGACCTCTATTTCATATTACAACCAATGGCCATGTACCACACCCCCCTCGGGCCTCATTGTTTTAATATACTTCAACCTGGTAGACTAGAGGCCAAAAAGACAGTTGTGCCATGCACGATGCAGACAGTGTTTTACAAACATTTTAAAGAACTGGGGTCGACTCCTTTTCATTGTCATTTTAAAATAATTTAAAACTGAATTTCAACATTACTTTAAAAAATATACAATTCAACATCAGAGTGCTGACATGTAGTAATGGCAACAAGCTATTAAATGGAATTGGATGTGTCATAGTGCAGGTGCTATTTACCATTTACTTTCCTTTGTCACCTTTCACCCTCGCATCCCAGTCTTCCAGGCCTCTGTCTGCTTCTATGCAAAGAGTTGTCAAATGTCAAGAGTTTGACTGTCAAATGTGTCAGTGTTTCCAAAGAGGAAAAAGCAAGACAGAGTCTAACTAGTCAGTTAACTGAGGGAAGGTGAAGAGAGTGTTTCTGACCCAAGGTAAGAGGACTGTCTTTAAGCTTCTACAAATGTAGCATACCAATGTTTGATAGCTTTTTTTAAATAACTCAAATCTTATTAAATAATTATTCTGTA
Source organism: Oncorhynchus mykiss (assembly GCF_057628025.1). Lineage (NCBI taxonomy): Eukaryota > Metazoa > Chordata > Actinopteri > Salmoniformes > Salmonidae > Oncorhynchus > Oncorhynchus mykiss. The sequence goes on from NC_143024.1 coordinate 16,934,897, forward strand.
TAAATCTGTAATAATGCTTAAATAAAAATAAACAATTAAAGGTAATACATGGAAAGTAATGAACAAGAGTGGTGTTTATGAAAAAATGTATTTCTGAAGAGATCCCCAGGGCCGGCTCTAGGCATAAGCAACATAAGCGGGTGCTTAAGGGCCCCGAACTCAGTCGGGGTCTCAACTTACTGTTGAGAGTTAGAATAGTAGAATACACAAGGTGACATTTTGAAACTTGGTTGTGCATCAGCAGTTTTTCACTTGTTTTGTCATTCACTGACAGTCACTCAATTAGCCGTGTCAGGTAACAATTTTAGATTGGAAAGTTGGTCTAGCCAGTTATCTAAACTTGTAGTAATCATGGCCGAATACCAACCGGGCACGCAGGGCACATTCTCAGGGGTCCTGACCACCATTGATTTTGTTAGTCACTCTCACTCAGATTTCATTAAAATGGCATAAGTCATGGAAAAATGTGTAGAATTGCATGAAATTAGCTTTAAAATTGAAAACAATTTTATCTCCACCCCATGGTAAAATGGGAAGAATTGCAGGAAATGTACTTTAAAGCGTACATGTTTCTCTCCGCCATCAAAAGGGGGGCCACTAAAACTATTTTGCTCAATTGGAGATACTTTTACACTGTGTATATTTGGGTATTAGGACATGCAGCCAAATTGACAACTGTGGGAAGTGTTGTAATCAACATAGTCCAGCATCCCTGTGGAATGCTTTTGACATCTTGTAGAGTCCATGCCCGTCGAAGTGAGGCTGTTCTGAGGGCAAAGGCGGTGCAACTCAATATAAGGAAGGTGTTCCTAATGTTTTGTACACTCAGTGTATTTACTGTATTAACTTTAGTAAAAAGAGTAAGGCTGGAATTCACTTGTCACAGATTTAGGCTCAATCGTTTTCACTCAAAGTATTTATGCTTTTCAAGACCAAAGAGCTGTCAAGGACATCAGAAACAAAATTGTAGACCTGCACCAGCCTGGGAAGACTGAATCTGCAATAGGTAAGCAGCTTGGTTTGAAGAAATCAACTGTGGGAGCAATTATTAGGAAATGGAAGACATACAAGACCACTGATAATCTCCCTTGATCTGGGGCTCCACGCAAGATCTCACCCCGTGGGGTCAAAATGATCACAAGAACGGTGAGCAAAAATCCCAGAACCACACGGGGGGACCTAGTGAATGACCTGCAGAGAGCTGGGACTAAAGTAACAAAGCCTACCATCAGTAACACACTACGCCGCCAGGTACTCAAATCCTGCAGTGCCAGACGTGTCCCCCTGCTTAAGCCAGTACATGTCCAGGCCCGTCTGAAGTTTGCTAGAGAGCATTTGGATGATCCAGAAGAAGATTGGGAGAATGTCATATGGTCAGATGAAACCAAAATATAACTTTTTGGTTAAAAACTCAACTCGTCGTGTTTGGAGGACAAAGATTTCTGAGTTGCATCCAAAGAACACCATACCTACTGTGAAGCATGGGGGTGGAGACATCATGCTTTGGGGCTGTTTTTCTGCAAAGGGACCAGGACGACTGATCCGTGTAAAGGAAAGAATGAATGGGGCCATGTATCCATCAGCAAGGGCATTGAAGATGAAACGTGGCTGGGTCTTTCAGCATGACAATGATCCCAAACACACCGCCGGGCAACGAAGGAGTGGCTTCGTAAGAAGAATTTCAAGGTCCTGGAGTGGCCTAGCCAGTCTCCAGATCTCAACCCCATAGAAAATCTTTGGAGGGAGTTGAAAGGCTGTGTTGCCCAGCAACAGCCCCCAAAAAACACTGATATAGAGGAGATCTGCATGGAGGAATGGGCCAAAATACCAGCAACAGTGTGTGAAAACCTTGTGAAGACTTACAGAAAACGTTTGACCTCTGTCATTGCCAACAAATAACTTTTGTTATTGACCAAATACTTATTTTCCACCATAATTTGCAAATAAATTCATAAAAAATCCTACAATGTGATTTTCTGGATTTTTTTTTCTCATTTTGTCTGTCATAGTTGAAGTGTACCTATGATGAAAATTACAGGCCTCATCTTTTTAAGTGGGAAAACTTGCACAATTGGTGGCTGACTAAATACTTTTTTGCCCCACTGTATGTTGAACCTAGCCTTATTCATCAACTTTGGCTACACACCTTTCTCAAATGACAGGACCTGTCAGAGATGCAAATGACTTCATGTCCTCAAAGACCTGCCATGGCAACAACAGGAGTTGGCCTGTAGGCCTCCTGTTTCCAATGTTTTCTTTGCCAAAGCATATGGTCAAATTTGGGCTAAGGGAAATTGGTTGATATGTAAACAACCCACAGTGTGCCTAACCAAAGCTGCTACCTAAACAACCACAACCAACGGCCACATAAATATTAGATGACAGGACTGTTTTGCTATGTTTCTGAAATTGTAACAAGTTAAACTAATATTTGCCTTCACAGCCCAGTTACCTGCAAACCTCGACGACCCATCTGACACCACCCCTGCTCCCTTCTGGCTTTAGCGGCCATGGCCCTCGTCACAACCATGGGAGTGGTGCCAGTCATTCTCCTGGTCCTGGCAGCCTTTGACTCAGGTGAACCAATCCCATACAGTATCTCTACATGACTGTGACCTGTTTTAGGACTTTTTACAAAGTTACTCTGTCATTAGAGATGCTGTAAATGCTGAAGAAAATACAAACTGGGTTCATCTCAATAAATACATCTCATCATCTCCTTTGAAAAACTGACTGAACAGGGTGGAAGCAAATTCATCCACCATATAGCTTTCAGCTATCCTGTCAATATACAGTACCAGTCCAAAGTTTAGACATACAGTGCCTTGCGAAAGTATTCGGCCCCCTTGAACTTTGCGACCTTTTGCCACATTTCAGGCTTCAAACATAAAGATATAAAACTGTATTTTTAGGTGAAGAATCAACAACAAGTGGGACACAATCATGAAGTGGAACGACATTTATTGGATATTTCAAACTTTTTTAACAAATCAAAAACTGAAAAATTGGGCGTGCAAAATTATTCAGCCCCCTTAAGTTAATAATTTGTAGCGCCACCTTTTGCTGCGATTACAGCTGTAAGTCGCTTGGGGTATGTGTCTATCAGTTTTGCACATCGAGAGACTGAAATTTTTTCCCATTCCTCCTTGCAAAACAGCTCGATCTCAGTGAGGTTGGATGGAGAGCATTTGTGAACAGCAGTTTTCAGTTCTTTCCACAAATTCTCGATTGGATTCAGGTCTGGACTTTGACTTGGCCATTCTAACACCTGGATATGTTTATTTTTGAACCATTCCATTGTAGATTTTGCTTTATGTTTTGGATCATTGTCTTGTTGGAAGACAAATCTCCGTCCCAGTCTCAGGTCTTTTGCAGACTCCATCAGGTTTTCTTCCAGAATGGTCCTGTATTTGGCTCCATCCATCTACCCATCAATTTTAACCATCTTCCCTGTCCCTGCTGAAGAAAAGCAGGCCCAAACCATGATGCTGCCACCACCATGTTTGACAGTGGGGATGGTGTGTTCAGCTGTGTTGCTTTTACGCCAAACATAACGTTTTGCATTGTTGCCAAAAAGTTCAATTTTGGTTTCATCTGACCAGAGCACCTTCTTCCACATGTTTGGTGTGTCTCCCAGGTTGCTTGTGGCAAACATTAAACAACACTTTTTATGGATATCTTTAAGAAATGGCTTTCTTCTTGCCACTCTTCCATAAAGGCCAGATTTGTGCAATATATGACTGATTGTTGTCCTATGGACAGAGTCTCCCACCTCAGCTGTAGATCTCTGCAGTTCATCCAGAGTGATCATGGGCCTCTTGGCTGCATCTCTGATCAGTCTTCTCCTTGTATGAGCTGAAAGTTTAGAGGGACGGCCAGGTCTTGGTAGATTTGCAGTGGTCTGATACTCCTTCCATTTCAATATTATCGCTTGCACAGTGCTCCTTGGGATGTTTAAAGCTTGGGAAATCTTTTTGTATCCAAATCCGGCTTTAAACTTCTTCACAACAGTATCTCGGACCTGCCTGGTGTGTTCCTTGTTCTTCATGATGCTCTCTGCGCTTTTAACGGACCTCTGAGACTATCACAGTGCAGGTGCATTTATACGGAGACTTGATTACACACAGGTGGATTGTATTTATCATCATTAGTCATTTAGGTCAACATTGGATCATTCAGAGATCCTCACTGAACTTCTGGAGAGAGTTTGCTGCACTGAAAGTAAAGGGGCTGAATAATTTTGCACGCCCAATTATTCAGTTTTTGATTTGTTAAAGTTTGAAATATCCAATAAATGTCGTTCCACTTCATGATTGTGTCCCACTTGTTGTTGATTCTTCACAAAAAAATACAGTTTTATATCTTTATGTTTGAAGCCTGAAATGTGGCAAAAGGTCGCAAAGTTCAAGGGGGCCGAATACTTTCTCAAGGCACTGTACCTACTCATTCAAGGGTTTTTCTTTATTTTTACTATTTTCTACATTGTAGAATAATAGTGAAGACATTACAACTATTAAATAACACATGGCATTGTGTAGTATCCAAAAATGTCTTAAACAAATCAAAATATATTTTATATTTGAGATTCTTTAAAGTAGCCACCCTTTGCATTGATGACAGCTTTGCACACTCTTGGCATTCTCTCAATCAGCTTCACTTGGAATGCTTTTCCCACACATGCTGAGCACTTGTTGGCTGCTTTTCCTTCACTCTACAGTCCAACTCATCCCAAACCATCTCAATTGGGTTGAGGTTGGGTGATTGTGGAGGCCAGGTCATCTGATGCAGCACTCCATCACTCTGCTTCTTGGTCAAATAGCCCTTACACAGCCTGGAGGTGTGTTGGGTCATTGTTCTGTTGAAAAACAAATGATAGTCCCTCTAAGAGCAAACCAGATGGGATGGTATATCGTTGCAGAATGCTGTGGTAGCCATGCTCGTTAAGTGTGCCTTGAATTCTAAATTAATCACTGACTGTGTCAGCAGCAAAGCACCCCCACACCATCACACCTCCTCCTCAATGCTTCACGGTGGGAAATACACATGCAGAGATCATCTGTTCACCTACTCTGCATCTCACAAAGACACGGCGGTTGGAACCAAAAATCTCACATTTGGACTCATCAGACCAAAGGACCCTGGGACTAAACACCTCCCTATGCAACTGGATCCTGGACATCCTGATGGGCCGCCCCCAGATGGTAAGGGTAAGCAACAACACGTCTGCCACACTGATCCTCAACACTGGAGCCCCTCAGGGGTGCGCGCTTAGTCCCCTCCTGTAGTCCCTGTTCACCCACAACTGCATGGCCAAACACGACTCCAACACCATTACTTTTGCTGATGACACAACAGTGGTAGGCCTGATTACCAACAGAATGAGACAGCCTATAGGGAGGAGGTCAGAGACGTGGCAGTGTTGTGCCAGGACAACAACCTCTCCCTCAATGTGAGCAAGACAAAGGAGCTGGTCGTGGACTACAGGAATAGGCGGGCCGAACAGGCCCCAATTAACATTGATGGGGCTGAAGTGGAGCGGGTCGAGAGTTAAGTTCCTTGGTGTCCACATCACCAACAAACTAACATGGTCCAAACACACCAAGACAGTTGTGAAGAGGGCACAACAACACCCCTCAGGGTGTTTTCCCCCTCAGGAGACTGAAAATATTTGCCATGGGTCCCCAGATCCTCAAAACGTTCTACAGCTGCACCATCGAGAGCATCCTGACCAGTTGCATCACCGCCTGGTATGGCAACTGCTCGGCATTTGACCATAAGGCGCTACAGAGGGTATTGCGTACGGCCCAGTACATCACTGGGGCCAAGCTTCCTTCCATCCAGGACATATATACTAGGCGGTGTCAGAGGAAAGCCCCCAAAAATGTCAGACTCCAGTCACCCAAGTCATAGACTGTTCGCACGGCAAGCGGTACCGGAGCGCCAAGTCTAGGACCAAAAGGCTCCTTAACAGCGTCTACCCCTCAAGCCATAAGACTGCTGAACAATTAATGAAATGGCCGCCCGGACTATTTACATTGACCCTCCCCTTGGTACCGGTACCCCCTGTAAATAGCCTCATTATTGTTATTTCTTTGTTATTTTTTACTTTAGGTTATTTGGTTTTTATCTTCTTAACTATTTCTTGAACTGCATTGTTGGTTAAGGGCTTGTAAGTAAGTATTTCACAGTTCCTGTTGTATTCGGTACATATGACAAAATATAGTTTATTTTCCACCGGTCTAATGTCCATTGTTCATGTTCTTGCCCCAAGCAAGTCTCTTCTTATTTTTGGTGTCCTTTAGTAGTGGTTTCTTTGCAGCAATTCGATCGTGAAGGCCTCCAGTCTCCTCTGAACAGTTGATGTTGAGATGTGTCTGTTACTCAAACTCTGTGAAGCTTATTTGGGCTGCAATTTCTGAGGCTGGTAAACTCTAATAAACTTATCCTCTGGAGCAGAGGTAACTCTGGGTCTTACTTTCCTGTGCCGGTCCTCACGAGAGCCAGTTTCATCATAGCGGTTGATGGTTTTTGCGACTGCACTTGAAGAAACTATCAAAGTTATTGACATTTTCCATATTGACTGACCTTCATGTCTTAAAGTAATGATGGACTGTCGTTTCTCTTTGCTTATTTGAGCTGTTCTTGCCATAATATGGACTTGGTATTTTACCAAATAGGGCTATCGTCAGTATACCCACCCCTACCTTGTCACAACACAACTGATTGGCTAAAACGCATTAAGAAGGAAAGAAATTCCATGAAGCACACCTGTTAATTGAAATGCATTCCAGGTGACTGCCTCATGAAGCTGGTTGAGAGAATGCCAAGAGTGTGCAAAGCTGTCATCAAGGCAAATGGTGGCTACTTTGAAGAATCTCAAATAATATGAAATATATTTTGATTTTAACATTTTTTTTGGTTATTACATTATTCCATATGTGTTATTTCATAGTTTTGATGTCTTCACTATTAGAAAATAAACCCTTGAATGAGTACAGTAGGTGTGTCCAAACTTTGACTGGTGCTGTAGCTTTCACCTATCCTGTCCTTTCAGATTACTGGAGATGAAGGAAAGGAGAATAGGAAAGGAAGCCACTTTACACTATTGAGATGAGCCTGTTGTGTTGAATGAAAGGAAAACAGGCTGATCAGGCCTGTAGTATGTCCCCCTCTGCTGGTCTGACACTAGTAGTATTGGAGCGTTCTAAACCTCTATCATCAGCAGCACACAGTCACCTAAAATACAATTTCCTTTATTAGTTAACCAATATGGAACACAGACTCTTAAGTCTGTCGACATGTTTGGGTATTTTTGTTGATGAAATAATCTTATCCTGGAGCAGAATAGTTTTGTTTGCATATGAAAATGGATGTTTTAGCAGTTTCTACCCCTCTTTAGTGTCCACAGCACACTCTTTTCCTAATAGCTTTGGCAAAGAGTTCATCACTGCATTCCCGGAGAACATCGCCTTTTACCATCCCACTCAGCCTTACAACAGAATTGTAATCACAGCACTACACAGTGACACCACGGTAATTGTGAAAATGAGGGAACTGGGTTCCACAGATACCAGGAACCTGAATGCAGCACAGGAAGTTGTGATTCAGACAAATTGGATAATTGCAGAACTCAAGAGGTCAAAGTTCTCTAACAACACAATCCATGTGACCAGCAACAAAGACATCAGTGTCCTTGCCATCAGCCAAAGAGGTGAAAGCATCCAGGCCACGGTAGTACCACCGGTGGAGAGCTTGGGTACAGAGTACCATGTCCCTCCTATACCTGAAATGAAGCATCCTCAGCCTCAAATAGACCCAGGGAACCATTTGTTTAGGCTCATCATCATAAACAATAAAGAAACTAACGAGGTCACCATCTCAGGGCCAGCAGGTGAGAACGAGACTGTCTCACTCCAGCCGTTCCAACTGGTTCAACTCGGGCTCAATAGATCGCTGCCAGAGCCACACGTGTTGGCCGACCACCCCGTGGCGGTTCTGTACAGCCACCCATGTGCTGCCACAACTAACTGCACCTGTAGTTTTCTGTTCAGCCCTCTGTACCCCGTCACAGCTTGGGGGTCAGAATACCTCGTGCACCCCTCTTTGGAGAATGGAGCTTTGAATGAAACTACCTTCCTGCTGACGACCAACCAAAGTGTGAGTTTACTCAGCGAACCCCCCACAGAGCCCCTCCAACTGCAGTCTTCCCATGAGCTGCCCTTCTATCCCTTCCTCCCTGGTGGCTCCTCCCTGGTCAAGACCTCCAGTCTTGTCTCCCTGACCCTCCACAGGCCAGGCCTACTCCTCAGCCTCATCCCAACGCATAGCTTTTCCACCTGCTACCTCCTCCACTCCCTCAACGCCATGAGGAACCAGGCCTTGTTAGTAGCCCCCACAGCCCAGACAGAGGGGGTGCATCAGGAGAACACAGCCCTGGATGTCACATGGACTCCCATGATGGGGACCGAGTACTCCTGGGCACTCATTGACTTTGGAACAGAATACAGGAGGCATGTCATCTGGCATAGTTCCTCCAAAATGGCTGCTTACTACTTGGGAGAGACAAACGGCATGGTTTTTGGGAATCCGGCTGCCAGCATCAGCACAGATCCAGGTATGGTGTTGTAGAGGTTTCATAGTGTTGTATTGCTGTGAATTATGCATATTATGCATATCATTCATGTCTGTTGTATGCCAGTTTTTTATAGGAATATATTGATTGCTCTCTCGTGTGTGTGTGTGTGTGTGTGTGTGTGTGTGTGTGCATGCTCGCTCGTATGCACAGATTCTAAGGGCTGTTTGCTGAGGCCAGAGGTTGTGACACTTGGGGATGAGCAGGGTGGCTGGCCCGAGTCTCTGAAGTACTGCCAAGATCAGGGCTACAGTCTGGTCAGCCTGAACACAGAAGAGTTTCTACTTCAAGTGACCAATAAACTGAGGGAGACGCAGGGTCAGGTGTGGATAGGCCTCCGTCGGAGCTCACTGACAGGGCAGTGGTACTGGCTGAGCAAGGCTGCTGTGTCCTTCAGTCACTGGGCCCAGGGCGAGCCAGGGACCCCCATACAGGGCCAGTGTGCCATGATGACACTGGACCCCCAGGGAAACTATACCTGGAGCGACCAGAGCTGCTGTGAAGCTCTCCCAGCCGTCTGCTACAGAGAGCCACTACACTTCCCCCTTCAGTAGAGCTCTATACATGACCATGTCCCTTTCTGTAGTACCCTTCATACATTATACTCACTAGATTCAAGCCCCTTTGTGAAGGGCATTTCATAAGATATATTCTCTAAACAGCTGTACTGTATGTCTCAATCCAGAATGATTGACTGTCTGGTGTTTCTTTTCCATATTTGGAGTTGAGGCATATCTGGATAAAGTCATTCTGATGACTCTGATCTAGGACTTCTTGACAAATAAGACTGTTTTTACTTGTTATTCATATTACAGGTCCAAACCTGATTGTATCAAATCAATGAAATATTATCTACTGTAGTCTTGTGTAAAGTCTTTGATAAGGTGTAACATATGAATTGAAATACTGAGGAGTTAACTAGATAAATGTTTTCCTTTTGCAAATGCTATAGACTGGTTGGTTGTTTAGCTGCAAAACCGACACTTGCGCAATTATGGGGCGAAACACCTGGTTGGCTTAGACTATTGACGACATGTAAACTATATTTAATCTCAATGTTTGTATAAAAATGAATACATTTGCACAATGAGCACTTGTCTCTCAAATACATTGTTACAGTTATTAGTTAGATAGCTAATTTTAGCCATATTAGCATAGTTGTGAAATCAGTCAAAATGACTCAACAAGACAAGGTATCAAGAACAAGATAAAAACCTGCTGAAACGAGACACCTGGAGCACTATTCCCCACATGGCTGCGTCTCGTTATATTACCTTTAAATGACATTAAATGTGGCATATTTGTAAAACAAGCTATGCTTGTGCTGTATTCTTTAAACCACCACAATAAATATACCATCCTCTCCTTTAAATGGACAGAGGTTTTGTGTGTAGCCCCCATTTTGAGGCTTGACAAATAGTTAGATCATCACAACATTTCAACCAATGAGTTAGATTCATAAACAATAAACGAATGATTTACACTCTATTCATTACATATAAACCCTTGGTAGGGAATGAGGTGGGATTGAATTATATGCAAATAGGTCCATAATGTATTATTTATTGAAGACAAATGGAAAAATGTATGAGAAGTTAAAACATTTGGATTAGTGTGTATGCGTATGCAAACAGTGTATCATTTGAACCAGCATCTGAGCCATGCTGGGCCTCCTCCCTGCGGCAGCCAGACTACCATCCCCAGCAGCAGGAGCACCTTGAACCCCAGGGAGAGGGAGAGCAGGAGCAGCAGCGGAGGGGCCTCCCCAGAGACCTGCACCTGCCTGGGGGGCAGCATGTACAGGGTGGCCTGGTCCTTCCCCAGGGGGTTGGAGGCACTACATGTGTACTGCTGCCCAGGGAGGACATCCCGGAGCTGACTGGTGGTGTGATGTTGCTCGAGGGACTCCTGGGAGAGGGGAGAGATGTCGGAGCCTTCCATGAGCTGGTCAGGCCCCAGCCACTGGATGTCAGGTAGGGGAGAGCCCTGGACACGACACTGAGCCCTGTAGCCAGCTTCCTCACTGCCCTCCACTGACAGGCCCAGGATTCGTGGGGCAGCTAACCATGAAAGGCAAACACAGACACCCCAAATCATTACAATCATGTCCATGAAATACGCATAAATCCATCTACAATTAGACAAAGAGACAAACCCATACAGAGTTGACATTAGATCGCTTTCAAGGTCTAAAACAAACTGTGTAGTACTACATTCTACAGTGTACTCATCATATACAGAATCCCCCTACCCTCCACTCTAAGCCGTGTGCCCATCTTATCCTCGTAGCTGGCATGTGCGTGTCCGGGGACCTCCACACGGCAGTAGTAGCGTCCGTTGTCCTGCAGGGCGGCGCTGTTGATGCGCAAGGAGAGGTCGTGCTCTCGGGGATTCCCTTCCAGGCGATAACGCTGGTCCTGCTGAGGGCCTGGCTGGCAGGTCCTGGCCCCAGTGGGAGAGGAGCAGTGGTAGAGCACCGTAGAGCCCTGGCCGTGGCCCATCCGCCACACCACCTGCAGGGAGGAGTGCAGCGTGTGGTGAGGGTGGGTGAAGGAGCAAGGCAGCACCACTGGGTAGCCCTCCATGGCACGCACCTCCGCCTGAACCTTCATAGACCAGCCGTCATCGTTCGAAGCATCGCCCAGGGCTGGATGTGTCATAATATATGCTATTAATGCTCAGGACAGATGGAGAACTGGAGCTGATATATGATACTTTAAATTGCACAGTGATACAAACTTTATCACTGCAATTTAAAGTATGTTTAATCAAACTTCAACTATGGTATATGAACACATTTTGAAAACAGGAATCGTTCCGTAATCCTGTAAGCAAAATGTCAATCTGGTAGTGGTGTCCAAATCAGTCATGCTTTGAAAATGAGGAAGGATTAAGACTTTAGAAAAAGTTCACTTTGATCTAACTTTGCTTTCTGTTTTCCATTTGCTTCTGAAAAAAGCAGTGCAAAATGATATCTCTGAATAGTGTGACCCCACAGTTTGTCTGACAAATATTTGATCCACATATGGTGTAGTCGTGAGTCCATCTGTAGCTTACTTACCTTCCATGAAACACAATAGGAGATTCACCATTCTGCAGAGTGACCGGGTGTCCATGCTGAGACTGCTGTGTTAAGGATAGAGTATGCAGGGAGGATTCTATGTTTGTCTCCTCACCTGACTCACTGTTTCTCAGACACTGTCCCGTGTCTGCCAGTCATTCCAGTACAGATCATATGAGATTCTAAAGCGTATTTCCCTCATCTAACACACTGTCCTACACACAAAGTATTCACAACACTTGACTTTTTCACAATTTTGTTGTGTTACAAAGTGGGATTGAAATGGATTTAATTGTTGGTCAACGATCGACACAAAATATTTGTCATAACGTTGGCTTGGGGGTAGGTTTATGACAGTCATAAATACCTCTCCCCCCCTCCCCCTTTTCCTCTCTCTACCCTGCTGATGTTACATTTGCAAACACCTTGGTTAACATAGAGGGAACATCAGAAGTTGGAAGGAAATGAACTATATTCTGGTAATCCGACCAATTGAACATATGCAGTGGTATTTTAATGAATATGATGTCAGTTCTGTTGTCATCTGAGACATTCTCATCAATGATAAGATGACATAAACTCTACCGTGGAAAGTCTACACATCAGAGTTATCGGATTCACATGGAAATTTGTTCATGTTCAATTTAAATGTTTGAATATGAAATTATTCGTGATGGGATGAAATGTGATTGTAGCTTCTAAAATGTGAGATTTGGGTTTTCATAAGGTAAGGTTTTCATAAGGCTCAATCAGTGGCCCGCCCCTGTGAAGGGACATGGGCTATAAAACTTTTCAAACACGCCCTCCTCTCCCTTCCCATATAAAACCTTGATGAAAATGTAACCTCCTGTTCCGAGGATGACGATCCGATGTCAGAATTGTTCAGATAATAACTACAGAACGAAGCCAACTTGGTTGAGAATGGTATGAACTTTGAACTCTTATTCACTACAGAAGTGAAATTGCCATGTAAATGATTAGCAACAGCCGCTGCAAACAAGGAAGGAACAGACAGAGTATCCCGTCTACCACACAACGACATTATTACAGCCTTTTTTCTTTTCTTTATTTAACTAGGCATGTCAATTAAGAACAAATTCTTATTTTCAATGACGGCCTAGGAACAGTGCCTGCCTGTTCAGGGGCAGAACAACCTTGTCAGCTCGGGGGTTTGAACTTGCAACATTCCGGTTACTAGTCCAACGCTCTAACCACTAGGCTACCCTGCCGCCTTCCATCTACCACCAACCTACCGAAGCTCAGCTCAGAGTAAATATTTATTGCATTTTCCTTTTCCAAATGGGTGGTAATTTAGAATGCATAAGATACTGTATTTACGATAGCACAGCTTCTCCCTGTGTCCCTCAGTCTTCCCGCTCTTTCACTCAAACCCAGCCCCTTTTCTTTTGTGTAACCAGCTGTCATATCTGTTCCGCCCGCTAGGGACGTTTTCCTTTATGATGTAATTTGTAATCAAGTTATGATTAATTATGTGTATATGTAATTCTGTGTGATTAGTTAGGTATTTAGGAAATAAATAATTAAACCCAATTTTGTATTGCTGATTCAACTTGTTAGCCAGGGTTCGTGCAGATAACCAAGAATTTACAACTTTCAGATGAGACTGAATTAAGGTGACGCTTAATATTGAATGCTATTGATGTAAAATATTACTAGGTCTTTAACAGTTTATTCGGAAGATAACAGCTCTATAAATATTATTTTGTGGTGCTCCGACTCTCTAGTTAATTACATTTACATGATTAGCTCAATCAGGTAATATTAATTACGGAGAAATTATTTCATAGAATAGCATGTCATATCACTTAATCCGACATAGCCAAAGACACGACATACTCTGTCAAAGTGGAAGAATAATGTATGAAAAAAAATGTATTCATAAAAATAAATAAACACTAATATATCTTGATTTGATAAGTATTCAAGCCTCTGAGTTAATACATGTTAGAATCACCTTTGGAAGCTATTACAGCTGTGAGTTTTTCTGGGTTTGAGTCTTTCTAAGAGCTTTGCACCCCAGGATTGAACAATATGTGCACATTTTTGTATTTTTTAAAAAATCTTTAAGTTCTGTCAAGTTGGTTGTTGATCATTGCTAGACAGCCATTTTCAAGTCGCCATACATTTTCAAGCCGATTTCAGTCCAAACTTTAACTAGGCCACTCAGGAACATTCAATGTCGTCTTGGTAAGCAACTCCAGTGTATATTTAGTCTTGTTTGAGTTTATTGTCCTGCTGAAAGGTGAATTTGTCTCCCAGTGTCTGGTGGAAAGGAGTTTAGAAATGATTTTGCCTGTGTTTAACTCTCTTCGTTTTTTTTTTTATCATAAAAACTTCCTTGTCCTCATAACATGATGCAGCCACCACCATGATTGAAAATATGAGGAGTGGTACTCCGTAATGTGTTCTGTTGTATTTTCCCCAAACATAAAATACTTTGTATTCAGGACAAAGTAAATTTCTTTGGCACATTTTTTTGCTGTTTTACTTTAGTGCCTTACTGCAAACAGGATGCATGTTTTTGAAATAGTTTTACTGTGTACAGGCTTCCTTTTCACTCTGTCAATTAGGTTAGTATTGAGGAGTAACTACAATGTTGTTGATCCATCCTCAGTTTTCTCCTATCAAATAGTTTTCTCCTATTTTATTATTATCTATTTGTTTACCTTTATTTAACTAGGCAAGTTCGTTAAGAACAAATTCTTATTTACAATGACGGCCTACACCGGCCAAACCTGGACGATGCTGGGACAATTCTGTGCCGCCCTATGAGACTCCCAATTATGGGCCACTTTAATAATGGAACACTAGTCACTTTAATAATGTATACATACTGCTTTACTAATTTCACATGTATATACTGTATTCTATTCTACTCTATTTTAGTCTTTGCCACTCTGACATTGCTCGTCTTAATATATCTTATCTATATATTTCTTAATTCCATTATTTTACTTTTAGATTTGTAGTTGTAAATGAGAACTTGTTCTCAACTGGTCTACCTGGTGAAATAAAAATAAAACAGTTTGTGTGTATTGTTGTGAATTCTTAGATACTACTGCACTGTTGAAGCACAAGCATTTCGCTACACCAACAATAACATTGGCTAAATATGTGCATGTGACCAATACAATTTTATTTTATTTGATGTAAACTCTGTTTTAAAATTGGCCTCATGGTGAAATCCATGAGCGGTTTCCTTCCTCTCTGGCGACTGAGTTAGGAACGACGTCTGTATCTTTGTAGTGACTGGGTGTATTGGTACACCATCCAAAATGTAATTAATAACTTCACCATGCTTTTTATTTATACCCATCTACCAATAGGTGCCCTTCTTTGCAAGGCATTGGAAAACCTCCCTGGTCATTGTGGTTGGATCTATGTTTGAAATTCACTGCTCAACTGAGTGACCTTACAGAGTATGTGTGGGGTACAGAGATCAGGTAGTCATTCAGAAATCACATTTTTACTCCTGAATTGATTTAGGCTTGTCATAACAAAGGGATTGAACACTTATTGACTCAAGATATTTCAGCTTTTCATTTAAAAAAATACTGAACAAAAATATAAATGCAACATGCAACTATTTCAAAGATTTGACAGAATTACAGTTCATAAAAGGAATTGGTCAATTGAAATAAATTCATTAAGCCCTAATGTATGGATTTCACATGACTGGGAATACAGATACTGTATGCATCTGTTGGTCACAGATACCTTAAATAAAAAGTAGGGGCGTGGATCAGAAAACCAGTCAGTATCTGGCGTGACCACCATTTGCCTCATGCAGCACGACACATCTCCTTCACGTAGAGTTGTTCAGGTGGTTGATTGTGGCCTGTGGAATGATGTCCCACTCCTCTTCCATGGCTGTGAGAAGTTACTGGATATTGGCGGGAACTGGACCATGCTGTCGTACACGTCGATCCAGAGCATCTCAAACATGGTCAATGGATGACATGTCAGGTGAGTATGGAAGAACTGGGAAATGTTCAGCTTCCAGGAATTGTGTACAGATCCTTGCAACATGGGGCAGTGCATTATCATGCTGGAACATGAGGTGATGGCAGATTATGAATGGCACAACAATGAGCCTCAGGATCTCATCACGGTATCTCTGTGCATTCAAATTGTCATCAATAAAATACAATTGTATTCTCCGTCCATAGCTTATGCCTGCCCATACCATAACCCCTCCACCACCATGGGGCACTCTGTTCACTAACAGGGATGTAAACAAATGTGTGCGTATGGAACATTTCTGGGATCTTTGATTGCGTCTCATGAAACATGGGAACAACACATTATATATTGCGTTTTATATTGTTGTTCAGTGTAATTTGTTAAAATCTAAAAACAACACTTGGACATCATGGAGTATTGTGTATTCAATGTAATCCATTTTAAATTCAGGCTGTAACACAATGTGGAACAGGTGAAATGGTCTGAATATTGTCTGAAGGGGCTGTAGGACTGTTATATTGCTCAAATCTCACTAGACTAAACGGAGGTCCTCTATTGTTCCAGTCTTCATGCTTTCTATAATAGATACCAAGTAAAGAGGCTCAGGAAACACATCTTAAATTCACATAATAGGCCTAAAGAAATAATACACTTCCATTGTTAATGCACTTATGCTCAGCCAAGCCCTCACTTGTTTCACAGTAAGCACTAAACAGGAAATGGCTATTCTCATGTGGTACATTTCACAACTGTTTCCTGATTTGAGGCATT
Organism: Oncorhynchus mykiss; assembly: GCF_057628025.1. Taxonomy (NCBI): domain Eukaryota; kingdom Metazoa; phylum Chordata; class Actinopteri; order Salmoniformes; family Salmonidae; genus Oncorhynchus; species Oncorhynchus mykiss. Next base: position 16,951,345 of record NC_143024.1, read on the forward strand.
GTGTTGGTAGAACTTCCACTCCCTGACTTGACTTTCTTTCTCCTCAGTGCTAAAGGGATACGTATATATTTGATTACCTTTAGGATGGTGCAGGCTCAACTCTTCTCTCTCTTCTCTGTCATTACAGGTAGGCCAAACTCCAGTTTTAGCTATTTCTATTCAGATTCAGTTTTGGTGAAACATTCCTATTTAAGCTTTAGCATTCTTGAATAATTTGGGAATAAAGGAATTATCCCTATTTTTAGTGTTGTAATATTCATGAGTATGTGTTTATACAGTATCATAAGAGATGATTTGTTGATCCTTTTTTACATGTTTTTTAACTAGGCAAGTCAGTTAAGAACAAATTCTTATTTTCAATGACAGCCTAGGAACAGTGGGTTAACTGCCTGTTTAGGGGCAGAACGACAGATTTGTACCTTGTCAGCTCAGGGATATGAACTTGCGGTTACTAGTCCAACGCTCTAACCACTAGGCTACCCTGCCACCCCATCCTTTGGGTAGTGACGTGTGTGTTTAAATAAAGTACAATAGAGTACAATAGATAAAGTACTATAGATTGCCAGTTGAACCAACTAGAATACAAGTTTTAAAAAATACTTGAGACCATCAGAAAAAACAAACATGAAATATCCTTAATATGATTGATTTCTCTAATTTCTCTAATTGTGAACTAATATTCCTCCCACTAGGCACCTTCTCACAACCATGGTCCATGACAGTTCCCCCTGTAGTGAACAGCACCATAGGAGGAGATGTGGTCCTACCCTGCTCCTTCACCCACCCCAAGCAACAAGACTACTCCAAAGGCATCACAGTTCAGTGGATCACCAGACAATTCCATGATACGCCCTTCTTCCAATGCAAGGTGAAAAATGTTACTACGGGTGGAATGAATGAATGCTCAGTTCCAGAGTCATACCAACGCTTCTCAGTCAAAGGAGACCCTAAGCAGAGGGATCTCTCTCTCCTCATCAGAGATCTGGTGGTCACAGACAATGGAGTATACTTCTGCAGAGTAGAGCTGGACCCTTACTGGGGTGATGGGAAGTGGCAGACTGCCAGCGGCACACAGCTCAATATCATTGGTAAAGGTCTCACTACGTTGTCAGCAATAAGGGTCTGGTGGTCTAGGAATATGAAACTCTTTACCACAATGATACTTATGCAAGGTTTGTGCTTTGTCCCTAGCTAAGGCCCAGATTCTCAGCCTGTCTTGGGTAGAGGCGTCCCTCGGACCAGGCAACGGGAGCCTCAGGTGTGTAGTTGAGGGGAACCCCCCATCCACCATCACCTGGTTCTCCTCCTCTAAGGGCAACATAGACCCAGGTGTCAGCACCATAGGAACCCACCCATTTCAGTGGATCAGTTCAATCCCCTACTTCACCCAGGAAGTGTACACCTGCAGGGCAGAGAACAGCCTGGGGAGGGCAGAGAGACTGTTCCCCCCTGGACCCACTGCGCTGACCGTAGCCCTCTCTGTGTGTGGGGTCCTGCTTCTGCTGCTGCTCCTTGGCGTGGCTTTATTTTACCTGAGAAAAAGAGGTAGGTGATCTCTAAGAAAATAAATACTAGTTAAGTTATTATATTTTTGGCGTATTTACAGATTCATATACTATCTCTGGTCTTTTCCAAAAGGATACCTGAGATTCTGCAATTCAGAAAAGATTAAGCAGCAATCTGTGTTGTGCACAGATCCTGCTATAGGTAAGGGGTCTTACTCTTTTCTAGACAATCTGAGTCTTTGAATAGTATTTCTGATCAGTAATAATTTTTCCTCAGATGAAAGGGCAGAGTGTGAGTTGAAAGCCAGTTTAAGTGGTAGGCTATTCAGTACATTTTTGTCATTTAGCAGACGCTCTATCCAGAGCGACTTACAGGAGCAATTAGGGTTAAGTGCCTCGCTCAAGGGCACATCGGCAGATGTTTCACCTAGTTTGCTCAGGGATTCGAACTGGCCCAACACTCTTAACCCGCTGGACTACCTGCTGCCCTGTTATTCACTATCTCCACACATATGCTTCCCTATGTACCAGTCCATCAACTTCTCTTGTCTACGGCCCACTCATTGTCTGTGTTCTACACCCTCTTCTCCCGTATCCTTCAATCCCTGCCTGGTGTCCCAACTACACCTCTGTAGAAGTGGGCAAAAAGATCGGCTCCAGTGTAGAGTCTGAGCACAGCTCTTCATGTCCTCTCATTCAGTCATAAACTTTGTGCGTCACAGCAGTTTACATTTGTACATTTTACTTCCCTGTTTCTAAAGCTATGGTCAGTGAATCCTCTATCTACGCCAATGTCTCAGAAATGGGTGAGTGGACAAGACCATGAAGGATTTGCTGATGGTTCAGATCTGTAATGTGTCACACAGTTTCTTACTGTTGTTCTCTACACAAACAGAAAGCCCACAGTCATTGTATAAACATAATTCACCAGAAGATGGCGACATGGAGCTAAATCTGGTATACTCAGACGTTCAACTGAACACCACCACTCAATGTAAGTATTCAATTATTGCAATTTTGGGCCATGAATTCCATAGGTATACCACCAAGTACCAGAACCAGCTCAGATAAGCTTATGAAATTGCCCTCTTTTCTTTTAAGCACCCCAAAGAAGCTCTCGTGTCCCCATACCAGATGAAGGTGAATTATTTTTAGTGTTTTTCTTGAAGTGACACAAGAAAGTCTTAAGATTGTATAATACAGCTGAGACAGCACTGTCCTTAACATGACATAACATGACATAACGCCAACCCTTTTCATTGTCATTCCATTATTCTGATTATGCTGTCCATTGTCATTTCAGGTGTCCACTATGCTATTGTGAAGCTAGGGTGAACTGCCGAGGCACAGCAGAGAGAATGTAGCTCTGGAGGTCTGTCATAATGAAACTGACCTCCCTCATTCTGACAGACATTTTTCAAAAGTAATCAACGAGAGTTTAGCAGTCAATCTTATTGAAATTGTTCACAACATTGGGGCAACTTGGTAGATTCCGTTTTTATATTGTTATTCTTATGGAGGTGCAATTACATAATTGCCCTACAAGTGTTATTGTAACTGTAGTGTTATTGTAACTGTAGTGTTATTGTAACTGTAGTGTTATTGTAACTGTAGTTTTATTGTAACTGTAGTTTTATTGTAACTGTAGTGTTATTGTAACTGTAGTGTTATTGTAACTGTAGTGTTATTGTAACTGTAGTGTTATTGTAACTGTAGTGTTATTGTAACTGTAGTGTTATTGTAACTGTAGTTTTATTGTAACAACTGTAGTTTTATTGTAACTGTAGTGTTATTGTAACTGTAGTGTTATTGTAACTGTAGTTTTATTGTAACTGTAGTGTTATTGTAACTGTAGTGTTATTGTAACTGTAGTGTTATTGTAACTGTAGTGTTATTGTAACTGTAGTTTTATTGTAACTGTAGTGTTATTGTAACTGTAGTGTTATTGTAACTGTAGTTTTATTGTAACTGTAGTGTTATTGTAACTGTAGTTTTATTGTAACTGTAGTTTTATTGTAACTGTAGTGTTATTGTAACTGTAGTTTTATTGTAACTGTAGTGTTATTGTAACTGTAGTGTTATTGTAACTATAGTGTTATTGTAACTGTAGTGTTATTGTAATTGTCAAAAATGTTACTCAATAACTATTGTTATTGTTCCTGAGCGCCATTACATCATTATACTTCTGGGTTTCCTTTCAAAGAAGTGAAGCGTTCCTTTTAAACACACGTCACATGAACCCAAAGAAGAACTCCAGCGCGGTCATTCGCCTCAACCACCACAGAACCAGCTGATGCTATCTGGGCAAAACTTCAGTGTATCTCTGGTTGAGTGTGGTCATCCACCAGCTCTGCAAGGAACTCTGTCAGCGAACTACTGAAGGGTTTTCTCATATTTGTAAGGGGTGTGTACTAGCGGCAGAGAAGTCAGACGCAGGAGAGCAAGAACTGTGTTTCCAAACGGCGCAGTTAAAAAAAAATTAAACGACCGGAAAACAGAACAATCAAATAATGGGTACATAACCCGACTCACACCAGGACAGCCGTGCACAAGCACTTACAATACACAATCTGACAAGGACATGAGGGGGAACAGAGGGTTAAATACACAACATGTAATTGATGGGATTGGAACCAGGTGTGATGGAAAGGAAAATGAAAAGAGGATCATCGATGGCTAGAAGGTCGGTGACTTCGACCGCAGAACGCCGCCCGAACAAGGAGAGGGACCAACTTCAGCGGAAGTCGTGACAATATTGGTGTATAATAATCATAATAATACATAGTATTTATATAGCATTTTTCAAGGACGCAAAGTCGCTTGGGTCCATGTCCATGTTCTTACCATGTGGTACATCACTAAACGAAACTAAACGTCCCTGTAGAACCACGAAGCAGAAAGAGTGTGGTGCATTTGTACATGTAAATGTATTGGTTTCCTTTGGCTGCAGTGTTTCTGGTGTTCTCAAAGTGTCACGGGGGATCTAGTTCCTAGTTCTTAAGTTTGTACAGCTGATGCATAAGACTTTTTGGCTCGCCATGGTAATGTCCTTTTAGGGTGTGGTTTGGTTCCCATATCTGGCTTCACTTGCTTATATAGAGACTAGGCCTATGTAACAGTATAATTTTAGACCGTTCCCTCGCCCATACCCGGGCGCGAACTAGGGACCTTCTGCACACATCAACAGTCACCCTCGAAGCATCGTTACCCATCGCTCCACAAAAGCCACGGCCCTTGCAGAGCAAGGGGAACTACTACTTCAAGGTCTCAGAGCAAGTGACGTCACTGATTGAAACGCTATTTAGCGCCCACGCTAACTAAGCTAGCCGTTTCACATCTGTTACACTCACCCCCCTTTTGACCTTCCTCCTTTTTCCGCAGCAACCAGTAATCCGGGTCAACAGCATCAATGTAACAGTATAATTTTAGACCGTCCCCTCGCCCATACCCGGGCGCGAACTAGGGACCTTCTGCACACATCAACAGTCACCCTCGAAGCATCGTTACCCATCGCTCCACAAAAGCCACGGCCCTTGCAGAGCAAGGGGAACTACTACTTCAAGGTCTCAGAGCAAGTGACGTCACTGATTGAAACGCTATTTAGCGCCCACGCTAACTAAGCTAGCCGTTTCACATCTGTTACACCTACTGGTATGCACAGCCAGAGTGTGTGTGTGCGCGCGCCTTTATGTGGTAAGGTTTTCTAAGCACTCTTTCCCATTCTGCTCTGTAGCAGTCCCGGGAAGTGGTGACAGAGAAGAGCATCCTGCCCTCGTCTCCATGGTAACAGCTGTTTATGGATGGAGGTGACAGAAACAAAACCCTACTGCTGCAAAGCATCGAAATATGAAAAACTCCTTCCTGATGGGGTTCAGTCTTATTTCATCGCTATCCATTTTGTTATGTAGCTTGATTGACATGGGCCTAACATCTGTGCTTAGTTTGTTATTTTTTGTAAGTGTCTGTGGGTGAATATGAACAGTGGGTTAACTGCCTTGTTCAGTGGCAGAATGACATAATGATGATGTTTAAAGCATGTAGATGTAAATAATACACTACACTGAAACTATTTTAGCATGGCCTGGGGTAGTCCCATTAGTGCAGTCCCCTTGGGATAGGATGGTGGGCCTATAGTTTAACACCTGTTGACACCACATGGTTACCAATTCAATGCAAAAACCTACATTAGGTCTGACCTTAAAGTAATGTGAGCTTCTTGCTTGCTTGCAATGTGGGTGGAAAAATGCTTAAATTAACCTGGGACAAATACAATTCAGCTGTCGATATAGTACGGAGGTCGAATAGGTATGGGTCTATGGTGCCGGCTACATTGATATAGGGCCTAAAGTGTCTTTAACAATAGTAGGAATACGTTTGATGAACTTCAAACATATTCAGATTGATAGCTACATGCTTAATCATCTTCTACAGATCAACTTCAACCATCATGTGAACACTATTTAGGTGGAGACTGTAAATGCTTCATCATTTACATCCATAACACACGCGGTAATGCTGCCAGTAGCATGCGGCTAGAAATGAGTCCCAATCGTGCGTGAGTGATTTGCGGACTATACGTGTTTTGATGGCGCTTTCTCTTCCAGACAGTCATTTTATGTCCATGGGCGAGTTCGTTTTTCTTTACCCGGTGTCTTACACATTTTAGTCCATTCCATTGGTGCTTAAATAAATTCACCACTCGCCTGGGGCCATGCAAAACGAACTGGCCCGTTGAGTAAAAGCAACATTGTAACTGTTGAAGTTGAAAAATGCTACTGTTTCCTGGAAACCCCACCCCAACTGAATCTCACCCTCAATGAAGTAGGGTTTCCACGAGTTACCACAGCCGCAAAGTCTAACTTGGCTATCGTAAAAATTTTTATCGTAAAATAACCTGCAATTGTGCTTTTTGGTCTTATTTTACGGTTAGGCATAAGGTTAGGATTAGGTTTAAAATCACATTTTAAGAAGATTTGTAGAAACAGGCGGGGTTTATGACTTTGTGGCGGTGGTAACTAGTAACGACCATGAAGTAGACGAAGCACAGTAGTAGCAGCTGACTGTGTTTCTTGGGCCACGATACACTGTAGTCTAGACTATTTACACTGTATTTTATTTATTTATACATATCAAAATGTCTCATACTGTTGTTACTACCACCACCACGACGAGATCGTCTTCGGGCGAAGGATTCTTGAATTTGGGCTATACTCGCTCTGTACAAGGATTACTGAAAATCGCCCAAGTGGTAAGGGTTTTTGATCAGATATTTATACTGATGTTCTGCACAGAATTATACATATTTTTTAAACGTTTTTATTTTTAATGTTGGGGTTGGGTTGTATTTTATATTGCTTACTGTCTGCTGTCTTCGTGATCTTTAATCCAAAATGTGGAGAATGCACTCAAAAATTGAGGATAAAGGGGAGCGAGGTGTGTAACAGAAACTCTGATTCATTCGTATACTACTAGCAGTAGTGGAAAAAGTACCCAATTGTTGTAAAAGTAAAGATACCTTAATAGAAAATGACTCAAGAAAAAGTGAAATTTACCCAGTAATATATTATTTGAGTAAAAGTCTAAAAGTATTCGGTTTAAACTATACTTAAGTAACTAAAAAACTAAATGTAACTGCTAAAATATACTTAAGAATCAAAAGTAAAAGTCTAAATCATTTCAAATTCCTTATATTAAGCAATCCACACGGCATCATTTTCATGTTTTCTTTATTTACTGATAGCCAGGGGCATGCTCTAACACTCAGACATAATTTATAAACGAGGCATGTGTTGAGTCAAGTCCGCCAGATCAGAGGCAGTAGGGATGACCAGGGGTGTTCTCTTGATAAGTGTGTGAATTAGACCATTTTCCTGCCGTGCTAAGCATTCAAAATGTAACGAGTACTTTTGGGTATCAGGGAAAATGTACGGAGTAAAAAGTACATTATTTTCTTTAGGAATGTAGTGAAGTAAAAGTAAAAGCTGTCAAAAATATAAATAGCAAAGCACAGATACCCCAAAAAACTACTTAGATAGTACTTTAAAGTATTTTTACTTAAGTACTTTACACCACTGTCTGCTAGGTGGCTTTCTCTGACTGTTAGGCTACGACTAGGCTACTTTACAAAACATTAACATGCAGACTACTAAAATATTTTAAGTGACTGCGACTAAAATCTACACTGGGAGCCCCCCCCCCCCCCCCCCCCCCCCCCCCCCATACGCCACAGTCAGGTCAACATCCAGTTTTGATTGAGATGTCCAGCAATTGTTTAAAATAGTGGAAGTCTTGGCAGATTAGAATTTTGTTGTTGTTGATTTCTGTAATGGAGGAACTTGTCCCATTGTGTGTGGTGATGTCATATTGCTGTCTACCTTCAAATAAATGAATGTTTATCATCATCTCTCAGAATGTCAGAATTTCGTAATTAATGACACTTTATTACACCTTCATAACGAAGGTTGTGAAATCAGGGCTTCAGGAAAATCAGGGAAATCACACCTTCATAACAACGGTTGTGAAATCAGGGGACGTTGTCTGTTCTCCCCTCTTTATATCTGTGTTTGGCACAGTAGAATACAGTGGGTTTGCATCTTAATCTTCACTACATTTCTGTTACATTCTTGCTTATTTATAGTCATCATAGGAATGAAGGTGGTGTTTCAGAGGAAAAATGGAGGAAGCTGGTTTTGGGGGTTATTTCCTGTTTACAGAAGTGTTTAGTGGCTAATGGCTTTCAGCCTCTCCCTTGTGGTTTAATAATGTCAATGTTGTTCCATATACCTGCAACTGCCCTACAATATGAAGCAATAAAGCATGTTTAACGGCATGTGAACGGGAAAATGGTGAACCTTGAACATTAGCCATGTGAGAGCTGGGTTGTGCTGAAAACTAGATTCTGGATCTGGACCAACCTCCTGTTACCAGAATTTGTATTTATTTTATTTCACCTCTATTTAACCAGGTAGGCCAGATGATAACAAGTTCTCATTTACAACTGCAACCTGGCCAAGATAAAGCAAAGCAGTGCGACACAAACAACAACACAGAGTTACACATAGAATAAAAAGCGTACAGTCAATAACACAGTAGACAAAAGAAAGTCTATATACAGTGTGAGGAGGTAGGCAATAAATAGGCCATGGTAGCAAAGTAATTACAATTTAGCAGATTAACACTGGAGTGATAGATGAGCAGATGATGATGTGCAAGTAGAGATACTGGTGTGCAAAAGAGCAGAAAAGTAAATAAAAACAATATGGGGATGAGGTAGGTAAATTGGGTGGGCTACTTACAGATGGACTATGTACAGCTGCAGCGATCGGTTAGCTGATCAGATAGCTGATGCTTAAAGTTAGTGAGGGAAATATAAGTCTCCAGCTTCACTTATAGATGACCTGGAGCCAGTGGGTCTGGCGACGAAATGTAGCGAGGGCCAGCCAACTAAAGCATACAGGTCGTAGTGGTGGGAGGTATAAGGGGCTTTGGTAATAAAAAGGATGGCACTGTGATAGACTACATCCAGTTTGCTGAGTAGATTATTGGAAGCTATTTTGTAGATGACATCGACGAAGTTGAGGATCGGTAGGGTAGTCAGTTTTATTAGGGTACGTTTGGTGGTTAGTGAAGGAGGCTTTGTTGCGAAATAGAAAGCCGATTTTGGATTGGAGAAGTTTAATATGAGTCTGGAATGAGAGTTTACAGTCTAGCCAGACACCTAGGTATTTATAGTTGTCCACATATTCTAGGTCAGAACCGTCCAGGGTAGTGATGCTAGTCGGGCGGGCGGGTGTGGGCAGCGAACGGTTGAAAAGCATGCATTTGGTTTTACTAGCGTTTAAGAGCAGTTGGAGGCCATGGAAGGAGTGTTGTATGGCATTGAAGCTTGTTTAGAGGTTAGTTAACACAGTGTCCAAAGAAGGGCCAGAAGTATACAGAATGGCAGCGTCTGCGTACAGGCGGATCAGGGAATCACCCGCAGCAAGAGCAACGTCATTGATATATACAGAGAAAAGAGTCAGCCCGAGAATTGAACCCTGTGGTACCCCCATAGAGACTGCCAGAGGTCCGGACAACAGGCCCTCCGATTTGACACACTGAACTCTGTCTGCGAAGTAGTTGGTGAACCAGGCAAGGCAGTCATTTGAGAAACCAAGGCTATTGAGTCTGCTGATAAGAATACAGTGACTGACAGAGTCGAAAGCCTTGGCCAGGTCGATGAAGACAGCTGCACAGTACTGACTTTTATCGATGGCGGTTATGATATCGTTTAGTACCTTGAGCGTGGCTGAGATGCACCCGTGACCGGCTCGGAAACCAGATTGCACAGCGGAGAAGGTACAGTGGGATTTGAAATGGTCAGTGATCTGTTTATTAACTTGGCTTTCGAAGACTTTAGAGAGGCAGGGCAGGATGGATATAGGTCTATAACAGTTTGGGTCTAGAGTGTCACCCTCTTTGAAGAGGGGGGTGACCGCGGCAGCTTTCCAATCTTTAGGAATCACGGACGATACGGAAGAGAGGTTGAACAGACTAGTAATATGGGTTGCAACAATGGCGGCGGTCAATTTTAGAAAGAGAGGGTCCAGATTGTCTAGCCCAGCTGATTTGTATGGGTCCCGGTTTTGCAGCTCTTTCAGAACATCTGCTATCTGGATTTGGGTGAAGGAGAAGCTGGGGAGGCTTGGGCAAGTAGCTGTGGGGTTGTGGAGCTGTTGGCCGGGGTTGGGGTAGCCAGGAGGAAAGCATGGCCAGCAGTATAGAAATGCTTATTGAAATGTTAGATTATCATGGATTTATCGGTGGTGACCATGTTACCTAGCCTCAGTGCAGTGGGCAACTGGGGGGAGGTGCTCTTATTCTCCATGGACTTTACAATGTCCCAAAACCTTTTGGAGTTAGAGCTACAGGATGCAAATTTCTGTTTGAAAAAGCTGGCCTTTGCTTTCCTGACTGACTGCGTGTATTGGTTCCTGACTTCCCTGAACAGTTGCATATCACGGAGACTATTCAATGCTATTGCAGTCCGCTATTGCAGACTAAGATACATTTTTAACATAGGAGTTGATATGGTGCCAATATGCTCCACGATTGGAATCCTACTGGGACATGGAAACACATTGTTATTTGTCTGTGTGTTTGCAGGTAGCCCTCCTGATTGCGTTCCTGTGTGTACACTGTGCACGAGGTTGGACTGATTACTCAGCCTTTCGGTACTTTGAGGTGGTGACGCTATGGTTCCTCATAGCCTTCCTCATCTTCTACCTCATGTATGTGTTCAGACTGCAGAGTAAGATCCCCTGTATCAACTGGACAATGACGGTGAGTGGCCCTGCAAATGACATACGCCTATACACACACACACATTTACATTGTTTACATGTTAGTTATTTAGCAGACTTTCTTATCCAGAGAGACTTACAGTAGTGTGCATAATCTTTTAAACTTTCTCTGTACTTTTTCCACAGACACGAGTTCCAGCACTTATCTATACCATTCATTGTTTCAGGAGTTACTGCATTATGGCGTTGGGACCATCCTGGTCTTCATTGCCTCTATTGTTGCAGCTGTTAAGAGTGGAGGTGTGTCTGAACTAGAAGCTGGTTCGGTGAGTAACATAGCAGATGCTTTCCTGTTTTCTGGTGCTCCATTCCAAAGCTGATTTTTTATCTATCCTAGTATCTCAGCATTTAGCTGAAGATAATTGAGAGGCCCTGTTTGCAAAAATGAAACCTTATATCTAAGCTCTCCATAGTTTATTTCTGTTTGTTATGTGGTGAGTGTGTGGGATTTCACTTTAAAGCAGGCCAAATGGCTATTAAAGGGGAGTGGAAACACTAGGCTTTAGAACACCAGCTAACTGGAACTGTAAATCACCATATTGGCATTGTTGCATCACTGGCAGGATTTCCCTTTAAAGCAGGCCAAATGGCTATTAAAGGGGAGTGGAAACACTAGGCTTTAGAACAGCAGCTAACTGGAACTGTAAATCACCATATTGGCATTGTTGCATCACTGGCAGGATTTCCCAAAAAAGGCCGAATTTGAAAACTGTCTGAAAATGTGCTGGTTTCAAACCATATCCAAAAGTTTTATACATATTTTGAAAGCTGAGAAACAGCCCTTAAATTATATTACATACAATAGCACCACAGCAATCAAATGGTAATCAGTTAAGAACAATCTGATACGAAAATCTGTTTTTTTCCCCCCCAAACAACTGCTAATCAGAATAGTAATATGTTCTACTATGATTGAGTTCCAGATGTTTTAGTGAACGGTGGTATTTTTCTAGAATTCTATGGAATGTTCTGTTATCAGACACTTTCTTATATGGATTGTATATTAAACACAAATGTGAACCAAAACATATTACAAATGGCATTTAGTCTTACATATGATAAGGAAAGACATACACAAGTAATATAATATGAATAAATCAAGAACTTTATTGAAAAAACTGAGGGGAATACATCGTCTCACTCAAGCCTGAAAACAAAGTGCAAGTCCACATCGAAAATTGGAATGACAAAATATGATAAGAATAAGTAATATAATAATAATAATTGGCTTGGACAACTTCAATTTCTTCTGCACATACATTCCACTGGGCTTATAGCCTTATACAGGAAGAGTCAGAATGGGAACAAATTAAAAACATGCAAGAGAGGTGGAATGACCAGCCAGTAGTTCAGATTGTCACTGAAGACTAGGAGTCCCTTTACTAGTTAGTGCCTATGTCTGCAATGAGTCACACTCACTTGAGTACCACAACCTAAAATAATGGATCCCCCTACAATGCATAACTACTTGCCCTTGCATTCTGGTGCAACACAAACAAACCACGTCATAATCTCCTTTCTATCTTACCTGTAAAAAAAATCCAACAATTTCTAAAGTTGTCCTCCAGTACAATGAAGTTCACCTAGGCTGTGAGAGTGAGGGTGTGGTTGTCCCTTGGCCCTGTCTGCAGCATGTTGTCCAGTCTCTACAGCCCCTATCTCCCTTGGCCCTGTCTGCAGCCTAAGCAGCATGTTGTCCAGTCTCTACAGCCCCTATCTCCCTTGGCCCTGTCTGCAGCCTAAGCAGCATGTTGTCCAGTCTCTACAGCCCCTATCTCCCTTGGCCCTGTCTGTAGCCTAAGCAGCATGTTGTCCAGTCTCTACAGCCCCTATCTCCCTTGGCCCTGTCTGCAGCCTAAGCAGCATGTTGTCCAGTCTCTACAGCCCCTATCTCCCTTGGCCCTGTCTGTAGCCTAAGCAGCATGTTGTCCAGTCTCTACAGCCCCTATCTCCCTTGGCCCTGTCTGCAGCATGTTGTCCAGTCTCTACAGCCCCTATCTCCCTTGGCCCTGTCTGCAGCCTAAGCAGCATGTTGTCCAGTCTCTACAGCCTCTATCTTCCTTGGCCCTGTCTGCAGCATGTTGTCCAGTCTCTACAGCCCCTATCTCCCGTGGCCCTGTCTGCAGCATGTTGTCCAGTCTCTACAGCCCCTATCTCCCTTGGCCCTGTCTGCAGCCTAAGCAGCATGTTGTCCAGTCTCTACAGCCCCTATCTCCCTTGGCCCTGTCTGTAGCCTAAGCAGCATGTTGTCCAGTCTCTACAGCCCCTATCTCCCGTGGCCCTGTCTGCAGCATGTTGTCCAGTCTCTACAGCCCCTATCTCCCTTGGCCCTGTCTGCAGCCTAAGCAGCATGTTGTCCAGTCTCTACAGCCCCTATCTCCCTTGGCCCTGTCTGCAGCCTAAGCAGCATGTTGTCCAGTCTCTACAGCCTCTATCTTCCTTGACACTGTCTAGCTAGCTAGCTGCAAATTCAGTCAGACACTAGCCAGTTGATTTGAGCTCTTAGCTAATGCCAATGACAAATGTTCTTCAAATTGCCAATATGAGCATTTTATTTTTTACAGTTAGTGAACACAACATTAACACGGAAAAGGACAAGAGAAGAGCTAGCTAAATCAACAAAATAGCTTGCTAGTTGCCTCAGCTTGGCTGACTGTCTAGTCGGCTTGTTATCAAATAAATGTCATTTCACAGCCTCATCTTATCAATCTAAAAAAATACTCTAAAATGTAAATGTTATAAATACCAACATAAAAATGCATTCTATACAGTTTCTTGCCTTAATATTTTTGTCCTCTCAATGACAAAGTTATCAAAGTTGTGAGAAACTTTTCAGGTCCAGTGGAGACAAGGCGTTTCCTGGTGTCAGCATTGGCGTCAGTCGTTACTATAGCAATTCAAGATGGTGCTACTCGAATAAACATTGTTCAATATCAAAATCCCAATTGAATGTTAAATGCACATGTTTAGTATTAGTTGATGGAATAGATCTCTCAACTTTACTTCCTAGTGTTTCCATTCACCTTTAAGGAGTTCATCCTGTCAAGTACAGTTTTGAGATCTAAAAAGTCAGTTAATAATCATTCTCCTAAAATGGTCTTTTCCTCTTACACTTGTACCCAGTAACCAGCTTGGGGACTTACAGCTGTCCCCTCAATGCTTGACAGATGACCAACGTGTAGGGTTTTTATAATGAGGCATCTTTCTTGTTGACCTTTACAGGCATTTGGCTTCATCGCCACATTCCTACTGGCTGTCAGCATATGGACATCCTATAAGGTCACATGTGGTTCCCAGCCAACCAGTAAGTCTGAAATTCTTTGAAATCCTTATTGGGTTTTCCTTCAATTGCCTAGCGACATGTACCGAGCCTCTGAAAGACAGACGCTCAACTGAAAAGGAATGAAATTATAACCTGTAATCATATCATGAAATAGATGCATATTTGCTACAGTGGAGCTTTCTTTTGCAGCGCAGATCAGGAGTTAATTCCGTTCCATTTCCTGTGCTGCCGGCTATTACGTAGTGCTGTTACAAGGGCTAGGAAGTGCTTTTTGTTCTGAGTTGACTAAACTTTGGTTAACTAGTGTTTCCTCTTTCCCCTTCACTCTTCCTCTATCTCGAACTGTAGGTGCTTCTGTGTAAAACGGATCTATCATTTCTTCCCCTCAAGTACCAAGATGACTTCATTGTCAGTGTGCTGTGCGACAGTAACTTCTTACCCCAACAACTGGCCCGGGGCCCATTAAACAATCAGAAGTTCAGCTTAGCCCGAGACTGGTTTCACTTCAGGATAGTTACAAGTTAGCCAGTTAACTTTGTTAAACACTCTATTTTGTACAGTTTACAAAGAATGCTTAAAGTAATTTCTCCTTCTTTGAGATACACCGTCCTGATGACCGGTCAGTTGTTAGGGATAAGAAGTCACCTGTGTCTGCTTTGAAGAGCAGGCAGCTGTTGTTTCATATAAGTGCCTCCAGAGTGTTTAAACCAAGGGCTAGGCTGAGAGCCAGACCAAACCACCCCTCCATCTTGAATGGTGGCTATTTGAATGCTTTGAAATCAAGAGGACATAAGCTGTTTTTCAGTGTTGCCCTGAAGCTTTTTAGAGTTAGATATGTCAATGCCACCCCTGTTTACATTATTTATTTGAGAGCAAATGTTTATGATGATAGTTTTGTGCTTTTATGTTCACGTATGTCTGTCACAGTATTATAGGCTGCTTATGAGAAGAATCTCATCATAAAAAGGTCAACCGTCATACAGCCTCACACTATCACATGTATTTAAACAGCTCTTCTTTATCTGATGTGTTTGAGTTTGTATATGGGTTTATATTTCAAACATGCTTTTGGTTGACTGAAGTAAAAGGGAAACCCAACAGCATCCATGTCTCTGAATCCTTGTTTGTTGAAAATAAGATATTGAGACCAGTGGAGGCTCCTTAGAGGAGGAAGGGGAGGACCATCCTCAGTGAATTTCATAAAAATAGTGAAACATCAAGTTATCCTTTTTAGATAAAAACTATAAATATATTCACGTCATCCATGTTTTACTCCATGTGTAACTCTGTGTCGTTGTATCTGTCGAACTGCTTTGCTTTATCTTGGCCAGGTCGCAATTGTAAATGAGAACTTGTTCTCAACTTGCCTACCTGGTTAAATAAAGGTAAAATAAATAAATAAATAAATCCCAAAAATGGATTAAAACGCACTGTTTTGCAATGAAGGTCTACAGTAGTCTCAACAGCATTCTGTAGGGTAGCACCATGATATAGCCGGAGGACAGCTAGTTTCCATCCTCCTCTGGGTACATTGACTTTAATACAAAACATAGGAGGCTCGTGGTTCTCACCCCCTTCCATAGAATTACATATAAATTATTTCAATTTCTGGAGGAAGACCTCCAATCTATCAGAGCTCTTGCAGCATGAACTGACATGTTGACCACCCAATCAAAGGATAAGAGTATGAATCTAGTACTGCAAGCATAAACTACAGCGATCTAGCACTGCTGTGAGTAGTTGACTCAAAGAGAAAGACAATGGTTGAGCAGTTTTGAAAAATTCAATTCTTAAATAAAGGAGACGCAAGAGCGAGCTAGCTATATTTAATATTTTCTTCACTTACTTAGCTAGCGAATGCAGCTAGCTAGTTTATCCTACTCAAACACCTGGCTCAAACAGAGAGAGGTGCTATGTTACCTAGCTGGCTATCCAACACTGGAACTCTTCCAAGTCAAGGTAAGCTTTTGGTTTTATTAATTTATTGCCACTGTGGCCCGCAGGTGTAACTGCTAAACTGCTTGCTA